>NC_052507.1:44118022-44428421 GCF_014356525.2 Nilaparvata lugens
TTGCTGCTGAGTTCTGTCGCAGAATTTACTTGTGGGGGGAGGTAGCAGTCTACAGAAAAATAACATTGTATCAAGCGTTGAAGAAGTAACCCTATCTGAACCATACAAGCCAATGGAGAAAACATTTGAAACTATTGCTGTAAAAATAAAACTTAAATCACTGAAACTGTTAATAATAGGAACATACAGATCTCCTGATAATGAAACGGAAAAAGACTATATAAAAAGACTTGATGGCCTATCTATTACAGGAATATTCTGCTCAACATTATGAAATAGTTGTACTGTGAGACACAAATATAGACACCCTAAAGACCGACAAACAAACTTACAAGGACCCTAACAAGATGCTGACACAAAATGGTTGCTCTATCTATGACCTGCCTGCAACAAGAATCACACAAGCATCAGCAACTAGTATAGATGGATGCTATCATAATGTTGAGAAGAAAAGAATTAATGTCTAGGTTCTTCCAAATCAAATTTCCGACCACCATGCAGTATTGTGTAAAATAAATTACAAACTCATTTTTCATCAGCTGTGCTTAGTGAGAAAAGTTGTGTGTATTTTTGGGTTCAATATTTTATAAAATAACTTGATTCATTCAATATGAAGTGATAATTAAGTGTCATATTTAAATATAGCTTGGTGTTTTAATTTCTCTAAATTCAAAATGTTTAGCTTATATATATTTTTGGACAAAAATTAAACTTGAACGTTTTACAGTAGAAACATAACCTATTTTTTGGACATTTTATCAATAATTTATCAAAATTTGGGAATGGAATAGATTTGGGCCAAGCCTGTTGTTCCTTCCTAATCATATTTATATGATTTGTGGTTCTGTCCACGAATAAATGAACTTGACCGTTAAACCATCATATACAGATTTGCACGAAACTTCTCAAAGAAAAACCTGATTAGACTAAAAGTAAAAGTTGGAGTGGTAAGCTGGCAGACGATGTTTGAGTCACTTCATTTGGATGATGAATACAGTTTCTTCTTAAGGACAGTTCGCCAGAAAATTGATGAAGTAATGCCAAGAGAACCTAAAAAACTCGCAAAAACGATAAAACTCATATTCTGGGATAATAATACAATAAAACTGAATACCAATGATTAAACACTCAAGATAAGTATATACTTACAGGTTCACAGGAAGACAGGGACGTGTATGCTAGATTAAAAAAGAATATGACCTAGATGTTGCAAACAAGAAAAGGATGCAAACCCAAAGTATAGTGAACCAGGCAGAAAACTAATCGAAGTATTCTGGAGAATTAAAAATGAATAAAGAAAAGGAAATACACTCGGTAAACACGAAAATATCTGATTATCCAAGAATATCAAAACAATCAGTGACCCATACCATGTCAGCAACATTAAAATGCCCAGTTCACACAACCTACAACTAAGATTAGCACCGAAATAGAATCTACCTGTGGATGAAACCAGGAATAGAATTTGCCTATACTGTGGATGAAACCACAACGTTTGACCACTTCAAGCCCATATCAATCAAGGAACTACAAAATCTTTTAACAAAACTTGAAGCAAATAACTCGGCCGGTTTTGATGATATCTCAGGGATAATAATCAGATGCTGTGAGGATGAGCTGACTGCACCGCTTCTTTACATTGTGAACTCGTCAATCCAACAATCTACATTTCCACAAATCATGAAAATAGCCAAAATATACCCCAAGTACAGGGTGGGGCAGAGCCGATTGACGAGTTTAGAAGGGTTATAAGTAATGGACCGTTCAACTTAGAAAAAAACTCTTTAATGGGTTCAATTCAGTTTGAAATATAGTTTTATTGTTAATTTTTCGAAAATTATATCAGTTAAATGGCGGCCATAAGCAGCAATATACTAATGTAGCGCATTTTTGAAGTTTTAAAACGCATTTTGGCACACTGCGATTGGTAAGGCTTTGATCTCTTCTCTGATTCGCTCCTTTAGTTCTTCCAAGGTGTGTGGGCGATCTTTGGAAACTTTATTTTTGAGGTAACACCATAGAAAAAGATCACATATGCTTAAATCGGGTGAGCGTGTCGGCCACCTCAAGTTCACCCTTTGTGAGATAAGCCGCCCTGCGAACATTTGTCTCAACACATTCATTGAAATACGCCCTGTGTGGGCTGTAGCTTCATCCTACTGAACCATATTTCTCCCGAGTCATGTTCCTCAGCAAGTTCTTCCAATTTGGGGCGCAAAAACGTTTTTAGCATTGTCACATAACGCTGGGATGTGACATTGACGGTGATGTTGCCATTATCAAAGAAGTATGGTCAGCACGCTCACCCGATTTAAGCTATGCGATTTTTTTCTGTGACATTAACTCAAAAATAAAGTTTCCAAACATCGCCCTCACACCTTGGAAGAATTAAAGGAGCGAATAAGAGAAGAGCCTTACCAATCGCCGTGTGCCAAAATGCGTTCTAAAACTTAAAAATACGCTACATCAGTGTATTGCTGCTTATGGCTGCCATTTAACTGATATAATTTCAAAAAAATTAACAATAAAAACTATATTTCAAACTGAATTGTACCTATTAAAGAATTTTGTTCTAATTTGAACGGTTCATTTCTTATAACCATTCTAAACTCGTCAATCGGCTCTGCCCCACCCTGTACAAAGAAGGTGACAAAGAGGATTCAAAGAACTACCGATAAATAGCTAACTCACCTACACCATCTAAAATAATAGAAAGAGCTATCTATGATCAACTTATGTCACACCTGCATGGCAACAACTTACTGACTGATTTTCTTAGCATATATAAATGATCTTCCAGAAGAACTCGGAAATCAAAAAAGTCGCATTCCATTTGCTGACGACACAACAATACTAGTACCAACTGAGAGAGGCACCACAACTGAGACCACAATGAAGTCACCAACATCTGCAATAGATTGAAACTCACAATTTACAAAAACAAAACAGTTTACATAAATTTTACCCCATCCAATAATTCGAACGAGCAGATTAGTAATAGTATTGACTCATTGAACCACAAAAAATTCCTAGGCATATTAATTGATAAGAATCTGAACTGACATGCTCACAAAGACGCCCTATGTAAAAAACTGTCGTCAGCAGTTCATGTAATCAGAAGAATATGTAATATATCTGACGAAGGCACAGCTCTTGTGGCCTATCACTCACTCTTTGCCTCGTATCTAATATATGGTAACTGCCTGGGGATCCTCAGCTCAAGCGAATCTAGTGAGGATACTCTGGGTACAAAAGAGGGCTATAAGAACCATACTGAGAGTTGACAGAATTGAGCACTGCAGAGTCCTTTTCGTAAAATACAAAATTCTTACAGTTATATCATTATTCATCCTGGAATCTATTATCCAATTGGGTACTATTATCAATTATCTATTATCTATTAGATATTATCAATTATCTATTATCAATTAGGTACTTGAATTCGTTTATGACAAACAATAGACAAGACTCTAAATCACTTTGGCAGGGAATAAAAGAATTCGGGCTTGGCAAACAGAAATCGAATCCACAAATTGACTTACCATTGAATAATATAAATGACCATTTCGTTTCACACTCTAACCAACGCGACGAAGTTGTCATTGCTAATTATATAGATGATCTTGAAGAGCAGGTTACAAACTTAGATTTACCAATCACTGATCAATTTCATTTCCATCCAATCTCAGAAGAAGACACTTTCAGACGAATTCAACGTATTCATAGTAATGCTACGGGTGTAGACAAAATTCCTATTAAATTTATCAAGAAGATGTTATTTGCTGTTTTACCAACCATTACATACATTTTCAACAAGTCACTTGAAGAAGGCATTTTCCCTGAAAACTGGAAGTTTGCTCTGGTTCGCCCTCTAAATAAAGTTCCATCACCCAATAAAGTTGAGGATTTTAGACCAATCAGTATTTTACCTGCATTGTCCAAAGTGCTAGAAAGACTCATTCATGCTCAAGTTGTAAAATTTCTAGACAACAATAGTAAGCTTCATAACTTTCAATCAGGCTTTAGAAAATTCCATTCAACTGAGACAGCTCTGCTTCGTGTGTCACTGATGATATAAGGTTAGCTATGGACCAAAGAAAATGCACCATCCTCACCCTATTTGATTTTTCTAAAGCATTCGATACTGTTGATCATACAGTCCTTCTGAATAAGTTGGCTATTCTTGGTTTCAGTCACAACTCGTTAGTTTGGTTTAAATCCTATCTATTAGGTAGGAAACAATGTGTATCTGTCGGTGACAAAAAGTCAACTTGGAAAAACGTTATGCATGGAGTACCACAAGGTTCAATTTTAGGCCCTCTCCTCTTCACTTTGTATGCTAATGACCTTTCTTCCATTATCAAATTCTCCAGTTTCCATACTTATGCAGACGACCTTCAAATCTATTTAAGCTGTCCCACAACAAAAATTAATGAAACAGTTGGAATAATGAATCAGGATATCAATTCGATAGTGGAATGGACAAAGAAAAATGGCCTTAAGCTTAATCCCATCAAAACACAACCCATTATAATTGGATATTCTCGTCTTATAAACAATATTGACCTTGAATCGATTCACAAAATTAGTGTAGACGGTAATGACATTCCTTACTGTAGCTCAGTTAAAAATTTAGGCATTATTATGAATAATACTCTTGACTGGTCAGAACAAGTGAACAAAACTTGTAAAAAGGTATTCTCAGCCATGCATGCATTGAAGAAAATGCACGATATCCTCCCTAGAAACATTAAATTATTATTGGTTCAATCTCTCATCTTCCCACATTTAATGTATTGTAATTCTGTTCTTAATGATATGCAAGTCACTCTGAATGATAAACTACAGCGTTGCCAAAATTATTGTCTACGTTTCGTCTACTCTCTCCAACGCCATGATCATATCACCCCAGCCCACATTGCTAGTTCAACATTGAAGCTTCCCGATCAGAGGCTTTTTCGAATAGTCAAGCTTGTTAGAGATATCTTGAAATACGGTAAAATTAATTCCCTTCTTTATGCAGATGATTTAGTGATATTTTCTGATAATATTAGGGAGTTACAAAGAATGATAAATAGGCTGAAACAGTACTGTTTTCGATGGAACTTAGTATTAAACAAAGATAAATCTAAGATTATGGTTTTTAGGAAAGGAGGTAGATTAAGTCGAAATGAAAAATGGTACTATGGTGAGGATCCCATTCAAATTGTAAATAAGTATAAATATCTAGGGGTTACGTTCACTCCCACTTTGTCCCTAAGCAAACATTTTTCAAGTAAGCTAACATCAGCAAGATACGGTATTAATAGTTTATGGCAGAAGTTTATAGGCAGCGAAGATGTACCGTTATCCACTAAATGGCAAGTTTTTGAGACAGTGAGCAGAACAACTATCCCGTATGCTGGTCAGGTGTGGGGGTATCAACGTAGGGAGGATGTAGAATGTTTCAATAGATTTTTCATGAGACGAATGTTCGGATTACCGCAGAATACGCTCAACTATATTCTATATTTAGAAAGCGGGAGGGATATTATGTGGCTACAGACCCTAAAAATGCATTTCAAATACATATTAAAAGCACATGCATTACCTGGCTATAGATTCCCTAAAATATTAACAAGCTTAGTGGTACAGAGTAATAGTGGCTGGTGTAGTGAATGGAAACAATTATTTAATCAATTTAATGAGGGATGGGTGGACCCTATAACTCAGCCAGATCGGTGGGGGATGACGTGCGACAATATAATTGATAAAATTCGCCGTAATGTACTGGGAACTAGGTGCGAGAAAGCTTCAAATTCTCAGTTTCATCAAATATATTATACGTTAAGAACCAATAACGCAGTTATGGAAGATTATTTAAACGACTCAAATAAAAGAAGGATGATTAGCATAATTTTCAGAGCGAGAGGGTTATTATTGCCCTTGAATAGATAGGGGGGAAAACAGCTATATTTGTTCACTATGTAATAGTCAAGAAATTGAAGACATTTATAATTTTATAGGAAAATGTAAGGTTCTATCAGAGTACCGAGTAAAATGGTTTGGAAGCTCGGTGATAACGGATGAAATGGTTTAAGAGTATTTAAATGGTAAAAACTGGAAAAGTCTAGCGGGATATGTGAATGTAACATTGAGATATAGAATGCTCCTTGTGGATGAATTTAATTTCTAAAAATAGCTGTACTATAATAATACTTGTGGATTATAGAAAATAAATTTGTCATTGTAAATATTGTTCCTAAAACGAAAACTGTACATGTAGCTCTGGACATGTATGATTGAGTTCATCGGTTTATTATTGAAGATGATTATTTATTGATCAAATGAGTTCAAATTATCATTGTATCACTTCATTTCATAAAGAATTATTTGTATGTTCGATTAATAAGTAAGAATAATTTACTTTGTATCAATGTGTAGTTCATCTCTATAATAATGATTCAGGTTTCTCAAATGAACTGAAAATGATAAGATTCCAAGCATAGACGGACTACTGTGCTATGAGTGACTCATATTTAGTGCTAACTTCCCAGTTGCCTTATATAAGGTTTATTGAGTGCTATCGCATGACATTGTGTAGCCCGTTCACTCTGTACTGTGAGAACTTTGACAAAAACTCGAAGATAAGGATGAGATATAGATAAAATAACCATCAACTCCGGCTGACGGCTTCGGCTATGCCTAAGAATTTTCGGATTACTATGAACTATGGTATTGATTGGTGACGAATGATATTGTATTTGATTTGATCTTATTTTGTATTGTTTTTTGAAGTGAAAAATAAATTCTTTATCTATCTATCTATCTATCTATCAGGCTATCTATCTATCTATCTCTTCAATTTGATGTATAATTTCACAAGTTTACGCACATCCCCACGACTGTTGCAGCAGCTTCAGTGTTGAGTGTGAGATGACCAATTGACAAAGGAATTTGGAGAGAATGTTTTGAACACAGTTTTTGACTTCGCAGCTTTCTTTAGACCAGTTAGAGGGTGAACATATCAAAAGTCCCCATCCCTACCCCTTGTGCTAAAGGGATGAGGGTGGTTTAAAAGTTGCTTTTTTAATGTTTTGCTTACACGCTCATATCTTGAGGAAAATGCGTTCAACCGACATGACTAACTATTCAAAAATAAATCTTGATAAATTCTCTACAATATTTGTTCTGTGGTGATTTGTGATACCTCGAACAGTTTTCGAGATATACGCTCTTAAATGTGTAAAATTGTTGAAATAACAGCTTTTAATCCTATTTTTTGATGTTTCAGGGCCCACAACTCTCCAACAATGCATCGTAAAAATAAATGCTCACCGTAGATTTGTAGAGCTTTGTTTTCTCTTCAATTTGATGTATTATTCCACAAATTAATGTTTTCCTTTTATTGTTATAGCAGATTCAATGTTGTGGGTGAAATTTTCAACTCTGCAACAAGTGTCAACTTAGCTGTTCCACATCTTCAATAGACGGGCTAGAGATGCGTATATTTTCTATGTTTACCTGACAACTAGTCTCCATTTAGCTACAAAGTCAAAAATTGTGTACCAGATGTTCCAGACATCATTGTCAAGTGATCAATTGTTACGAAATTAAAATTTCACCCCCCACCTAGAATCTGCTATAACAATAGAAGGAAAACATCAAGTATTGAATTAATACATCAAATTGAAGAGAAAACAAAGCTCTACAAATCTATGGTGAGCATTTATTTTTACGATGCATTGTTGGAGAGTTGTAGGCCCTGAAACATCAAAAAATAGGATTAAAAGCTGTTATTTTAACAATTTTACACATTTAAGAGCATATATCTCAAAAACTGTTGGAGATATCACAAATCACCAACAGAACAGATATTGTAGAGAATTTATCAAGCTTTATTTTTGAATAGTTAGTCATGTCGGTTGTACGCATTTTCCAAACATTAAAAAAAGCAACTTTTAAACCACCCTCATCCCTTTAGCACAAGGGGTAGGGATGGGGACTTTTGATATGTTCACCCCCTAACTGGTCCCAACAAAGCTACGAAGTCAAAAATTGTGTTCAAAACATTCTCTCCAAATTCACTTGTCAATTGGTCAATTTTTGTATAACTGAAGATCTCACACTCAACACTGAAGCTGCTGCAACAGTCGTGGGGATGTGCGTAAACTTGTGAAATTATACATCAAATTGAAAAGAGAATTCGATGCTCTATAAGCTCATGATCAGCATGAATTTTCCCCATCGATATTAAAAAAGTTATAAGACCAAAAATAGCAAAAAATCGAAGGAAAATGTGTTTTTTCAGAAATGTCACATCTTTTAGAGCAGATATCTCGAAAAGTGAAAGAGATATAGAAAAAGTTGTTGGATCAATATTGTAGGAAATTATGTAAGCTTTAATTTCTTATAGAATAGTCATTTCTGTAAAATGCATAATTTTTGAGTTACATGCGAGAAACCAAAAAATTGTAACTTTGAACCCCCCACACCCCCTTAGCACAGGGGGTAGGGGTGGGGACTTTTTATATGTTTACCTCCTCACCACCCTAAACAGAACTGCGGGGTCAAAAATTGTCTTCCAAACTTTTCCCTCTATACCATTTGTTGAGCATTCATTGCCTGGACTAAAAAGGCTTTTATGGGTTTAGCGGATTTAGATAAAAGGCCGCAAATTCACTAAAAAAATGCTGTACTGCCTGAAGTTCCTAGAAAAGCAACTAGGTAGCAGAATTATTAACTTAAAATACGATTATAGTTTGAGGTCATGAACATGTATTGAGCATTATTCAATCTATAAAAAGATTATCTTATCTAAAATGGAAGTTTGGCAAATAATACAACAGCCTTAACATAACACCCAGCTTATCATTGGTTTAACATAATATTATATATTTTATAGATGTATAGTTTCTTACATATGAGAAATAAATGTTCGCGCAAAACCAATTAACTATTAGAATGATTTCGCGCCAATATATTGTGAATTCGTCAGTTTTATGAAATCAATTTCAATTTCTATAGACGATAACGTAACTGAAACTATACAATAGTATTGTCAATCAAGTTTCATTCAAATATAAATCTCAATTTAATTTTATGAAATTGATTGAGTGACAATTCCAATAATAGTTTGGCTTTAATCCAGGATTGTGTAATTTTTCAATTCAATCAAGCTGTACGCTAAGCCAAAATTTGTTTGCATGAAAAACGTAGTTCAAGAACAGAAAATGTAAGAGTGCAAAATAAAAACAAAGATTCAACACACAAAAGAAATTGAAGTTTTTTCAAGACGTTTTTAATAATAATTCCAGAACAAAAATATAGGATGTGCAAAATAGTGCAAATCTGAGGTAAGAAAGTATAGATAAGGTGGATAAATTAAAAAGAACGATACACAAATGATACTTTAAAAACTTGGTTCAAGTTATGGAATATGATACATTGTGGGACCTGGTTATAATGTGGAGCAACCGAGCATGGCAGAACTTTGAACATAAATCATTACTAATAGAACTACACTAGACATATCAAACTTATTGAGATACTTGAAGACCACCCCAATTTGATTCCACCCCGTCTAAGGGTGGATCACATTGGATGCGTGGTGTATGTATGTGCAAGTCCACGTCATATCATGCATAAGCCGCGAAAAAATCTGTAAAGAGCCATTGAAACACGTCTTGACTTGTCTGTAGCTGTTCACACTGAACTTAACCAGCAAGTGCACTCGTTCGGTGTGAATGTTCCTATTGCCCTTTCCGGATTTTGTTTCACATATGCGCGCTTGGTCATGCATGACTTGCAGATATACGCATCTAATGTGTTGTGGATCTGCAATTTCGGCTGGGTTTCGATTCTCCAGGCAAATAATTATAATAAAGCAGATAAAAGGAAAGTTAGAATGTCTGATAGAGTAAAATGAGAATGGTTAGAGAATATTGATTCTGGAGTATCCGTAAAGCTGCGTTTCCACCAAAGTTATTAAGAAAATAATGTTAATAACTTAATCCTTATAGATTCGATTAGATTGAACATAACTTATCATACACATGATGAACATATGTGTTTGTCAAGTTCCGTTCAATCTAATAGAATCTATAAATATTAAGTTATTAACATTTTGTGTAATAACTTTGGTGTATTACCATGGCTGCACACACACCTGAAACTGTAGTCAGCTCGGTTGAGGAAGGAGACTCAGTCTTCGAAAATTTCCTTTCCTCCCATTTCTAATGTAAGGTTTAAGTGTTTTCAATCTATTTATATCGTGTCTCCTGTTTTAATTTTATATATATATATATATATAATATATATATATATATATATATATATATATATAAACTGCTTTATCATTTTCTAAAATAATGCATCCATTCAGCAATTATCATGTTGGGACAGGCGACAGGTGAAGAGGTGTTTATAGATTTGCCGAAATCCAAAATCGCATACCTCTTCCTCACTTTAGCAACATTGCACAACCATCTACTAGTAATAATCCGTATTCTTGGTCTCTTCAAGAAGTTACATATTGTGTATAGCAACCACAACCGACTGTTCTTTCCTATTCTAGTTCATAACCATAACTGTAGGAGGTATAATATGTGGGTATGTTCATAATATGTGTGTGTTAGCCTACATAATACTGTGATGTCCAGCTATGGCATCAGAAGCAGCCTGAGCCTAGCCCTACCGCACTGTTCCTCATCAAGATTATAGCCCAGAGTCGAAATTACATGGTATCATATGGAACAGCTTTCACACTCACAAAACAGTTTCGCCCCCTGACGACAAATGAGTCGTTGGAAGGTATCGCTCTTGCATCGACAATTTTGAAAATGATTTCGTTAGTTTGAAATTGGGTAGTAAAGTAGAATTCGTGCTTCAGAAGCGAGTTGGAAGTTTTAAGGAACAACTGGAATGGTTATGGGGAACAAATATGACGTTTTTACTCATAATTATATCATGATAGTAGTGAAGCCCTGCTATGTGCCAGGATTACAGAAATTGTGTCGTTGTCGGTAAGAGTGAAAGGCTTCAATGACATCGGCCGATGTCATCCGGAAACTGGACGAAAAATCGTCTCTGAATCGGTAAGTCTCAAAACGACAATTTTGTAGAAGGCCCTACCAGACAGTTAAAATTTTGGACAAGCTGCCGGTTTTGCTCAGGAGTCTGTCGAAGACAGTTTTAAAGAGAAGACTTAGGGAATTTCTTCAGGAGAATCTCTTTCACTCTCTGAGGGTGATTTTTTTTTATTGCGATTGAAAGACTATTAGTAAATCTTCTTGCTATAGGTTTGGTTCCTCTGCAGCTTGCTGATGGATGCACTTTAGCCAGATAGCTTTTGAGAGAGGTCCAGGAATATAGACATCGTAGAACACCTATTGCATACCGATCTTTTTTTGTGGTCTTCACCAGCAGCCAGGGCTGTGGGAATCGTCATTTCGTCTTCCCTTTGTAGGGGTCATTTATTCCTTTCTGTAGGTGTGCTAGTCTACAAACTCGTCCATGCTGTAGTATGATCTATTGCTTTAGGCAGTGCTTTACTTTCGTGATGAAGGCTTTCCTGTCTTGGATATTTTTTAAACTATATGGCAGCTGGTTGTAGAGGTGATGTCCGGCGTACATAAGAGACAGTAGGTCTGGAGTCTGTGCTGTGGGAGGTATATTTTCTGTTTGTTTCTATTGTTGTAGCTGTGTCGGTCCGAGCACTGAGCACTTGGGTTGATTTCTTCATTTGGATAATAGATTCCAGGATGAATAATGATATAACTGTGGCAGGTTATAACTGTGTAAGAATTTTGTATTTTACGAAAAGGACTCTGCAGTGCTCAATTCTGTCAACTCTCAGTATGGTTCTTATAGCCCTCTTTTGTACCCAGAGTATCCTCACTAGATTCGCTTGAGCTGAGGATCCCCAGGCAGTTACCATATATTAGATACGAGGCAAAGAGTGAGTGATAGGCCACAAGAGCTGTGCCTTCGTCAGATATATTACATATTCTTCTGATTACATGAACTGCTGACGACAGTTTTTTACATAGGGCGTCTTTGTGAGCATGTCAGTTCAGATTCTTATCAATTAATATGCCTAGGAATTTTTTGTGGTTCAATGAGTCAATACTATTACTAATCTGCTCGTTCGAATTATTGGATGGGGTAAAATTTATGTAAACTGTTTTGTTTTTGTAAATTGTGAGTTTCAATCTATTGCAGATGTTGGTGACTTCATTGTGGTCTCAGTTGTGGTGCCTCTCTCAGTTGGTACTAGTATTGTTGTGTCGTCAGCAAATGGAATGCGACTTTTTTGATTTCCGAGTTCTTCTGGAAGATCATTTATATATGCTAAGAAAATCAGTCAGTAAGTTGTTGCCATGCAGGTGTGACATAAGTTGATCATAGATAGCTCTTTCTATTATTTTAGATGGTGTAGGTGAGTTAGCTATTTATCGGTAGTTCTTTGAATCCTCTTTGTCACCTTCTTTGTACAGGGTGGGGCAGAGCCGATTGACGAGTTTAGAATGGTTATAAGAAATGAACCGTTCAAATTAGAACAAAATTCTTTAATAGGTACAATTCAGTTTGAAATATAGTTTTTATTGTTAATTTTTTTGAAATTATATCAGTTAAATGGCAGCCATAAGCAGCAATACACTGATGTAGCGTATTTTTAAGTTTTAGAACGCATTTTGGCACACGGCGATTGGTAAGGCTCTTCTCTTATTCGCTCCTTTAATTCTTCCAAGGTGTGTGGGCGATGTTTGGAAACTTTATTTTTGAGTTAATGTCACAGAAAAAAATCGCATAGCTTAAATCGGGTGAGCGTGCTGACCATACTTCTTTGATAATGGCAACATCACCGTCAATGTCACATCCCAGCGTTATGTGACAATGCTAAAAACGTTTTTGCGCCCCAAATTGGAAGAACTTGCTGAGGAACATGACTCGGGAGAAATATGGTTCAGTAGGATGAAGCTACAGCCCACACAGGGCGTATTTCAATGAATGTGTTGAGACAAATGTTCGCAGGGCGGCTTATCTCACAAAGGGTGAACTTGAGGTGGCCGACACGCTCACCCGATTTAAGCATATGTGATCTTTTTCTATGGTGTTACCTCAAAAATAAAGTTTCCAAAGATCGCCCACACACCTTGGAAGAACTAAAGGAGCGAATCAGAGAAGAGATCAAAGCCTTACCAATCGCAGTGTGCCAAAATGCGTTTTAAAACTTCAAAAATGCGCTACATTAGTATATTGCTGCTTATGGCCGCCATTTAACTGATATAATTTTCGAAAAATTAACAATAAAACTATATTTCAAACTGAATTGAACCCATTAAAGAGTTTTTTTCTAAGTTGAACGGTCCATTACTTATAACCCTTCTAAACTCGTCAATCGGCTCTGCCCCACCCTGTACTTAGGGTATATTTTGGCTATTTTCATGATTTGTGGAAATGTAGATTGTTGGATTGACGAGTTCACAATGTAAAGAAGCGGTGCAGTCAGCTCATCCTCACAGCATCTGATTATTATCCCTGAGATATCATCAAAACCGGCCGAGTTATTTGCTTCAAGTTTTGTTAAAAGATTTTGTAGTTCCTTGATTGATATGGGCTTGAAGTGGTCAAACGTTGTGGTTTCATCCACAGTATAGGCAAATTCTATTCCTGGTTTCATCCACAGGTAGATTCTATTTCGGTGCTAATCTTAGTTGTAGGTTGTGTGAACTGGGCATTTTAATGTTGCTGACATGGTATGGGTCACTGATTGTTTTGATATTCTTGGATAATCAGATATTTTCGTGTTTACCGAGTGTATTTCCTTTTCTTTATTCATTTTTAATTCTCCAGAATACTTCGATTAGTTTTCTGCCTGGTTCACTATACTTTGGGTTTGCATCCTTTTCTTGTTTGCAACATCTAGGTCATATTCTTTTTTAATCTAGCATACACGTCCCTGTCTTCCTGTGAACCTGTAAGTATATACTTATCTTGAGTGTTTAATTCATTGGTATTCAGTTTTATTGTATTATTATCCCAGAATATGAGTTTTATCGTTTTTGCGAGTTTTTTAGGTTCTCTTGGCATTACTTCATCAATTTTCTGGCGAACTGTCCTTAAGAAGAAACTGTATTCATCATCCAAATGAAGTGACTCAAACATCGTCTGCCAGCTTACCACTCCAAGTTTTACTTTTAGTCTAATCAGGTTTTTCTTTGAGAAGTTTCGTGCAAATCTGTATATGATGGTTTAACGGTCAAGTTCATTTATTCGTGGACAGAACCACAAATCATATAAATATGATTAGGAAGGAACAACAGGCTTGGCCCAAATCTATTCCATTCCCAAATTTTGATAAATTATTGATAAAATGTCCAAAAAATAGGTTATGTTTCTACTGTAAAACGTTCAAGTTTAATTTTTGTCCAAAAATATATATAAGCTAAACATTTTGAATTTAGAGAAATTAAAACACCAAGCTATATTTAAATAGGACACTTAATTATCACTTCATATTGAATGAATCAAGTTATTTTATAAAATATTGAACCCAAAAATACACACAACTTTTCTCACTAAGCACAGCTGATGAAAAATGAGTTTGTAATTTATTTTACACAATACTGCATGGTGGTCGGAAATTTGATTTGGAAGAACCTAGACATTTTTAATTCTTTTCTTCTCAACATTATGATAGCATCCATCTATACTAGTTGCTGATGCTTGTGTGATTCTTGTTGCAGGCAGGTCATAGATAGAGCAACCATTTTGTGTCAGCATCTTGTTAGGGTCCTTGTAAGTTTGTTTGTCGGTCTTTAGGGTGTCTATATTGTGTCTCACAGTACAACTATTTCATAATGTTGAGCAGAATATTCCTGTAATAGATAGGCTATCAAGTCTTTTTATATAGTCTTTTTCCGTTTCATTATCAGGAGATCTGTATGTTCCTATTATTAACAGTTTCAGTGATTTAAGTTTTATTTTTACAGCAATAGTTTCAAATGTTTTCTCCATTGGCTTGTATGGTTCAGATAGGGTTACTTCTTCAACGCTTGATACAATGTTATTTTTCTGTAGACTGCTACCTCCCCCCACAAGTAAATTCTGCGACAGAACTCAGCAGCAAGTGTGTACCCAGTGATATTTGTTAATCACTCAAGAGCTCCTCATGTTTCAAGCCATGTTCTGTAAGGATTATTATATCAGGTGAGCATTGGTTCAATTCTATCTGTAGTTTTTCCATTTTATTCTGTAAGCCTCGCTGTATATTGAGATTATTATTATTAGCGTATGACTTTGAATGGTGGGGAGACCCAAGGGTAGTTCCACCTTGCCGTATATAGTCCAAAGTTCCCTAATGGGAAACCGGACACTAAGGTTATAGTGAACACAATTCTGAGATGGTAGACTATGATTGCATTCTTTGTTCTTCCTTTTTCCGGTCAATTGTTAGATGCATTATAAGAAGTGTTAGCTATATCTGTGTTCTGTAATTCTGTAGTTTAGGTAACGTTCCTGGTATTCAATTCCCTTCTCAGCTAGTGCATCTATTACTCGCCGTGCCAGTATCTCTGACCCCTTTGCATTTAAGTGAACTCCATCCCATTCTAGGTGGTTTATGTTCAGCATTTTGGTGTTGTCTACAAAATTTGCTTTTAATTGATAGCACATGAATTCTAAAGCTTTGTTTGTTTCTCACATGAATCTTTCACTTATGTCTTCTCGGGCTAGTATGGAGGTCACAAACCATTTTGTTTGATGATCGGTTTCATGCCAGCTTCAATTGTTAATAGTAAATGTACTGCGCCATAATAGGGGGCGCAGTACATGATTTGGGGTTTTTGCTCCCGTGGTATTATTTGCGCCAACATGTAGGAGAACTTTCTTTGGTGGTGTTTTCTGACCTGCAATAAATCTGCTTACATCCTGTATCATCCCACCTGGGATCACCGTTATGCTTGCCTTAATTTTATTTGATTGTTTTATCTGTGTCGATGTTGTCGCAATCAAGGAATCTCCTATCGCCATCGATGTTTCATCTATAACTCCAATCTCTGGGGGAGCCACGTTAGTAGCCTATACCAGAGAAAACTTCTTTAATATTAATATATAATATTCTATAATATAGCTAGGCTATATATTTGTATTCTGTGCCTATACTTAACGTAGCCTGCTCTTGCCAATTATGTGACAAAGTTTTTAATCTCTTTTGACAATTTTGTGTTTATATGTTTATGATGCAATCTAGGTCATTTATAGAGGTTAAAAATTAGAAAAGTGGCTGGCCCTGCGGAGCTCTGTATTCAGGATAATTTCCAGCAATACTACCATACCAATTCCAACCCATACTGATGTTATCATTCCTCTTCATTCTTGTCATCCTATTTCTCACAAACTTGCTGCTTTCAATAGCATGGTCTATAGAGCAATAACAATACCTATGAGCCATCATGATTTTGATATTGAGATCACTAAAATTAAACAGATAGCTGTCACAAATGGGTATGAAGACAGTATGGTGGACAGATTATTGAGTAAAATTAATAGAAAAATTTCAATCAATTCTAGCTTTGTAGGCTCAAACTGTGAAGAGAAGATTTGGATAACAATCCCATATTTAGGCCTTGTATCTGATAAAATAGGTAGGGAATTGAAGAGGAATGGATTTCATGTTGCTTTCAAGACCAAACCGATTTTAAATAGTCTATTTAGCTGGAGTAAAGACAAAATTGATATTTGGGATAAAAGCGGGGTGTACAAACTTAAATGTGATGATTGTAATGCTTGTTATGTGGGTCAGACTGGTAGAAGTTTCAAAAGTAGAATTAAAGAACACATCAGAGATTGGAATAAACAAAATGGGGAATCTAACTTTGCAGAACATTTGATAACAAATAATCACAAGTTCACAGTTAAGGAGAATGTTGAGTTTCTGCATGTTAATAACAAAGGCAGATCTTTGAATATTCTAGAGGCTTTAGAAATAACAAGAGTAATGAAGGAAAATTCCCAGTATAGTTTAAATGACCAGATTCATTTCAACCAGTACAACACTACGAATTTAGTTTTATCATAAAATTGTAAGCATACATTAGTCAATAGTTTTTCCATTTACATATTTGTTTTATTATCTTTCACACTTGTTTTCTTAGTTCTTATTTTGTACTAAAAGTAAATTTTATTATCATGGCGATTCTGTTGCTTAAGCCGCCATTTTGTCACACTGTTGAGGGGGAGGAGACTGTCTAGCTAGGCCAATGGCAGGCGTTCATGCTCTCGACCAATAGCAGTACTCGCCTACTAGTATAAATTCTGCTCCTCTTGTATTTAGTTTTAGTTTATCAGAGATTGACAATGGTGTAATAACCGAAACCGGTCTTTCTAATTATCAATAAATCAGTGGTTTTTTGACAATTTCTTAGTCTTTTTCATTCAATGTTTATATTATTGATTTCTGACTCCGCATCTCTGATCAAACACTCACGCATACGGCGAGTTGTCATAGGCCTATTCATTTTTAAGTTCGAAACCTAGCGCCCAAAA
Source organism: Nilaparvata lugens (assembly GCF_014356525.2). Classification (NCBI taxonomy): domain Eukaryota; kingdom Metazoa; phylum Arthropoda; class Insecta; order Hemiptera; family Delphacidae; genus Nilaparvata; species Nilaparvata lugens. Next base: position 44,135,552 of record NC_052507.1, read on the forward strand.
CAGGTAAAATCAAACGTCACTGATAACACAACAGAGCTGACAGATGACAGTAGATAGGTCAGTAGGTCAAGCACTCAGTCAGTCGCTATCGGCATAGTGCAGAAAAACAACCGATTGTACTACAGCTGACCAGATTACCGCTCAGACATGAAATGCCGCAAGCTGGTTACAACTTTGATAACTTGGTATTGAAAGTGAGGTTATACACTTTGAAAGACTATTTATAACTCACAGAGTGGGGATAATAATTATCATTCTGCTTGAAAAGCCAGCAGTCACACAATATAACATCACTACTCACTTTGATAACCGTATATGTGATAAATTATTACAATACTTTATAAACTAATCAGAAGACGAACCATTAACAACCATCACAGGCAGATCAGCGCTGCCAACCCCCAATATGCAGATATGCAGAATATACCAATATGTGGTATGCAGAGGGACATAAAAAGCTACTGTTCACCCACAGCTTCATCAAAGAGGATCCGGTCAACAAGTTCGCCCGAGGTCGAAGGACATTCTCATAAAAAGAAATTATCCAATTCAGCAATGGGGATCGATGAAGAGACCATGAAAAAATTATTAAAGGAGTTAGAAAGTCGCCTATCATCGAATATAGATGGTAAACTGAAAAAACTTAAAGAAGACTTTGAAAGCTCAGTGGCATCGATAAAAACAGTAGTGGATGAAGTGTTGAACGAAAATAAAAATCTGAAGCAACAAATTTCTCAGCTTTCGGACACAAACAAAGTGCTTTTGAAACGGGTTATTGGCTTGGAAGATAGAAGTAGACGGAACAATTTGATTTTTAAAGGACTAAAATTCAATGTGAATACGTTCAATGCAGTAAACGTGGTGAAAAATGTCTGTATCCAGTTTTTGGGAGCGAGACCGGATGTGTGGATTAACCAACCACATATCCTCCATCCTCCATCCATCCACCCATCCTCTAGGTCCAGCGAGGGATGGAGGCCCACTCATCGCAAACTTTCCCGACAACGCCTATTTAACACATATCCTAAATAATGCTAAAAAGCTCAAGGGAACAGGGTTTTTGTTCACAAGGATTTTTCCTCAGAAACCAGAAAAGCCAGAGCGAAACTGTTCGTAATGAAAAAGGAAATCATGAGGGTACGACCACAAGAAAAAGTATTTATAAATCATGACCGTCTTACTATCCGCAACGTCTCATTTGAAATTGATGGAGAAGGAATGTTGAAATCAGGGAACCAGGACGGGGAGGAAAAACTACGTGATGTTCTCGGAGAGGACGCAGATGCGGTTGTCAATGCGCTGAAGGGAGCAGATCAACGTCGTAGTGAAGCTGGCAGTGATCAAGGACACTGAGCCAATGCCACTGAGTCAGTCACAAAATAAAGACGAAAAGTCAGATAGAATTTTTAGTTTATAATGTATGTGGGCTGCGTGGTAAGTTTCTTTTCGATTTTTTCAATTTCTCAAGAGATTATGATTGTTTTATTTTATTAGAAACATTTGTATTAGAGAACGGAGATCATGTTTTATTTGAAAAGTATCTTGAAGGATATGATTATGTTTGGGATTTTGCGATAAGGGATTCAAGGTATGGAAGGCCAAAGAAGGGCCAATTAATAGCAGTTAGAAATGGGTTAAAACATAAAATAGAAATTTTAAATGGTAGAAATGTAGTTATATTATCTGATAAAAATGTGATAATTGTACCAGTTTATTTGAGTGGTGGGTCAGACGAGGAATGGAATGGGATTACTGTGCGTTGTATGATTTTATGTCGACACTAGATAATACAGATAACGTTATTCTTGCGGGAGATATGAATGGGCGAGTAGGAGAATCTCAGAATGTACCGTTAAATCTCTCAGAGTTAACGTTAAATCTCTCAGAGTTAACGTTAAATCTCTCAAATGTAATATCTCATGATCGTAACTCTAAGGATAAAACTCTTAATAGGAAGGGGAAAAGTTAGTGAATTTCTGTGAAGAGTTTAATTTGGCTATTTTAAATGGTAGAACTATAGGTGATGAGGTGGGGGAGCTCACATTCATAGGAAGTAAAGGGGCATCAGTTATTGATATATGCTGTGTAAGTTTGGAATGCTTGAATTTAGTAAAAAAAAACTGAATGTTATACCTGTAAGTTTCTCTGATCACTTGTCAATATGCGTTTGTCTATTGAGTGATTATCGTAACGATAACGAAAATAATTTGATATCACTTGCTCCGAAGTTATCGGTGAGTTGTCTAAATAATACTGGCTTCACAGAAAAACTGGCTGCTAATTGTAGGAATGTCAAAATAATCTCAAATTGAAGAGAATTCAATTCTCTATAAGCTCATGATCAGCATGAATTTTTCCCATCGATATTAAAAAAGTTATAAGACCAAAAATAGCAAAAAATCGAAGGAAAATGTGTTTTTTCAAAAATGTCACATCTTCTAGAGCGAATATCTCGAAAAGTGAAAGAGATATGGAAAAAGTTGTTAGATCAATATTGTAGGAAATTATGTAAGCTTTAATTTCTTATAGAATAGTCATTTCTGTAAAATGCATAATTTTCGAGTTATATGCGAGAAACCAAAAAATGGTACCTTTGAACAACCCCCACCCCCTTAGCACAGGGGGTAGGGGTGGGGACTTTTTATATGTTTACCTCCTCACCACCCTAAACAGAACTGCGGGGTCAAAAATTGTCTTCCAAACTTTTCCCTCTATAACACTTCGTTGACTGGGCTATTTTTTCAAAAGCCTCAATGTTCATTTCGTTTTCATGCATGAAAGTGTTCCTATGAGTATTGTTTTTATGCTAGAAACAAAATTGGATTTCATGTTCAACTAATTTGAATAAAGCATGAATGTTTAATGTAGTAAACGTTTTCCTGATAACAATTATTAGTTTATCTACAGGTTTTGGTTATTAAGATTCTAAGAAGAACATTTTTTGACGAATGTAATTTTTTCGTGTATGTTTATTTTCTCTGGTAAGCCATATTAAATTAGAGAAATAAAACAGTTACGACTGGTGACACTGTTTAGTGTTGATCAAACGGGGACTAATGTTTTTTCTCAGTTTTCATCAATTATGTGATGGATATCCTTACTCCTTTCAATTTTTCATGAAATAATTTTAGTACATGTAGAAATTATTTTTTCAACATCTTGATAAATATCTGGTTAGATAATTGAGCAAGCTTGCTAATTCATACCAATAACTTGGCTGTAATAATTCTATAACTAGTAAACTCTTGTTTGCAGATACGATTTGTGGTGACCGAACGATTCTTCTTCCAAGGTAAGTTATATATATGCTTTGAATGTTGTCTTCTCGAACTCAATACTTGTTCAGATCTGACTGAAAACCCTCTAAATGCTTGCTTCACACTTCGTTTTTAGAAGCAAGTTTGTTTGGGAATTTAATAGTCGATTTGACAGGGCAAAGAAAGGGAAATTAATAACAGGATTACTAGGATTAAAATGTTAAATGGACGAAACATGTTTTTGCTATTGAAAGAAACTATTTATTTGGCGCAATCTATTCAAGTGTCGGTCAAGGAGATTATTGGGAAACAGACTATTGTGCTCTAGACAATTTTATATCGACTCTAGATGACACAAGCAGTGGATTTGAATGGGAGATTGGGAAGATTGCAAAACTTACCTTTAGAAGTGATGCTAAACCAATCAGATATACTATGTCATGAATGTAAATCCAAAGATAATGTTATAACTGGGAATGGAAGAAAAATAGTAAATCTAAATAGTAAATAGTAAGAGTTCCACTTAACCATTCTAAATGGTTGAACTAGAGGTGACATACAAGGTGAGTACACTTTTGTAAGTAGTAGAGGGTCATCTGTCATTGTTCTATGTTGCATGAGTTTAGAAAATGTAAATATGATGGAAGGGTTCAGAATAATACCGGTAGGTTTTTCGGATCATTTGCCAATATGTGTCAGTTTTAATTGCCAGACCTGAGAGAAAAATGAAAATGTTCTTACACCAACTGCCCCAACAGTACCCGTGAAATGTTGTAAAGATTTTTACTGGAAAGCTGGCTAATAGATGTAGAAGTACTAATTCGCTGCCTGATGATATAAACGAGGCTAGTAATTTATTGTATAATCTCACCAGAGCAGCCAATTCTAAATATGAACGATAGAAAATTCAAAAAGAGCGAGTGGTATGATGCTGAATGTGAGTATACGAGGAAGAATTTTTGCACTTTTGAAACTGTTCCGGAAAACCAATTCAAATAAAATAAGAAGCAATTATACTGGAGTAGTAAAGAATTATGAGGTTCTTTGTAGAAGGAAGAAAGATAGGTATTGGGAAGATATACAAAATAAGTTCGGAACAGTTAAGGACTCTAAAATGTTCTGGGAGTTGGTACAAAACTTTAAAGGTAAAACTCAGAAGCATAAAACTAATATCAGTTCAGAGTAATCGATAGATCATTTTGAAAAGTTATATAGCCTACACCTGAGAGGTGCTGAATCACTCAACAACAACTGTGCACTGAATGAGATTATTAGTATTGATGAAATTTGTTGTTCACTGAAAAGACTTAGAAATGGAAAAGCCCCAGGTGAGGATAGGATCCCCGCTGAATGCTATAAGATAGCACCATTAGAATTCAAACAACTGGTGTGTGCCTTCTTCAACAAAGTTTATGATCAGTGTGAGGCGCCGGATTCATTCAAGAAATCAATATTCCCTCTGCATAAGAAGGGAGACCATAGCGATCCAAATAATTATAGAGCCTTATCATTTACTAATTCTATCTACAAAGTGTTTGTAGGCATTCTATTTAAGAAAGTGTACTGTTTTTTCTATAGATTGTCAAGGCCGCTTATGATTTTGTGGAAAGGAAAGCTCTTTTTATAAGGTGATCTAATTAGGAGTGTAGAATAAATTTGTTCATAATGTTGAGAGTTGTACAGAGACTTATTCGACCATATGATGTGAGAAGGATATTGCAGAGCAACGTTAGTAGACAGAATACTAACTTTGATTGCAGAGTATATGAAGTTTGACTGCGGCTTAACGTTAGGTTAACTTAGGTTAGCTTAACTAAAGCTCTAGGGACAAACTAATTCCGCTAGATCGCTCCAGCTGTACTATTCACTTGCTGCAGCATAGCAGGCGTAAAACGGCTATTATTGTGTCTATAAAAGAAGTTTAAACATCAACTTCATTTATCAAGAACAGCGCTTCATGTTGCTATGAATTTGAAGTCTATAGAACGAACATTGAATGTGAAAAAGGAGTTTAAAATGTATAAATCTTATATTTTTTTAGATTTGCAAAAACAAAGTTGATGTAATTTTTTCTATATTGAAGAGGAGACTTGCATATTTTTCTCAAATTTTTCTGACCAGTAGTTTTTGTAGGGTATGTGTACCATCTGCCTCGAAAAAGTGTTTTTTGAGGCCCTATTGTTAGCTAACAGAAGCTGATAAAAATATTTCGATTGCATGGATTATGTTCTAAGAACCTGTCCAATAGATTAAAAAAAGAAAAAAAAATGAAAAAATTATTGAATGTACAACCTTAAAACAGGGATGCTTGTTCTCGCCTATTCTGTTCTCCATCTTCACACGAGATATATGAATTCATAGAAGGGGGATTGATGATGGGAAATTCCAGAATCAACTCTCTCTTGTATGCGGACGACTTGTTTATTTTCTCTGATAGCATTAATGGAATACAGAGAATGATAAACAGGTTAATAGAATACTGTGATCAATGGAACCTCATCTTGAACTGGGAAAAGTAAAAAATTGTTGTATTCAGGAGGGGAGAAAAATTACGTAGAAATGAGAGGTGGAATTACGTCGGGGAAAATATTGATGTAGTGAATGAATATAAGTATCTGGAGCTTGATTTTACTTCTTCCTTATCTTCAACCACCCATTTTTCTAGTAAGATTACCACAGCTAAATATGGAATTAATAGTCTCTGGCGAAAGTTGATTATTACCGATGAAATTCCAATAAGTACGAAATGGACAGTTTTGGAGGCAGTGAGTAGAGCCACAATAACGTATGCAGGCCAGGTTTGGAGCTACCAAGAGAGGGAGGGCATTGAATGGTTCAACCGGTTTTTTATCAAAAGATTGTTTGGCGTACCTCAGAATACCCCAAATTATATTGTATATCTGAAAAGTGGGAAGGACGTACTTTGCCTGATGACCTTGAAAATGAATTAGGCCTACAAATAAATAATGAAAACAATTGCTTTGCCTGATTCGAGATTTCCTAGAAAGATAACTATCCCAATGGCACGAAAGAGTAGTGGATGGTGGAGAGAGTGGAACAATTTTCATTTCATCAATGTGGGGAAGAGTGGGTGGATCCGATAATTAGACCGAATTTGTGGGGTGTGAAATGCAATGAAGTTTTAAATAAATTGCGGCGTCAGATTCAGATAGAGTGGTGGACGAGGGCCACGAACTTTCAATTTCACCGCATGTACTACTGTTTGAAAATAGGTAATCAAGTAAAGCGAGATCATATCAGTGATGTGAATAAGAGAGAGATTATGGGCGCAATTTTCAAAGCAAGATACCTGCCACTAAATTTCAGGGTAGACATAGCTATTTGTGATCTCTGTGCAATGAAATAGAAGTTGAAGACACTTATCATTTTATTGGAAAATGCAAGGTATTATCTGAATGTCGAGTCAAATGGTTTGGGAGCCCGATGATGATTGAAGAGACAATGCTCGATTATTTAAACTGAAAAAATTGGAAATACCTAGCTGGTTATGTAAAGGAAGCATTAAGATATAGGAATATTCTCTTAGAGTAATGCAATTATTAATTTGGAAGCTGTAATAATTATTCATCTATCTATCTACACTTCTTTTCTAGTATGTTGGCCGTACCAGATACAATAAGCAGAAGCTTTTTGAAGTAATAACTAGAAAAATACTTCGAAATTGTCATTGAACTTTTCAACAGTTTTAAATTCCTTTCCTACAATTTTGTACACAATATAGCACAATCGCTGTTATTCAGAGTCCAACATTTAATAAATAACTGAAATTTCCTCAATTCTTTTTATTTCACCTAGTTTAAAAATCAAACTGGTCTCTCTCGTCGAAATGACTGAAAAAGCCAGTCTTTTTCCAGGAAAGAGGTCATTTTATCTTGGGGAAATAAGGAAAATACATTTAGTGAATGAAAGACCGTGACCTTTCCACTTCAAATTCTAAATTTATATTAATAACACTTTCTCACAAGAAAAATTGTATTTTAATATACCTTAACATTTCTTGTAATCATTTTTAGGAGAAACCAATTGGAAAATGAATTTTCTTTCTGTTTTCTTTCAAATTTTTAGCAGTAAAATCTAGTTTCAGGAAGAAGATTTTGATTGTAAATATGAAAGTTCGATCATTTCAAATACTTGTTATCGTGTTTGAAATTAGTTCACCTGTTTGTTCCTGAATACTCCTCTACCATATATGAATGAGACATTGTATTGAATATATTGCATGATAATGAAATGACTAATTCGACCATTGTGTCTCAATTGCAGGGCAATCAGTACTGTGCAGGAGTCGACCAATTGTTTGCACTGCTCATAAATCGTGAGTAAACTACCACTTCAAAATTTTCTTCCAACAAATCTGACATGATTGCAATGCAAAATTTAGAACTTTTTTGTTCAGAAACAATTTGATTAAATTTTATTTAATTTGTTATTGCTGGAGTTTAAAATTAAGGGTATCCAAAATAACATTTTAAGGGTAAAGTTTCTTTTAGAGTCAATTTTTCTGTATTATTAATGACAATCTATCAGGCTCAATTGTTGCCATTCTCAATTATTCTTATGTTCTGGTCTCATTGAATGTTCTTAGAGTGAAATTTGTTCAGATAAATACTATTAGTTCTGTGAACAGTAGACCTCGTGCAGTTTTAAACCGCAGCCTCCTCTTATAATGTCCATCAGAGTAAATCCTGTCTGTATGTCGTGTCGGCGAGATATCGGTGTGAAAACGGCTAATGACTGTTGGGGTTGGTGTATCAAAAATGCTAACATCAAAAGCTAATCTCCTTCAAGACATACTGGCAACAGGACAGCCCGAGTTCAAAGCAGAGAAAGTTCGAGAGACAATACTATGTTATTTTAGTTATTAATTGCATGCGTTCAATATTGCATGCAATCAATAGTTCATTTAATAGTGCATAAAAATTGCATTCAATGAGGCATGCAATTAATAGTCTACACAGCAGCTGATTTTCTACCAAGTTACATTGAGATATTGAATTTCATGCAATTTATTATCCACTCGACAGCTGATTTATGATGAATAATTCTATAGCCTGATTTTTACTCTAATATTGGCGTAAGAAGGAGGCTCCTTTTTCTTTTATATTATCCTTGAAATGCAAAATTTCCAAAAACCTTGTATATACGTCGACGCGCAATTTAAAAAGGAACATACCTGTCAAATTTCATGAAAATCTATTACCGCGTTTTGCCGTAAATGTGCAACATATAAACATTTAAACAAAAAGAGAAATGCCAAACCGTCGACTTGAATCTAAAGGTTCGTACAGACTTTCTCTTTGCTCCGCAATCGAACGTCACTCGAGCAGATCGATTGATGATCGACCAGGGAGCAAGAGTGGAACGCGAGAAGAGCTAACATCTCCCGTAACGTTCATGATCGGAGCGATTGCGGAGCGTGCGTGGAGCGATTGCGGAGCGTGTTGGAGGCGCGTGTATCTGTACGCACCTTTAGACCCCACTTCGCTTGATCAATTATAGAATACCAAATTGGCAATGAATTATCAAGAAGAGTTTTATTATGTAACTAGCAGTTAACCCGTGCTCCGCAAGGGTCTAATTAATTTCGCAGACTGAAAACTTGACATACTGAAATCTTGAAGAATTTAAAATAGACCTATAACCATCCTCGGTAAATTAAGAATGTATATGCATAATTTCAAGTTAATTAGTAGTTTAGACGTGATGATGCGTCATTTGTGATTTTCCTATTATAGATAAAACTATAACAGTAAATTCAATATTACAGAAGAATGATTTTTTTGAATATTGCAAAGTTCAAAAATTGTATTGGGTGATTTATGTGAAAGAAAATAGTTTTTTTGGCCTTTTGTAGCTTACTCCCATAAATAAAGTGGGTGAAAATCCAAGAACGGCTCAATATCTCATACACAAAGGTAATTTTTGACGTTGGGTGTACCCGCCATTATGAATGCATCTTTTCAAATAGGAAGGTGGTCATGCGATACATGATTTCGATACGGAATTTCAAGAAAAAATGAATGGTGAAAACCGCACATCGAGATCTCAAACCGTTTGGAAGATATTCTCATTATAAATCAATACCATGCAAATCAGAAATGAAATAAATGAGTGGTATTAATTAATAATGTGAATATCTTCGAAATGGTATCTCACACCTCTGATTTGCATGTTATTGATTTATAATGTGGATATCTTCCAAACTGTTTGAGATGTCGATGTGCGGTTTTCATTCATTTTTACTTGAAATTCGAAATCATGTATCGCATAACCACCTTCCTATTTAGAAAGTTGAAGTTGCATTCATTACGTCGGATCCAAGATGGCGGACCAGATTTTTGTAGTCATAGTAAAGTAGTATTTTCAATATTAATAGGATCCCCAATCACACCCACCGTCAAATACCTTTGTGTATGAGATATTAAGCCGTTCTCGGACTTTTCACCCACTCTGTATAATATAAATAAAAATATACCGTATAAATTATGAACTTTTTTTCTTTAATTACAGGAAGTTGATTTAATATTGTTCATATTAATATAAATATATTAACTTACATAATATAAATACAAATATATCGTTTAATTTGATAACTTGATTTTTTTCTATAATTATAGGCAGTTGATTTAGTATTGTCCATGTTAATATTCATATTTGTTTCAGATTATTCTTCAACTCGAATGACAAGTGGAATGTTGGTGGAACGAGGAAGTTCAGATGTTCAACTAATCTTTGTAAGTATTTGATTGAATATTATTTTCTTTGTATAAGTTCAAAAAAGTTTGTTGAATCATACTTGTATAAAATACTTTTAATATTCATAATTTAAATATTTCCAATGGCGATGAAAATCTAATTTGTTTTGATCCATAGTAGGAATATTTTGGCCAAATACTAATAAGCCAAAGTTTGATACTGTAAAATCAATTCAACTTTACATAAAACGTGCTCACAGTTTCGTAAGATTTGGAACTGATGTATATAATATAATAGTTGATAGCTTTCCAAAAATAAATTATCCAAGACTATTCCACATTGATCAAGTGAATAATAAATACTTGATCCATAACTTTGGGAGTTCCTCCCAAATCTGCCAGATTTTGAGTTGTCTTGCATATTAAATTACTCAAATTAAACGTAACCTATAAGAATAGAATAGAATATTTTTATTTCACTTGCTCATAACAACAAAAAAGTTTTACATATCAACTTTAAAAAAATGTAGTAGTTTAAATAAATTTACACTGCATAATATCAGAAAAATACATAGAATTATAACCACGTTCATAAAAAATTTTGATCTTTTTGCAATCAGCCTAACTAAGTAAAATATTAGAAACAAATGATGATTAGGGCAAGTGAAACAAATTACTACTTGCAAAGTGGTAAATAATAACACTTGAGTGCAAGTAGGAATGTAGGTATAATGTTCTATTATTTAATCATATGATTTAAAGGTAAAAGAAAAGGTGAGGGAGGCTAGGTTTTTGCTTTCAAATGGAAATATATTGATATTATTCGAAAGGTTTGATAATTCTATATTATTATTCTTTCCCTACGCAGAAGGGGCCTCACAGCGTAGGGTATAATTCTATATAATAAACACAAACGACGAAAAGTTGAAAATCATGAACATTCAAAATGTTAGACATTATGAATGACACCCGTAACGTTTACTGTAGCGAGTGTTCAAATTATCATTCACTTCTAATAGCCTATTTATCTATTTCTAATACGGTTCGTTTCTTCCAATAGTGACAATTTATCAATGGAATGTTGGAGTAGCCTAATGCTACTACCTCTGCAATCAATTCTAATAATATTGCATTTGATATATTTTTGATATTTAAAGTATCCAGTGACCTCCTATTAAAGGGGTATAAGGACTTGCCATCTCAATTTTAAAGTTGAGTCATTTTACTTTTAATTGATAAAAGCATTGGATGATGAGTGATTGCCGTTGAAATGCTCATCAAACTCACGTATCGAATAGAAACAACATTTAATTAGCTCTTTTTTTAACTTCTAAATTTTTTCAATTCCAAAATTTTTATACGTTCAGGCATGGCATTGTAAAGACTGATACCCAAACTCCAAGCCCCTCTAGCGAAAAGAGTAGTACGATAATGATCATCTCTAAGATGATGGCGTCTCCTTATTTCGTATAAATGTATTGCTGATCCTCTTGTCATATCGCTCTCATTCTTCTTAATTAAGGAGATATATTCATAAATGTAAAGACTGGGAAGAGGAAGAATTCCTAGCTCCTTGAAGAATGGCCGGCAGCTTGTTCTCACTGTTCCACCTACCATAACTCTAATGGCCCACTTCTGAACTCTTATCAGCATTGCATGAATTTTGGCTTCAAGTAATCGTGGTTCTATGATCCAGTCAGCCTACAGATATTACTGCTAGAGCTATTTCATGATTATTCAATCGAAATTTTTTTCAGATGGCGAAGTGAAAACAGTAACAGTTCCACCATTTGCTGAATCTGTCAGTGAAGGAGATATCAGGTGGACAAAAGGTAAGTTAATTTTATGATTATGTGTTCATTGTCTCTGTTGAATAAATTCATAAATACATGCCCAGTTGCACTAAAGTCCGTTGAATTTTAATCTTGATTAAATGCCACAAGAACCAATCAGAAAAGGTTTTTTGAAAAGAAAGCTTCTTTGATTGGTTCTCGTGGCTTTTAATCCGGGTTAAAATTCATCAGGCCTTTGTGCAACCTGGCCCAAGTAAAACATTTCTACGTATAACTTTTATTTGACATTCATTTCAAACTTTGAAAATGTTAATTCTCCCTTTTATTTATGAGTATAAATGATTCATTCTCCTCATTATCAGGTTGCATCTTCTTTATTATTAAAATGGCCTTTTCCTCCACCTACTGTCTAAAGTACTTACTTTACTCCCTCAAACCTAATACTAAAGTGTCACTTTTTCGCTCTCGGTAGTAAAAAACAGAAAAACTCCCTAGGGAGTAAAAGTGACTCCATTTAAATAACATGGGGAGCATCTCTATTTTGAAACTTACATTGTAATAGGTTAGAAGGTCTAAGCTCAGATGAGAAAGCATAATAGAGGTGTCTGTCATTGAGTCAACTGAATTCAATACCACAACCAAAAATTTGATCAACTCATGAAATATATGTTTGTATGATAATTATTATATTCTTAATATTAGTAGACGATAAAAATTTATACAATTTTTAAAATATTTTATTCTATTCAAAATACCAGCCAACAAATATTTTTGATCTGCAATTCAAATCTGAACCGCGTGATCTGGAGTCAGCCATTTTTGGTAGCTGCCCAGCTGATATAATTGCTACAACTTTTGCCGATAGATAGTGCAATCGGCAGTGCCAATCAGACGACCGGTTTTTAGGTTTTAGATTTAGGTTATGTTGTTAGGAATCATTGTCACCAATACGTAAGTTATTAGAATGATTTTATTTGCAGTTTCTATAAAAAATGTAGATGGAGGAAAAATGTTGTGTACATCACGAGCGAAAATACTTTTTCTTCCTCAGGAAAATTGCTGCCCTCGGCTTCGCCTCGGGCTTCAAACTTTTTCCCACAGGGAGTAAAAGTCGTACTTTTCACTCTAGATATACAAATAACTATTTTCAATATACGTTAATTTCATAATTATACATTATTATGATGATCATAACATTCAATACTGTACAGACTTTACTTGATGTATTCTCGTCTGGGGAAGAAAACATTTTTTAATCGCATCATTACAACTACTAGCGTTGTATAAAATATCTTCAAACTCGATAATATAATGATCAACCCTTTCTAACTTGATGCACTTACGAAGAAAAAATTGTAACATTCTATTACAACTCATTTGCAGCTGTTGGCGATGCAGTTATTGAAGATGAAGTCGTTTGTGAAATTGAAACTGATAAGGTAATTATAATAATTTAATTTTTTAATTTCATGGCAAGTTCACAAAGTTTACAAACTTATTGCAAAAAATACATTTTCAAGCATAATAAATGATAACATAGAAATTTTACTGAAACTCCGCAGTCCATTCATCCCACATTAGATTAAACCTGTGTGGAGGGATGACTTGCACTCTAGAACTTGGGCTTGAGAAATTCCATTGCTGTGAGAAAAATAAAATAAGATAATGAAAAATTAAATTTTTCATCCATTATATTCTCTAGGTTATACATTTGTCAACTACTTTGATACTTTCTATTTTAAGTAAATATACGATTCGGGTAATATATTAATCAAATCATTTATCAACATATACGACTATCAGGAAAAAATCATCTTGTTAAAACATTATTGACATCTATCATTCTTTGGAATAACTTCCTTTAGATTAGCTTCCTCCTGGATAGTTAAAATCTATATTGGAGATTCCTCATTGATCGTTGCAACATATCAACTGTGATATTGTGGATTTAGTTCCAAATCCTGTTTAGAATTCTACACTCATGTTCGAGTTGTGAAATAGATCCACGAAAAAACGCAATGAGGAATCTCGAACACAGATTTCAGGAATGTATTCGTTTCGGAGGAAACCATCTGAAGGGAGTAATTAAAAAAAATGTCATTCATGCTTCTTGAATGGTAAGTTGTGATTTTTTAATTTTCATGAATAAAATTTATTTAGAAACATTCCGGCGAATCAAGAATCAATGTTCTTCTATAACTGGATACTCTGTTCGCATTAAATGCACATACTCCATAGATTTATTTAATATAATAGATTGAAGTTAAAAACGCCAAACCTATTGTACAATAATTCAATTGGATATGTAATGGATTACTTTAAGTACATAAATTATTTTTTATGAAGAATTATTAATGGTTGCAGAATAGAACTTTCTCACTTCCCGAAGGAACAATACTATAACAGATAATTGATTGCATCAGTGTCAAGAATACTAATAATTTTCAAATAAAAATACCTAATAATGATGGAAAATGCCTAAATTGAACAAATTTATAAATCAATTCCCTCAATTTTTAAGACGCATAAGATGGATGCAAGCTATATTAACATAAAATAAGACCCACTTTTTGAATATGTAATATTGAATTTTTATTGTTATACAAATAACACATTTTGCTAAATTATTCAATATTTCAAGTTCTCTTTTCCGGCCTGCTTGAAATCAATGGTAATTTTTCCTGGAAATCAATTTTCTCCTTCAAATGGAACGTGATTGAATATGTCGTGTAATAGTATAAGCAAATGATTTTATTTTTATTGCATAGCTAAGAGTCAAATATTCTCCCAAGTTGAAAACACTCACTATTCTGTTATTATTAATGTATCTAATTTTCAGACATCTGTTCCTGTACCATCTCCTGGAGCTGGAGTGATCACGGAAATCATTGTTGAGGATGGAACCACTGTTAAGGCTGGCCAACCGATTTTCAAGATCGAATTGGGTATGTTTCTCACCAATGTGAAACCAAATAGTCCAGTCACTATATACATTGGTGCTTGCAATTTATACTGTTGTTCTGATTTTTCAATATCGCTGTAGGAGCGATCTGAGCTATTTTCTAAGGAGAAAACCATACCCTCACAAAAAAGTGACTTTAGGGTCTGAAAGGGTTTCGATACATGAGAGAAGTCCAGATCCAATTTCTTCATGCAAAATTTCTTTGTGCTAGATACAGAGTGGTCATTGTTGTCAGGTGTACGTAGAAATCTTTATGAGATAGAACGCTCTACCCGACTTCAGATTGTAGAGCACAAAAATACGCCCTGAGGGTTTTTGAATTATACATATAAATGGTTACAATCGGAAGATATTGTTGATCAAAAACTAAAATTCATCATAATCAATTTTTTTTATTTTACTCATTTTTTAAAAATTGTACCTCAGTACTCATTGGAGATAGAGAATTCCAATTGATCTCATTTTATTCAGAATTTTATAATCTAAAAAAAAGGCCAGAGCAAATTTTTCTGTCCGATTACTGAATTTGACAAAAATAGCTGAAAACTGGGAAATGAATCGAAAATCCGGGGTTTTTGGGCCACTCTGTATTTAGCGTAAGAAAATTTTGCATGAAGAAATTAGTTCTGGACTTCTCTCATGTATCCAAATAAAATATTAAAACATCATATAACTACAATATAAATAATTGCAAGCACACCCCCTTTTTTATGTCTACATTGACTGGACTACGAAGTACATTCAATAATTTTTCATCCGAATTGATGAATTGATTCTAAGTGAATTTTATGGATTGTTATTGAGATTGTTAGTGCAGAAATGATCAATTGACGATCCAGTTACTATGGACTAATCTATTTATTCATAGATTATGAATCAAATACTCTCATAGAAAAGCTGTGCTTGTGCTCTAGTGGGAACCTCCGATAATTTATGATTTTTCAAGTATAAACATATTGCAATCCAGCATATATTGAAATATTGCAATAGTATAAATTTATATATTTCAATATTCGCGTTCAAAAAAATCAATACAATATAAACATTTTCCAATATCAGTCCACAATTTTTCTCAACATAATTATTACAAATGAGACACTGAACAAAAGTAATAAGTGAATTGTACTGCTCGAGGAAGGCACTCAGTGAATTTATAATCTCTGAGTAAAATGATTGGAACTGAGATAAATAAAAAAAAGCAATCGAAGATGAAGAAATCAGTACAGTATTACAATGTTCTAATTCAATATCAGTACACAATAATTCAACAATATTACACTTCAAATACAGAATTAAACATAAGGTACAACTTTGAAACAATATTGATATGTTATAATCAACTTGCAACAAGAATGTTGATTAACATTAATTTTTGGTGTGATTGTTGAAAAAAACTGTTAAAATACTCTGATTAATGGTGTTTATGCATTGCGAAAATGAGCTGGAATTGGAAAGTGGGCATGGTGAGTGAATGTGTGAGTGATTGGTTGCTATTTTTCTTTCTTTCTTATATTTCTATTTTTCCACTAAAAGAAAAAAATTAAATAAACTAATTAATTAAATAATAATAGCCTATATTTATATATATTTTTTATAAAGCAATCTCTATTTTATTTTTTGTAATTCCTGAGACCTGAATGGTAGTCATATTTTTTATCTCAGTTTTATTTTAGTTTTTCCTATTGGAAAATCTTTTTTTCTCTCTCTCAAAATTCGTTATGATCACTCTTTTGATTTTTGCAGTGAAGTATTTTTTTTGTCATAAACTCGATTTTGTATTGTAAATTGTATTTTGTTTTTAGTTTTTATTTCCAATCGGACTTTTAGCGACTCCCGCCAGCGGTCAAAGACTTTTCTTTTTGCTGGTGGTGCCTGAAAAAATTTTCAGTTTTTAGTTCTCGGTAGTTAATTTCATTTTATTTTATTGTAATAAGTGTTGATTTATTAACCTTGATTTGTTGCATTGCTAAATTCTGCCAATAAAGGATTGAATTGATTATATTTTATAATCAATAATTAATTATAATTTATTAATTAATTAACATAAATTAATAGATACTCTTCACTGCTTGCAGACGCAGAGTATTGTACTCTCAGCAAGTAGTATTTTTATTAATCCTAATTCAAAAATTAGTCCTGATTTAACATATTTGTTTTTTGTCTGAAATTATTGTTTCATAATTATTATGTCAATAATAATTATTATTATAATTACTATCCCAATGTATACCAATTTGTTATTATTCTTTCACTTTCAAAACTTTTAGACAGTATCTTCGACACTACTTATTAGGGAGACAAAATGAAGACTAATTTTGATTTATTTCTCAAATCTGTTTGTAAATCTTAATTCTATTCTTAAAATAAATATCTTACTTAGTATAACAGAGCAGAAGAGAATTGTTGTTTTATTTTTAAATATTGGTGATCTTTATCTTTGATGTAGAACATATAGTTGAATCTCAATTAGGCCTATACTGATTACAAGAGCAACATTTGTATGAAAATAGTATAAGAGAATGGAATTTTCTTTTTTCTTTTTTCTTGATATTGTAATGTAAAATTATAAAATCTAATTATGTTATTAATATTACGATTTATATTAGTATCTTATGCTATCCAACATTCTAGAGATACACCATCCCTCATCACAAGCTTTGCTTAAAGAGGGATGCAACAATATTATTTAGAATATGATATTTTATGTAAATATTCATTATTTTATAAAGAATTTGTATTTTATGTTTGTAAGTATGAATTGTATATTAATTTTTTTGTTGACATTAATAAATTGAAATTGAATTGAATTGAAATGTACTTAATAATTGTTAACTTATTATTTTCATCTTGTTGAACTGTATGATCTTGTCATATTTTTGCTTATGATTTGTAAATATTGTGAATTCGATTAAATAAAATTTGAATCTATGAAGTTTTTTTAATACTACTATACATTAAATATTAACTGTCTAATACTCTTGTCAACTTTTATAAACTTGTTATAAATTTGTCACCATTTATTTGAACTTGGTTAGGTTAGAACTAAGTAACTCACTAGTCACTGATGTACTTTTGTTCCTTGTTCAGGAGCTGCAGGTGCTTCGAAGCCAGCGGCAGCCGCCAAACCGGCACCTGAGAAGCCAGCCGCTGCTGCTGCCCCTCCACAGCCGCCGCTGCCACCCCCCACCCCATCAGCTGCCGCCCATCCGCCGCCTCCACCACCACCTCCCTCCCCATCAGCTGCCGCCCCCCCTCCGCCCGCCGCGCCCGTCTCCTCCATTCCAGTAGCGGCCATTCGGCATGCGCAGGCCATTGAGGCGGCCACTGTCAAGGTAGGCCTAATCAATTTCGACAATCATTTGACAATCTACTTGAACAATATTGGCTAACTGCCACATATCTACTATTGGATAATGTAGTACCGTATCAAATCTGACAAAATGTTACAGTACACGTCCCGTAGTTCTGCCACCGTGACCTTTTGAAACGGCATTTACGCCAGGTATGGCTCGCGGGGTGATATCCATGCCATTGCAAAAATGTTAGACTCCACAGTCCCTATTTACCTAGATGGAGGGAAGCCTCCTTGAAGGTAGCTTCCTACCCACAGATATCCTTCATTTTGAAAACTGATGTAAAAATGCAACAGACAACACAGTTCAGTTGGAAGTCTATTATTGGCTAGCAAGCGCATATGCAACAGCTTAGCATGGTAGATGCGTGCGTATGTTTAACGCTCTACAGAATTCCAGCGCACAGACCTAGTCTCATGATTCTCTCTTCCAAAATGAATTCAATTCTCTAAATTTCATACGTAATATGTTGTAAATGCCCATAGATGGGGGTAGAAGATATCTAAAATACTAAAGGACGAGTCATGGGACTCGATCAATAACAAACTTTTGCTTTCTATTTAACTTATAAATTTTATTGAATGAACTAACTAATATAAATTTTGACAACAAATAATCTGCAACAATTTATCGCACATTCCACAACTCAATAAAACTGCCTGTAAGATTTTGCTAACTCTGATCTGAAAGTCTTACGGTTCACAACGGTAGCGTGGTCTTTACTCATTTCTCTACCTATGAATAATTAGGTACTCGGCCAATTTGAGGATTTTAACATGAGCAAGACAAAAACAGTATAATGGCACTCACCCTAGTCTATCTCTGGATTTTGATCTGATTCCGGCCGTGACTTGATTGGAACTGGAGCTTTCACGCAAATTATGCTCTCCTTCCACCAACGAGACGACGGTCCACGTGGGGATAGAGCGTAATTCCGTGGGTACAGGGAATCCAAGTTTGAAATATTCCCAAATACTCGTGTATTTTCCATCGCTAACGGAAATACAGTTTCGTGAGAATACCACTTGCACAACCCTGCATAAAATTAAAAATTGACTGTCTTCCCGGACGCAAGTTAGCAAAATCATGATGTGAGAAAATTATTTTTCAACTGAAAAATAAATTTCTCACGATGAAAATCGATACAGGAGATTCAACTACATGATCTATAGTGGGCTATTGACAGAGTTCCAATTCTACACTTTTCAAATTAACCTAGGATAAATTCATCTCGATGAAAACACAAACCCATAATCAATTTATTTCATTATCATCACCATTACAATGTTAGGCTACACAAATTATCAACAAAAATTCTTGATCAGTAATTTTTTCATGTCATGGAAATTAGATGTAGATTTCTCGACTCAAGTACCTCGTTTACAAGAGATCGTTGACTAATTTTAGGGTACGGCTCTACAGGCAGTAATCTTACTGCTTTGTTCGGCCGGACATTCACTGCTAATAATGAACTATTCTGCTTGATGGTGGCTTCACGCGCAGTTAATTTACTTGTCAATATTTGTATTAAAATCAGCTCGGCACAAATCTGTAACTCAGAAATATTCTGTAATATTCTCTAAGATGAAATCTATATCTAGCAGTAAAGCTCCAGCAGAAACAAGTAGTAGAATACTTTCTGTGTATAGCTGGGGCCTGAATTATACTCGGAATAAAACAATTAGAGACTGGACAAAATAACCGTGTTGTCAAATTGTACGAAATTTCTATATATCCATGAAAGCCCATAATATGACTGGATATATTCAAATTGACATGTCCGCATGGACTGTGAAGTCAATTTGAATTTATCCAGTCATTTGGATTTGCATGAAAAGATAGAAATTTCGCACAGTTTGGCAACACGGTTACAACTTGTCTTATATTTTGCAGTTTGTTGTATTGTTTATTGTGTTGTGGTTGTGGCTGTCAGGTGCCGCCACAGGACCCGACGAAGGAGATAGCGGGCACGCGCACCGAGCAGCGCGTCAAGATGAACCGCATGCGCCTGCGCATCGCACAGCGACTCAAGGACGCGCAGAATACAAACGCTATGCTCACCACCTTTAACGAGCTCGACATGAGGTAATCGCTGCCGCCATTGCTAGATAACAATTAACAATTTATTTATTCAATGATACACAAAACACAATTCATTAAAATGATTGAGGAAGGACCAACAGGTACTGCCCAAAATATATAATTATAAATATACAATTTATTGTTATATAACAATTATTATTGTAGATAATAGATAGACCTAGTAGACTGCATTTTTTCCAGTTCTAGTCGATACGCCGATGAGTGAACATCGTTATCGGTTCGCTCTAGCCTAGGTCTCCAGCCTGGCGTGCTGGTCGTTGTAATACGTTATCATGTACTCATATAACGAGTGTTTATACTAAAAGTTGAATCGTGATCTATTTTTTATTATTATAAAGAATTCTGTCGTGAAGTCTATGTGACAGCGTGTATAGTGGTCAGTGACTATCAGAATATACAAACAACTTCTACGATGGGGTCTTGTTCCAAGTGTGCAAACAAAATCAAACATCAAAAAGATAGGCTTACGTGCTCAACCTGTAAATCAACTTTCCATATAAAAT
Source organism: Nilaparvata lugens (assembly GCF_014356525.2). Taxonomy (NCBI): domain Eukaryota; kingdom Metazoa; phylum Arthropoda; class Insecta; order Hemiptera; family Delphacidae; genus Nilaparvata; species Nilaparvata lugens. The sequence goes on from NC_052507.1 coordinate 44,156,239, forward strand.
GTGTTGGAGTTGACTTCACGAAACTCGAAAGGATACGTGGAAATGCAACTCTTGTTTGGGTGAAAACTCGTCTGATTCCAGCCACAGTTATTCGTCGTTATCACCATCTAAAGACGCAATCCTTGCGTCCATAGCCAGTATGCAGACAAACATGGAAAAACAGATAGGTGGAGTGGCCACTAATGTAATTGACATTAGGAATGAACTAGTAGGTGTCAATAGCGCTATCACCAAAATGCAGGATACTCGCACTGCTTGCATCTGATAATGAATCGCATAAGTCGAAGTTTTTGAAAATTAGGGAAGAAAATGACAAGCTGGAAAAGACTGTTCATCTTCTTGATGACAAAATCAAAGATATGGAACAGTTTAGCAGGAAAGACAATATAGAAATTACAGGTGTTCCGTACAACCGAGGTGAAGATTTATATTGGTTTGTTGGACAGAATCGCTGCCGTTATTGATGTCAACTACAACATAAACTTTATTTCAACCGTGCACCGCTCAGGCGTGACTAACGAATGTCCCAATCCACCTATAATTGTCAAGTTCATATCTAGTGACTACAAGTCTTCGTGGATAGGAGCTGCACGGGCCAATCGCAAGAAACTGACAGCTGCTTCGCTATCCATCAACTGGCCCCCAACCTCTGTGTACGTCAACGAGCATCTTTCCCCAACCAACAAATTCATCCTGGGAAACGCGAAACGTCTCGTCCGCGAGAAAAAACTTGCAGCTGCATGGACAAGGGATTGCAGAATATACGTCAAGAAGTCTGCAGAGTCGAGCACCAATCACGCTGATCAAAACTATTCAGCAGATAGAGAACTTCACGACAGAAGAGTCGTTCAACGTCAGCGTCGACGCCTCGGGCTGAGGATGAGTACAACAATAATAATTTCTATACAATTAAACTGGGACTGGACATTTAGATTATGTTATACTCTCACCTAAGATAAGAACTCTATTGTTTCTTTGTTTTTTTTTTCATCCTTCAAGTTATGAACTCAAATATCTTGGTTTTATTTGATAGTCTAATGATTATATATATATTCTAATATCTATAATCATCTTAATATCTTCATCTATATGACATTTTTATAACAAAATAGTAGTGAATCGTCCAGTTATTAGGTTACACTATAAGTACATAATATAGAAAAGCTACTTTTCAATAAAGAGAGTTGTTTCTACTTAGTTGTTGCGACTACTAGATAGCGGCAATCTGAGAATCGTAGATTGGAGAAGATACGGAACTAGACGAGGTTTCTTTTTCCGAATTTGCATTTACTAATATATACGATATTATGATCTTATAAGGGACCTTCAATTTTCCAATGTTCGTAATATTCAAACAATACTCACACAATTCTAGGTCATAGTAATTGAATTATTGTCGATATTCCTCTATACTATCATTAAGAAGTGTAGCGCCAACTATCTATGGCAGACAGATACAATATTTATGTCAATCTCTCATGAATAGTTTCTCACGTTCCAACAGTAGAATTACTCAAAGTAATTCTGAACCTAGTAGGCAATTTAGCTTCAATAATACAAATACAGCATAAAATGCAGCTTATATATATCCATATGTAGCCTGCAGTTGAACGCTCTCACACTGCTGTTATATAGTTGGTGACTTGAACTTGATTATAAAACGCTTAGTTAGGATGCAAATATCATATCATTGTGTGAATGAATGAATAGCAATGTAAGCACTTATTGGTGCTACCCAGAGAGTAGCTCTCTCTTTCTATCCTCACTGGTGCTACCACAGCTCAATTAAGATTACTAAGCTTACTGTGTTTCACCAATATTGTAGGTTGAAATTCCACAAATGGATGAATTATTCGTAACCATGAATAATATCGTAAATGCCATTAGTTTCTGATATACATATTTTTTATTTTTTTCTATGCCACACATATATAATACCAAACTTGTCTTAAACTTATTCATCGTAAATTTGTTTATCTTAACATAGGACATAGCTGAAATTATGTTTATGCTATTATGAATAGGTAAACATAGTTGAACTTAGTCTCTGTTGTGCAATGCAACTTGCATTGCACCTTGAAATTGCTTCCGAGTCAAGTTTGCAATCTGGGCTTGGGGTTTATTTTGATCAGACCGCTGACCTATTCAAGCCTTCACTCTATTTTGTTCAACATAATTTTCTTTTCATCTATGGGTTATTGTCATCTAAAAGAATAACATAAAAATAGTAGTAACGCTTTTCTTCCTCTCCTGCTTTAACATGTAAAAGTAGTGAAACGAAATAGTTACATTTTTACTATAATAATTACTATAAGTAATGGCTGTTACGTTGGGATGCTGATCATAAGGCACTAGAAGGTGGATGATAAGAGAATCGTTTGATGAACTTGATGTATCTCTAATAAGATGCACAGATTGTGCTGATATTTTCGACTTTCATGGTAAATTTAGTAATATAGATTCTTTGGGAAACGGCAGTGGCATGGGCTTCTCGGTCATTCATCAGAACATACGTAGTTATAGACGTAACGGAGGAGGTGGTCAAGAGTTTGAAAGGGCGATCAGCTCCAGGTTGTGATGGAATCCCTACAAGAGTGATTAAAAACAATATTGACATATTAATACATCCTATCCTACATATAGTCAATTTAAGCATTCTGGTTGGACACTTTCCTTGCGCTGGTCCTACATATAGTCAATTTAAGCATTCTGGTTGGACACTTTCCTTGCGCTCTCAAAACAGCCAGAGTAATATATATTTATAAATCAGGCCCCAAAGGCATATTCTCCAATTACAGACCTATTTCTTTGTTGGCAACATTATCTAAAATAATCGAAAAGTGTATAAAAATACAACTAAGTATTTAAACGAGTACAATCTCATCTCCAACTCACAGTATGGTTTTCAAAAGTCCAAAAATACATCTGATACTCTTTTCAATATGTCTAGGGCTATCTCAAGAGTAGTATTAAATCAAGAAGAAAAGTGCTGATAACCTTTTTGGACTTGGCAAAAGCCTTTGATACAGTTGACAGGAGAATTCTAATGAAAAACTTGAATCATTGGGGATAAAAAATATCTCTCTTCGATGGTTTAAGAGTTACTTCCACAATCGACAGCAATCAATATGCATAAATGGTAAAAATAGTGATAAAGAGAATGTTGAGTATGGGGTAGTCCAGGGAAGCACACTTGGGCCACTGCTATTCCTAATCTATATCAACAATCTGTCAAAATTAGTAGTTGAAGGTGAGTTGTATCTGTTTTCTGATGACACAGCACTAGTGTCTACTGGGAGCGCTTGGGAAGAGGCCCACATGAGTGCTTCAATTGATCTGTCAAAAATACAAAACGGAACTTCTGGGAAAAACAGTTAACCATAGCTACTCAACTTGCCACAGATCCAATTACAGCTTTGAGATACCTCAGCTGACTCACGGCTCTGAATTGAAAAATCCTTCATACCTGGCCCATATCTTGTACAGAAATGTTCCAGGGGTGATTAGGGAAGCAGAGGCGTGGTAGTGTTTAGGAAGAGGGTGGACAGGTGGCTGTACCAGATTGGTTGGGAAGCTTCAGAAGAACTACTCCGATTATTAATACCAATACTAATATCTTCCGATTGTTACCATTTAGATGTATAATTCAAAATCCCTCTGGGCGTATTTTTGTGCTCTACAATCTGAGATCAGGTAGAGCGCTCTATCTCATATAGATTTCCAGGTACACCTGACAACAATGCTCCTTGTATTGTGAAAAACACCTCATTATCAGCTTCAACCATCATCACCAACTAAATTGAACTCACATTAATATTTCGCACAATGACATAAGTTCATGAGATTATGTTCTATGAGAATCACCCATTAGATGCACTTCATTTCAGTATTTCCTAGAGGAGAGGCGCGCTTAAGGACACCAAAGATCAAAATTTCAAACACTTATAATTTTTGACACAATACTCATATTTCATCGTACTACACTTCATTCTTCTCGGCTCGTCAAGGCGGTTCAAAATCATGCATCATAAGTCAAATTCGGTTGAAAATAGAAAATTTCTTGCTGAGTGTACTTAAGCCCATATTCCAATACACAAAAAATGGCCAATTTCTATATTCAAAACTGTATATCTTGTGAAATACTTCTGATAAAATTTCCTAAAAGTTGATCAAAAACTAAAATTCATCAGAATTGATTTTTCCTTCAAATTTCAATCATTTTTGAAAAATCATAACTTAGTACTCATTGGAGATAGAGAGTTCCGAATGATCTCATTTTATTAATTTTATTCATTTTTGCTAGAGCAATTTTTTCTGTCCGATAACGAGATTTGGCAGACATAGCTGAAAACTGGAAAATGAGCCGAAAATACGAGGTTTTTGGGCCAACCTGTATCTAGCACAAGGAAATTTTGCATGAAGAAATTGTTTGTGAACTTGTCTTATTGCCTGATTCCATCCACACTGCCACTGCTCGCCCCATTTTGGGTAGGAAGAACAATAGTTGCATCATCAGCAATAAGGACACATCTCTTAATATCAGAGAGTTTGGCCGAAAAGTCATTAATATAGATGAGAAAGAACAGAGGTCCCGGGATTGAACCCTGAGGTACACCCTTTGTTACTCTCCTGACTATTGATGACTCTATGCTTTGATAGTCTTACATGTACGTCTTTCTTAAATTTAGAAAATATTATTTTTCGGTGAGTGCAGATCAATGGAAAATGTATTCTATCTAGATGTACATATTCTAAATTCTATATCCAATATTTAAAATGTTTATAATTTATTTATTTATTCAATCATTCAGAATTATACAACTTAACTAAATTAATTATACAACTTAATTAACAACCACAGGCTTATAAGCCCAAAACGGTTCCAATTCTAATTTATACAACAGTCCAAATGTAGCTAGGTTATGTGTCACTTAACATTCTTCAATTACACACTCAATTTACAATTCAAAACACACAAAAATAATTTTAAATTAAAAATACTTCTAAATTAAATTGAATCAATTACGATTAATTAGAAAATTCCAAACTTTGAAAAACTATAAGATTTTGAGACCGAAAAGACATACACACTATTTAGAACTTATCACAGCTGTAACTTTTGTAATGAATAATAACTTTTCTTTTTCAGTGCAATCATGGAATTCAGGAAAGCAAATCAGGAAGCATTCCAGAAGAAGCATGGCATCAAGCTTGGATTCATGTCGGCTTTCGTGAAAGCGGCGGCATTCGCGCTACAAGACCAGCCTGTCGTCAATGCTGTCATTGACGGCAACGACATTGTTTACAGAGATTACATTGACATCTCTGTTGCAGTGGCAACACCAAAGGTATTTTGCTTGCTCCATTTACCTGCTTGGCAAGCGTTTTGTTTTCTTGGTCGCGCTCATAAACTATCGATAAGATAAGTTGAACTTCATGCGCCCGCTACTCCCTTTGTAAGGGACCACTTTGAGAACCAGACGCCTATAAATAGCATTTATGAGTTATAAAAAAGAACGCTTTCCGGTGGTTCGGAACCCACTTCAATAACAAGACCACTTGATTTCCCAAGGCTTATAACTCTCAAACAATACATCGAAGAGCATTTAGTTTTCTTCAATTTGATGTATGGCACTATTTCATGCTTTCCTGCAATTGTATAGTAGTAGTAGTAGTAGCAGCTTTAAGGTCGTGAGCAAAATCTTCAACTACGCAACAAGTGTAAATTTAGCAGATCTCCCACCTCCAGCACAGAGACTAGGGATTGGTGTGGGAAACTTATGTGATAAGTTCACCTCATAATCATTCCTAATGGAGCTGCCAAGTCAAAAATTGTGTCCCAGACATTCCCTTCAAATTTCTTTGTCAAATGATCTATTGGTGCAAAACTAATGATTTAACACTCAATACTAAAAGTAATATAACTGTTCTATGCCCAGTTGCAGAGTCGTCACATAAAGTTAAAAACAGGCAGTCAACTCATTTACGAAGTCATAACTCCACTTTCCCTTGCACAAAGTAAACTAAAGACGTCAAAGTAAGTATAGCTCACATATAACTAAAAACGCCCGATTAGTCTCATGATTTCGTTGCACAGTCGTCAGAAGGAGCTTATTTATGTCTCCAATCGATAAAAACGATAAGTTAAGTTAAAGACCCGAAGTCGTGCTGTTATCCACTATCTACTCGCGCCAAATGTATTTTAGAGCTTATGTAGCTTGTTTTGAAAGTTGTTTACGAAAAACTATCTTTATATAAGTAAATTGAAATTGATTTATTTGCCATAACAATTTACAATCAGTACTTATATGTAAGTATGTAGTAATAAATAAATTTATATAAAAAGGCACTACTGGCATAAGTGATACTTGTTCGCCAGCTCTGAGTGCGATTCGAAAATACAAAATATAATAACACTAGCCGTCAGGCTCGCTTCGCTCGCCATATCTGTCTAGCCAGGGGGCTCCGCCCCCTGGACTCCCGACTGGATCGTCCAAAAGTGAGATCTGCGGGCTCGCTTCGCTCGCCTGCATTTTTCATTTGAGCATACTTCATTCCATCAGAAAGTCAAAGTACTTCCTCGCTAATTTTTTAGACCCTACCTGAACCTCTGTACCAAATTTAACCATTTTCTGTTCATTTGTTCTCGATAAAGCTGAGAAAGCGCAAAAAACGCTGGAGAACGCAGATTTTGGGCGTATCTTTGGCGTTATTTCAAATTCCTTAATAAATAATAAAAATTAGTTCCAATTTGTTATATTTTTATTTATTTCTATTCACGATATTTTTTTACTTCCCAAGTGGAAAAAATTAAAAGACTTAACTTTTGAATAATGTAAATAGGTTCTAAACTCGTTATTTGTAATAAGGGTAAAGTTATTTTTAATCCATTTAATAATTATATAGGTACTAGACGTCAGGCTGGCTTCGCTCGCCATATCCGTACAACCAGGAGGCTCCGCCCACTGGACCCCCGACTGGATCGTCCAGAAATGAGATCAGCGGGCTCGCTTCGCTCGCCTGCATTTTTCATTTGAGCATGCTTCAATCCATCACAAAGTCAAAGTACTGAGAAAAACGCTGATTTTGGGCGTAACTTTGATGAAATATTCAAGTCACCTTATCACAAACTTTTTAGACCCTAGATAAACCTCTGTACCAAATTTGAACATTTTCTGTCTATTACTTGATGAAAGAACTGAGAAAACGCAAAAAACGTATCTTTGCGTATCGTTGGCGTTATTTCAAATTCCTTATAACACAACATTATTACACCCCAGCTGAGCTTCTGTAGTAAATTTGAACATTTTCTGTTCATTTGTTCTCGATAAAGCTGAGAAAGCACAAAAAACGCTGGAAAAACGCAGATTTTGGGCGTATCTTTGGCGTTATTTCAGATTCCTTCTAACACAACATTATTACACCCTAGCTGAGCTTCTCCTGTACTAAATTTGAACATTTTCTGTTCATTTGTTCTCGATAAAGCTGATAAAACGCTAAAAAGCGCAGATTTTACCGAGTATTGCTTACTAATAAGTATTTACTAACAAGTAAGTATTAATTTATTTTCTAACGAGTATTTTGGCTACCCACAACTCATATTATTGTAGCCTCATTTGTAGGTGCTCAACCAATATAATAGAATTTTTATATAATTCTAATTAAATTATAATAATTTATGTCCTTCATGATTATTGAAAACAATGATTATAATAATTATTATCAACTTATGTTGGATGAAATTTCTGTCGAATTTTAGAATAATTTATTGTCAAAGCGGTAAGTTAGAATTATTGCCCGTGTTTCTTCGCTTTAAAAGCTGTTTATAACCTCCAAATCGCTAAATATGGTGAGAAATCATATCAAAAGGCCAAGAGTCGCCATGTTGTTTATCAATTTTGTGTGATGTATTTTATTGAATGAAAAAGACTAAGAAATTGTCAAAAAACCACTGATTTATTGATAATTAGAAAGACCGGTTTCGGTTATTACACCATTGTCAATCTCATTGTTATTACTCATTGTCAGAGATTGACAATGGTGTAATAACCGAAAACTGGTCTTTCTAATTATCAATAAATCAGTGGTTTTTTGACAATTTCTTAGTCTTTTTCATTCAATATGAATAATTAGCACAATATCAACTTCTCAACTACACAAAAAGTGATGTATTTTAGGTCTGTTCATAGTGATGTCTATTGAAACTTCCCCCGATGCCAAGACAGAAGCATGGCATTGGATAGAAGCATGTACGGAAATGTACGAAAAAGCATGTAAGGAAAAAAGTGAATAGAGCTGCAGTGTGACTTATGTGTGATGCTATAGTGAGGTCCACGTTATAATGGCAGTGGAGAAAGATAGGAGAACAACGTTGCCGATCCTCACAGTCTACTCAATCCCTTCTTGATGGTAGCTGATACAGGTTTATTAATGTAATATTAATTGTTCATCTTCGTTTAAAATAATCAATTATATTTTATTAAGCAAGAAATTATATTTTTCAATAATTTCATTACGAGTCAATATTCAAGCCAGTCCTACTTACTCTATGGATCGGAATGCCTCACAATGTTAGAAAAGCACATGAGTAGAATTATCTCCTCAGAAATGAGATACCTAAGGAGAGTGGTTGGAAAAGCCAAAAGTGACAGTGAGAAATAGTGTGATCAGAGAAACATTAAAACAGGAGGAACTGATTGCCACTGTTCAACGAAAAACTTTAGGATGGTTTGGCCATGTAGCTGGGATGAGTGATGAACGAAAGGCAAGGCTGGTTATGGAGGCAAGACCGGAAGGAAGACGAGGCAGAGGACGGCCACGACTGGAATGGAATCAGTCAGTATGTAGAGAGTATAGCTGCTGGAAGAGGTAAGACAATGAATGAAGTAAAGAGAATGGCTCAGGATCGTATACAGTTTAGAGAATGGTTGAAGGAATCCGACGCTTAACGGCAAAAGGATATGAAAAAGAAGAAGACGATAATTTCATAATGAATTTTCATAATTAAGATGAAATATTTTGTGAAGTAATTATTAATTCTGCATTGTTAAAAGCTGGCAACAGAGCAAAGCAAGAGAGAGATAGCGTCGAAGGACAGACAAGGATAGCAATACCATTGCTAATTAAACACTGCCACTATAACGTGGACCTCACTATAATTCGCGATATAGATAAATGGGCTTCGGCAAACGACTGTGCAATGACCAACCATTTATGTCAGTGATTTTAATCTATGTCTCACATAGCTATGTTTGATTTTATGTAACGACTCTGCAACCGGGCATTAGGGAGATGAATAAAATAGTGAAATTATACATTAAATAATTAAAGAGAATTGAATGTGAATGTTCTAAAACCCCACGATTAGTATTTATTTTTATTCGATGCATCGTTGGAGAGTCACAAGCCCTGAAAGAGCAAATTAAATATTTATTTCAAAACTTTTACACTTTAATTGTGTGTATCTCGAAAACTACTGGAGATATCACAATACTGAATAAATTGTAGGAAATTTATCAAGCTTCATATTTGTGTAATTAGTTATTTTATGATGCCGGTGGAACGCATTGTTCCAAAAAGCGTAAAAGCAACAATGAAGTAATGGAACGTTTAAACCACTAATAATAATGGATACCTATATTAAATAACTAATATTTTTTTAAATTTATATTCATTATTATATTTCCAATATTTTGGCAATTGTGATGGAAATGTTTTGTTGGGATTCATATTGGAGAATAATTAATGTGATAAATCTCAATGTAATGTAATAAATATGTCGAGTCTTTTTCTAAAAGCAATACCCTGTATTTTCTTTACACTAAGCCACTAACGCTAGAACAAGCATGCACATACACAGTCGAACAAGCATGCACATACACAGTCGACTTACATCGTTGTGTCATCACATCTGAGATCACAGCGAAACGCTTCGAGCAAAAGTTTTTGAGGTTAGGTACTCTTATCTCCGATTTTTATCGTTTATTACTCTTCGCTCCTCTATATGGATAATTATTTTTCTATCTTTATAATTTTTAATTTTCTAGTGGTTTATTCATTGTTATTGTTTATTTTATGTTAGAAACCTCTCGCTGATGACAGCTGTGATGACTGATTACACAACAATGTAAGACGACTGTGTATGTGTATGTACACACACATGTTCATACTGCATGTTTTGTCATTGGCGAGAGGCTTCTAACATGATACAAACAACCAATAAAAATAGATAAACCACTAGAAAATTACAAATTATAATGATACAAAAATAATATTTAACCTCAAATAAAGCAGCAAAGTAAAAATAAAAAACAAAAATTAAGAGATACAGAAACCTAACCTCGAAAATTTTGCTCGAAGCCTTTCGCTGTGATGACACAACAATGTATGTCGTCTGCGTATCATGCATGTTCAACCGTTAGTAGCCAGCCTCAAAGACTTGACGTTGAACAGACGCAGTGCAAAGATAGGGAAGGAGATATAACCTCTAGACTGGGTATTCTAAATCAAGGTTTAAAGCAGTTTTGGGCAATGCCTGTTGCTTTTACCTGAATTGTATATAATATATGTGAATGAATAAATAAATACCTCTTGCCATTGCTCTGTTTTTGCAGGGCCTGGTGGTGCCAGTGCTGCGAAACGTAGAGAACATGACGTATGCGGACATCGAGAAGGGCATCAACGCACTGGGCGAGAAGGCGCGGAAAGGGGCGTTGGCTGTGGAGGACATGGATGGCGGCACTTTCACCATCAGCAATGGGGGCGTTTTCGGCTCCCTGATGGGCACGCCCATTATCAACCCACCGCAGTCGGCCATCCTTGGCATGCATGCCACCTTCGAGAGGCCTGTTGCTATCAAGGGACAGGTCAACAATCAAACACTTATTTATTTGTATCATTGTTCATTATTTTTGAGTGCACTATTTTTTGGAGAGACCAATATCATCCACCTTGAGAATATTTATAAATTTCATTCATCTATTCTTCTATTTTTTTGAAGAGACCAACATTATCCCCCCTGAGAATATTTATCAATTTCTTTCTTCTATTTTTTTGGAGAGACAAATATCCACCAAGAGAATACTAATTATCCTGTGCTTGGGAACCTAACCTTTGTTGGTTTTCTTCTTCTGCTAGTGTCTATCCGTTCCGAATATTGGCGATAGCCTGACTATGGTTATGTTATTTAAAGCCATCCTGAAAAGTTCGGTTGTAGTCTTGGAGAACCAGGTAAGCTGGTTTCTCAGCCATGATATTCTCCTTCTCCCTGGTCCTTTTCTGCCATAGATCTTTCCTTGTAGAACGAATTTCAGCAGGCCGTATTTTTCTTCATTCCTCATGATATGGCCGAAATATGCGAGCTTCCTGCTCTTGATGGTGTTCATCACTTCCAAAACCGTATTCATTCACTCCAATACAGCTTTGTTGGTCACTCTGTACATCCATGAAATTCTCAACACTCCTATATAACCACATCTCAAATGCCTCGAGTCTTTTTTCAGATTGGACATTTGGTCAATGTCCATGACTCCATCCCATAAAAGAGTATTGATTAATATACAGGATATTGTATATCCAGACTCCCTACCAATATTCTAAGACATTGTTCCTGGGTACGAAAAATATCCGAATATAATTTTTAAACTGTCCAAAAAGTCTTCAGTTACTCACACAGCCGCCATTTTGTTTTATTACACTACTATTTTTTTCTCAACAATGGCTGAACATATGGAAATGAAACTTTGCACAATCATTCATGACAACAAGATAGAGCTACAGAAAAATTATGACAATTTTCTAAATTCATAAAACAAAATGGCGGCCGTTTAAAATTTTATTTCTTGAAAAAACGTTCATTTTACCAAAAAATTTACAATAATATTTTTTCCAGTAAATTCTATTACAAATCGATTGACACCTTATTTATTGAGATTGAACAAGATTGGACCTTGTTTGTCCTTTGTGAGTTTGATATGTCATTCAGAAAAATAGTTGAATATTGTACCAATTAACAGATATGATTTAACGGTTTATAGAGTATTAATGCCTCTTGGATTCAGGATCTACTTTATATTAACATTGTAATTAATATTAACCAAAGCTAGCTACAAAAATAAGTAAATTTAAGTCTGATTATTGCTTTTCGAATGAGATGCTCTTTTAATTTTATTGTGATTAATGTGTGTTTGTATTGCAGGTTGTTATAAGGCCTATGATGTACATAGCCCTGACTTACGACCACCGTCTGATTGATGGCCGTGAGGCGGTGTTGTTCTTGAGAAAGATCAAAGCAGCAGTAGAAGATCCCAGAATCATAGTTTGTGGTTTATAATTGATTAACCATTTAGCAAAAGAGAAAAATGAATCTGAACGTTGAAAAGCCGCATCGATGAACTCGATTTGTTCTATTAATTGCTTTAATTTATTTAAAAAAGTTGTTGATGGCTCTGATCATCAAGAGTATTACAGAATAAAATATTCCGAGGTGAACGTATTATTATCGTTACTTGCTCTAGTTTTCACTTGGTTTTACGAGAACTTCTCCATGGCTATTGTACTGTTTTAAAACTTGCACAGTAAACCAAGTCTATCTGCACCTACATTAGTAAGTGAAACTTTAGGTACCGTACTAATAATCACACATGTTTTCATCTCAATTATAAGCTGTTTAAATAGTAAATATTGATTTTTTGATGCGAAAAACGATAATGTAATATCTATTCTCTAGGATAGTATGCATCTAACATTGTGGTAATATGGATCAAAGTTAGCTTGGTAAAATAATGCTCCCTATTAAACAGTATTTTCAATTATACGCTGTAATATAATTGAATAACTAATTTATTTCCACCACATTCATATTGAACGAAATTAGACATTTTTGTCTAAATGTTGTTTGAATTTATTTATTGTTATTTAATTGTAGAGAACGGTATTGTATTATATGTTCATAAAGTACGGCTTTACTCTTAATTGTTGTTTTTATTTGTAATTTTACCCTTCCTTCATATCATAGTAAACATTTACGTACCTAGTGTGTCGCCAGAGAGCAACCAATAGAGGGCAAGTGTAGTGCACGAGCTGGATCACAAGTAGGTAGTACTGTAGCTGATAGATTCTTAACATTTCAAGGATAGGTGCATTTTTCATGGTATCATTGATCAAGTGAACTAGGTACTTGATTTATATAAATATATATTTTTTAGAAAAATAGTAGTTTATACAACACTTTTGATGAGAGTCTTTAAGGCACGAGTTAGATGTATAGTTAAGACACAAGTGAGCGAGCGAACGCTTGTCTTGAACATCTCACGAGTGCTTTAAAGACCATATAAAACCGTTGTATACTAGTATCTTACGTCACATGGACGGGTAGGTGCCTTTTGCAGGCAAGAATGATGTTTCTAGACGAGATGTTAGCCTAGACTAGAATTTCATTCCAGCACTGCAAAAGACATTCACGTCCAAGTAACGTACACTATTTTTTTTTCATAATAATCTAAAGAAGAATAATTATTGAGAAATAGAAAGCATTGCCTGCTTGTGCTGAAGTTGCTATATGCATTCTATAAGCATACCATAGATTACAAATTCCAAATCAGGAATTTTGTGAAAGTTGACAAAACTTCCTCCTGGAGCGCTGAAGGTAGTTTTTTGGGGGCCGCGGAATTGGAAATATCTGGAACTCAAAATATCAATGTTAAATGTCCTATGCTTGAAAACTGTTGCTGGGTGGAACTCCGAATATTTGTCAGACAGCGGAATTGGAAATATCCGGAACTCGAACTATGTTGCTAGGCGGAATTGGGAGTATCTGGAACTCAAATTATTTGTTTGTCAAATGGCGGAATTGGAAATATCTGGAACTCAAAATATCAGTGCCAAAGTGGGAGTACTGGTAATGTGTTTGTTATTGAGAAATGGTTCAACTCTGACTTATTTTCTGGAATGATATGAACTAATTAGCCCACTTAGGGTAATTCATAGCTCATTATATATTAATTTTGGACGGAAATATTGAACTTGAACTTTAAACAGTAGAAACAACTTGGCTGATCTTTTTGGACTTGTTTTTCATTATCAAAATTTGGGAATAGAATACTTTTGGACCTGGTCTGTCGTTCTTTTTCAATTATATTCATACATATTATGCAAGTTTTCAAAACTCTGTTATCTGTTTCAACAAACAAGACTGACGACTGTTGATGTGTTGATGAATTTATTTTAGGTTAACTATAGAACCCTTCATTTGTTTTGCGATAAATTTGTTTCATCCCACATCTCCACAGTCTCGCTAATAACGATCGATATTGTGAACTCGATATATTTCCAATTCCACCAGCTGCAAGATATTCTGAGCTCTATTCCCAATTCATGCGACCCGTTTTTTTGTAGCAGTTTTGCTGTTCCTATTTTGGAACTAGGAAACATACTCGACTGTAAAGAAAACATAATGGTTTCATTAAAGTAAAGTTGCTGTAATGAGAATCATACATTTATTTGTTCTGCAAACAGCTGTTTACCGGCTTGATTTCATGCATTGAATACGACTTTACCTCAATATAGAGAAAAACCAAATAGATCATTGATAAAATGATAACCAGCTTGACCAACCCAACGGATTAGCTATTTTCATGTATTTTCAGATTATGAAAATAAATTATTCGATTCTATTTCTATTATTCTTGATAAAATCTATTTGATAATATTTTTATAATATTGAGAGTTGGAATGTCTATCTTTTACATATTTTTATTGCAACCACATATCCTACCCAATATCAAGTAAACGCAACATGTTGACTGTTCAGTTTGTTGATAAAATATCAGTGAACTCTAAACTAACTGGATTGGACTAGCAACACAAAAAAAGTGAGGCAGCTGGTGAAGATAGGCAACCCGCATTGCTGTGGGATTCGTTCATTTTGTTACGCATTGGCTCTTATGAGAGAATGCATAGCACAGTCTCAATTTCTATTTTATTTCTATATTGTATGTCTTATTCCACGGAAGCGTTATTTTTCCTTTATTAAACAGTTCATTGTTAACTTTTTGAGAGCAAAAATAATGAAATAGGTTGAATATTAATAAAGAAAAGAATTTTTTTATTTGTGACTGCAGTAGTTTTAGTATTGTCAACTTTTCACAAGCATGGGAATAACTTTGGGCCAGATTTAAGAGAAGCGTATTATTTATTTATTTTTATTTATTTAACAAGGACAAATTAATATAAACTGTCATGAAATGATTGGGAATGAAAAAACAGGCTCATAGTCCAATCTCATATTTTTCACAATAAAAGTAGGTAAATAAAATAAATTATGATGATTCAATAACACAGGATTATTAAATTATGTAATGATAGCAATATACTAGGTATTCTGATAACATTTCAAATCAGTGTGGGAGTTTCAGAAATGATGCAAAGAAATCTATGAAGAAACATTATTATCAATTGTATTATAATTATGACCATATGATAAACAAACAGTAAAATATGCTAAATAATAATTATTTCATAATTATAAATTATATAAACAATAATACACATATAATTATACACATAAAATTATTTTATAATTGTAAATTGAACAATTATTAAATTTATTTGAAATGGGAAAATTTCAAAAATTAATTACAATTCAGCTGATAGCAATATCATATTTTTCAAAATAAAAGTAGGTACCTAAAATAAATTATGTCATCTCATGATGATAACACAGAATTATTAATCATTATTGTAAAGCTGTGTTTACACAAAATTCATTAAATGTTTATTTTTTCGTACTTATAGATTCTATTAGATCATAGTATTATACTATTAGATTCTATATTAGTATTATATGCTGCTACTTACACTAAATTTATATTATACATTATACATAAAATGTATGATACGCCTACCTACATAATATACCATATACAAATTATGATAAATATACTATATTTATTATATGCTGATGCTTAACACCAAATTTATATCCATAAATTACATCATACATAGAATGTGTGATAGAATGAATGATAGTCTTTGTAGGGAAACATTCACAATTTCTGCATCGGATATTATTTATTCTTTTTTGAATAAGGATTAATTTGTTCTTCAACTATGTTTTTTATTCTAGATGCTATAAAGTAGGCCGAAATTTTCAATAAACATAGAAACTATCACAGTACGGTATAACTTACTAGGAATATAACCAAATTTGTTGTTTTATTTTTGGTCAAATAAACTGATCAATATAGAAAGAAGTATTGGAAATGTATGTAAAACAAAAAGATTTCTTCAAATTAATTAACAGAATAAAAATGTTTGACTTACCTGTGAAATGGTATTTCATTTCCTTTAACATGCCCATTCTTGCATCCAAATGCAACACAATACATCGCCATTTTTCGGTCGTATTTTTATTCAATTCTATGCATTTCACGACAAATACATCACAATATTAAATAAATAGATAAATAAATAAATATCTTTATTGTCACAGAATGTTTACACATTATAGACAACGTCATGTTTGGTAACTCTAGTAAATAATACAAGGCAAACATGAGCCTGCAACAACAATCACACAAAGTCAATTTTACAAAGTTCAATACAATCTATTACACTCTAAATTAGGTATCAATTATATTTCCCAATCACTTATCAACTACTTATATATCATTTATCATATTAATTATATATAAATTTTCCAGTTTATAGAAAAATAGTCGGCTATTTTATATGGGGTTTCTCCTATTAAAGCTTCCTTCACTTTCAACTTAAAAGCACTTTTACATAAAGATCTTATAGTGGCAGGCAAATAATTATAAAGTTTCACCGCCATATAGGGATTTAGTTTTTGAGATGCACTGTGCTGATACCTAGGAACTCTTAAGCTATTTTCATTTCTTGTTGCATAATTATGGTGGTGTCTATTAACATCAAATTTTTCAATGTTAAAATGTACATATACAACTGTGAAATAAATATAGAGAGCTGGGAATGTCATCACTCTCATTTTTTTAAACCGGTATGTTGGTAGTGAGGTCACGTGGGGTTGCCTTTGGTCTATTTGCGTTTTCTCTGTCGTTAAGATCGTTCGTACTATTATGATGCGGCGCTTCCTAACAAGATGGCGGATTTTAGCGTCAGGGTACTAGCCAAGTTTCCATACTCTATATCAATGGTATGTAACTATACTGTTATAGTACTATGTATGTAGGCTGCTATGGTAAGCTTAGTTGAAGAGAAAGTTAAAGTGCCACATAAATTCTTACCTGAAATGTTTAATTATTATTTTGTTTTCAATATAAGTTTACTTTCACAGCATATGCTGGAAGTTTTACAGTCTGCTGTTTCACTTTAGAAATGTTTATTTGAAAATGTATACAGTCTGATTTCGATTACAAATGAAAATGGTTTGAAGCAAACGAACATTTTCTTTGTTCCTGACTGTAAACATTACAGTGAAAAGGCAGGCTACATACTATTTGTTTAGATTTCCTGAAAATCCCAAGGTCTAGCTCGCCTCTATAAGTTCTGTACTACATTTTTAAAAAAACCAAACAATCTATCAATTTTTGATTTGAAATACACCATGTTTGGTTTTTCGTATGGCGTATATCTTACAGTACCTCTATTATACGCTCATATGGTCCGCCGCAAAGTAGACCCATGCTAATCCACGAAAAGCAACCCACGCCGTGGGATGTTTTGTAAACCATTGATATAGAATTATTCATAATCAATCAGCTGACAAGTGGATTATTCATTGCATGTATTACACAGATGTCTGGAGAAGCCTAGCAATGGTTTACAAAACATCCCACGGCGTGGGTTACTTTTCGTGGATTAGCATGGGTTTACTTTGCGGTGGACCTCTTGTAACTCTTTGGCTCTTATGGAAAAATACATTACACAGTCTCAATTTCTATTTTATTCCTTTATTGTATGTCTTATTCCATGGAAGCGTTATTTTTCCTTTATTAAGCAGTTCATTGTTAACTTTTTGAGAGCAAAAATAATGAAATAGGTTGAATATGAATAAAGAAAAGATTTTTTTCATTTGTGACTGCAGTAGTTTTAGTATTGTCAACTTTTCACAAGCAAGGGAATAACTTTGGGCCAGATTTCAGAGAAGTGTATCATCTATTAATTCTTATTTAATCAACAAGGACAAAATAATATATAAACTGTCATGAAATGATTGGGAATGAAAGAACAGGCTCATAGTCCATATTATTCCAATCCCAAATTTTGTTTGTACACAGTCCAAAGGAGGGCTGTGCTTAATTGAAACTATTAAACACAGTCTTATGTTTATTTTGATAGGATATACCATTGTTTTTTGGATTATATGATTTATTGTTATTGTTGAAAGAAAGATTTATGATTCATTGTTTAAGGAAATATCTCAATTTAATAATATAGGCCTACTTACAGCAGGCTATGAATGTGGAATTATGTAGGTGTGCATTGGTGTAATTTCGAATCATGTAAGAGTGGGAGTTTCAGAAATGAAGCAAATAACGAAGGAACATTTTATTATATTATATGACTATGATAAGCAAACAGTAAAATATGCTACATAATTACCAGAGTAAAATGAACAATTTGAAATTAAAAGGTTTCAAAAATTAATTACAATTCAGCTGATAAAAATCTCATATTTTTCACAATAAAAGTAGATAAATAAAATGAATTATGTGGACTCATGATGATTCAATAACACAGGATTATTGAATATGTAATGATAGCAATATACTAGGAATTCTGATAACATTTCAAATCATGTAAGTGTGGGAGTTTCAGAAATGATGCAAAGAAATCTATGAAGAAACATTTATATTAATTGTATTATAATTATTACCATATGATAAGCAAACAGTAGAATATATGCTAAATAATTATTCCATTGTTAATTGAACGATTATTCATTTGAAACGTAAAGGTTTCAAAAAATAAACACAATTCAGCTGATAGGAATATCATATATTTTTCAAAATAAAAGTAGGTACCTAAAATAAAATTTATTTATTATGTCATCTCATGATAATAACACAGAATTATTAATAATTTGTTTTTATTCTTTTTTGAATAAGGATTAATTTGTTCTTCAACTATGATTCTTTATTTTAGATGCTATAAAAAAGGTCTAAATTTTCAATTAGCATAGAAACTATCACCGTATACTAGGAATAAAACCAAATTTGTTGTTTTATTGATGTGACAACGTCTTATAAATTGGTTTGCTGGGTGACACTTCAAGAAACTGCATTACGTTCCCACGTTATGCACTCACAATGAGAGCGAGTGAGAGCGTTCATTTCAGTTCACGGTCGTCTGGAAAGAGCACGAATAGGAGCATTGGCGAGCAACGCAGCAGCAAGGCCAGCAACCCGAAGGCATTCACCTGGAGAGAGAGTGAAACGGAGCAATCTCCTGCGACTGCGCCACTACTTAGTGAATAGGTTATGTGAATAAGTATAAGTGAATAGGTATAAGTGTAAGTATAATAGGTATAAGTGAATAGGTTATGTTGTAGTAATCACAATGTTGTGGTAGTTTTCAATCACAAAAGTAGTATAAATCGTTTCTCAGCCAATAATAATTTGTTTAACTTGAAAAAATGAGCACGACTTGCTATGTAAAAAATTGAATCGAGCACAGTTAGCCCGCCTAAGAGCGAGAGAGACAGAGTGATTTTGTTGAGGATGTGTGAAGGTAAAAATAAAATTTTGTTAATATGGAATTTAGTGCGAGATTCTTTGTATAAATTAATGTTTTAAATATAATTCTTTGTATAAATAAATGTTTTAAATTGTTACTATTATTTCATCCTTCTTCCTACTATAGGAATGAATATTCACATTAAAATTATTTTACCACTCAAAGTCGTTGTCACTTAAAACTTTCGCCCATATACCAACTTTACAGGCAACTATTTTTTTTGGTCAAATAAACTGATCAATATAGAAACAAATATTGGGAATGTATGTAAAACGAAAAGGTTTCTTCAAATTAATTAATAGACTAAAAATGTTTGACTTAACTGTGAATTGGTATTTTATTTCCTTTAACATGCCCATTCTTGCATCCAAATGCAACACAATACATCACCATTTCTCGGTCGTATTTTCATTCAATTCTACGCATTCTATGACAAATACATCACAATATTCAAGAGAAAAGGTTGTGATCTAATACTGATAGCCCTAATACTCATTCAAATCCGTTTCTCAACTTTAAAAATGAATATCATACTCAAGAGCTGCAACAACATGCTCAAATGTATGAGTAAGAGAGAGAAGGGAATCCCACACAGTAGGCCTGTCTCACTCACTCCGCCTTACACACTTTTGGCTGTAACTTAGCATTGGACAGCCCGTTCCAGTTAGTATAGAGTTCACTGGCTAAAATATAGTAAACCATAGAGCGGCTGTTGGTGTGCTTTCAGCGCTCTCAATGTGTTACACGGCGAACTAAGGGCAGCCATGACAGAGAGATGCAAGAAGAGCCTCTATTGCCAGTCTGCCACTGCAGGAATAGGTGTGTTTTCGAGAATTAAATTGGTTTCTATGACTAATTATTATATTTATGATGATGATAGTATTGCAAACTTGACTGGTATGAACTATAGACATCAGCTTATATTATATGATTATGTTAGGCCGGTATTATAGTGAGGTCCATGTTATAATGACAGTATAATCAACTTTGGTGTTGCTATCCTTGTCTATCATTTGACAAAGCAGGTAGTACTATCCTTTTCTTGCTCCGCAACGATGCCAAATCTGTTTTTGACAATGAAGAAAGATAATTAAGCAAGGCAGAGAATCGGCAACGCTGTTCTCCCATCTTAATCCACTGTCATTATAACGTAGATCTCACTAAAGATAGTAATGTTATTAGACGGTAACATGAAAAAAGAAGAAAATATGATTTCTTACAACTTATTTCATATGATCTGCATATTACAGAAATATTACCGTCTAATACTGGCCTTAGTTTGTTATTTTTTTTGACCATCATACTTTGCCTTCTTGTTTTGAACTTAGAGATAATGTAGAAAAGTACCGCAAGCTGGTATCAAAGAAACGTCTTCATAAACAACTAGTTTTTTGAATTCCCTAATCAAAATAGCATAAAAAAATCATAATTTTGCAGTCACGGTATGGCATTTCAACTTAGTAGAGCACTTGTACGTCTAAGCAGTATTAACACTGTAACTTGGGCTACATTAATTTCACCAAGGCTTCAAGAAAAGCAATTCCAACAATGAATTTTATGGATGCATAACAACTGTAATACATATATTTAAAATGCTCAATGGAAATTCAATGTAGTATTTATTAAATATAACTGATTTGTGATAAAGTTTTAGTTTTACTTTTAAAGAATAAAGAGTTGACGAGGGAAAACTCACAAAGAAAACGATTTCACATACCGACTGCGTTTTTAATCACCATGAAAGTGCTACCACCATAGTTGTTCAAACACATTACAATAGAAATAATACAAAATATAGTTTTACATGAATTATTATATTCCAACACTCCTCCTTGATGTCAAAATGTTTTAACAAAAAATCAGTTTACATCTAAATTGTTATTTCTTAAATGATAATAAAGATTTTAATCAGAATTACTTGTTAGAAAGTCATCACTTGTATTACTTGTTTTACATAGTCACCAACATATTATCTTTAAACTTCGAAAATTTGTTCCCCAACAATGGTTTAGTACCTAAATATGTCAGCTAGCTGTTTTTCTGAACAACAATATTTTATTTAAAACATGCCTGTAAAATCTGACAAAGCATTTATTAGAACGGTTCCACCTTGTTACTCGTTCCGTTACTACGTAGACATCATGTCGTCATTTTGTCCGTCTGCGCTGTCCAGTGACGCCACAGTCAAGGTTCCACGTCACTGCCCCAATCAAGTTGGTTTTCTATATTATTCATTGTATTATTTGTCGTTTCAATTTTAATATTTGTATTATTCAATTTTTTGGAATTTATTTTGTCTGTTAGGCATCTTACTTTCTAGATATTTGCTACTTTTTCACCAAACGTTTGTAAACGTTTTACGTACGTGGCTGACATTTCTGCCTTCCTTTTTGTTGCTAGCGCCTTTAGCTAGCCTTTTGTTTTTCAATGGTTCCTAGTCGGAGAGTGCACTTTCGCTCCCGGTCTAAACCTTTCATCCAAATTCATCTAGTTTACAGAACGTTTTTAAAAGTGAATTATTCCTTCAAATTAATTTGTTTACTCTATTCTTCAATTGTGATTCAATTATTCATCAATTGATGCACATATTTACGCTGATAAACTTTGTCAAGATCACAACCTCGTGTTGGCGTCTATCACCATTTTTCTAACAATTGACTTCACCTCTTGAAACTCAAGCTTTCAATTTCATCATCTCTACCGTTTGGAAATCAATCTAAAAATTCCACAACTCGAAATTCGGATTATTTGTTTGGAATTCTACATGCTCCTGCTCACATTTCCACTGGGGGATTTGCCTACTGTGTTGGGACGCTTCCATTCTTGTCATCGCATGGCCAGATCACATCGTCGCTTGCTGATGTCCTGTTCTTTTGGGTACCGTGGATTCCTTGCCTGTCTGCCTGGCTGCATCTCTTCTTAAATTTTATTCAGGTTACATAAATCATTTTAATCAACTTTCATTTACGCATGTATTACATAACTGTTAATGAAAATACTACAGCGTGTCGATGCTGGACCACGTTGTTCTCTATTTCTAATTCAAACATTTTAATGTGCATTCATATGATTTTTGTAGCTATCATTCAACTTTTTTTCGGCAATTAAAAACATTTAATTGTCCATACCTTTAGCAATCGAGCCTATCCTCATGAATTCAATATGCTACAGCGCATGTCTCATTGAGAGCACTGTCCTACATAACGTCAAGGTTATAATATGTACTTCATTCAATTTTGTTGATAGCTACCCTTGGCTTGCAAGCATATTCTCATATTTGAGTTGTTCAATTGATGTCTAACTTGACATTCAATTCATTGAAGGCCTATGTCGTCTGTATTGATAGCTACCCTTGGCTTGCAAGCGTATTCTCATATTTGAGTTGTTCTATTGATGTCTAACTTGACATTTAATTCACTGGATGCCTATGCCGCCTATATTAATGTATTCTATATTAACAATTATTTCATTGTATTTGATAGCTACCCTTGGCTTGCAAGCGTATTCTCATATTTGAGTTGTTCAATTGATGTCTAACTTGACATTTAATTCATTGAAGGCCTATGTCGCCTGTATTGATAGCTACCCTTGGCTTGCAAGCGTATTCTCATATTTGAGTTGTTCTATTGATGTCTAACTTGACATTTAATTCACTGAAGGCCTATGCCGCCTATATTAATGTATTCTATATTAACAATTATTTCATTGTATTTGACAGCTACCTTTAGCTCATAAGTGTTATTTTAAGGCCACCGATGCTTATTTCAATGTGTATGACATTGACCTTTGAACCTCTCTGCATACTGGACCAGCGCCCAAGGTTGCTTATTGGCGCAGCAATCGCATTGCTACAGTGCAGTATCGTTTCGTTCACTCAGGTTTTTCTGTTAATTTTTAAGCATGTCCGATCATGAGGAAGATTCACTTTCTGAGCCTTCTGCTCTTTTCAATGCAAGAGACAATTTACACCAGGAAATAGATTGGTATATTATTGGTAATCAGGATAATATTAATGACTCATTGAAATTTTTCTATCTTCATCAATCACTCAGTGGTGAAGCTCTTGCTAGAGTGGAACACATTGAAGCTGACGAAAATGGTTTTCAGCTTGCTTGGAACCTCTTAAGGGAGAGGTATGACAATAAGAGATTAATTGCTGCCAGGCACGTCATGGCAATTGAATCTCCTCCTACCATAAAACGTAACTGTCCGCAATCATTACGGGCATTCATTGACTTTTGCAAGTCCCACATTACCGCACTCGAAGCGCTTCAACTTGGAGTCCAAATCAAGGACTTATTGTACATGCACAAAATGTTGTTGCAGTTGGATACTGCTACTGTTCGAGAATGGGAAAAGAGTGTTGGTATACATGACATTCCCACCATTGATAAATTTTGGAATTTTTTGGAATCACAATGCAAAATCATGGAAGCTGTTGCTTCAAGCTCAGCTAACCACCATCAAGGAAATGTACAGCAAGGTACATCTAACTCGGTTGGTGCTCATAGCAAGCCAAAGTTCAATCAAATGTTCAATCTAGAATGCAGGTTACTACCTCTTCTATGCCACCTTGTAGTTTTTGTAATTCTGTTGGTCATTTTCCAAATCGTTGTAATAAATTATTGAAGTTGCAGGTTACTGATCGTTGGAATGCTGTCCGTGACAAAAGGTTATGTTATAATTGCATCAAGCCTTTCACACCCAATCATATTTGTTTGGACAAATCATGTACACTTTGTGGCAAGAGTCACCACACTGTTCTTCATAGGTCGTATCCTCAATCGCGAGACACTCCTAAGGATGAGGTAACTTCAAATGTTATTCATTCTCAATCTTTTGCTCCCTCCAAGGGTAAGAATGCTGTTTTGAATTCTGTCATGGTTCAGAATGCGGAAACAACTAAACAAGCTGTTTCTCATGCAGAACAGCCTCAGAAGAACTCTCATGTCACAATGAGCTCCACCTCGTCACTGTGTTTGCAACAGCAATCAACTGTCACTTTGTTACCTACTGCCGAAGTTTTGGTTCAATCTTCTAGTGGGGAATTTATTAAAGCAACCGCGCTTTTAGATTCTTGCTCTGATTGTAATTTGATGTCAACTAGGTTGGCTGAAAAATTGTCACTTGTTACTTTGTATTTGGACACTTTGATTCATAGTGTAGGTGAGAATAAGACCAAATCATCTATTTCTCATTCAGCTTGCTTATCTTCATCTGATCGTTCGTGGTCGGTTGAAGAAAATTGTATTGTAGTTGATAGCATATCATCTAATGTTCCTAGTGTGAACATCAATCTTTCCAAAATTTCAATTCCTGTTGAACTCAAATTAGCGGATCCATTGTTTGATCAATCTAAACCTGTAGATTTGTTACTTGGTGCTGGCATATTCGCATCTGTACTTCAGCCTGGTAAATTGTATCTAGCTCAAAATGCTCCCATTCTTCATAAAACCAGTCTAGGTTGGGTCATATTTGGTTCTTGTAAAACTATTCGTCCTATTGCAGCACCTCGTTCGTGCCTCCCTGCTTCGCCTGTGGCCGCTCCCTGTAGGGTCATGTCAAATTTTCTGACTTCAAATGATGTCTCTCATCAGTTAGAGAAATCAGCTCAGATATCAGTTCAGGAAATCAGTTCTCAATCAGTTCAGGTATTAGCTACTACTTCTTCTCATAGTGATGTTATCTCAGGCATAATTAATAGTTGCTCCACTTATCACAAAATTGTTCATACAACGGTGTATGTTCTATGGTTTATTCATAATTGTAGGAAACAAAATTCAGTCGCTCCGCGCTTTGGTCAATTAGCTGTCTCTGAAATATTAGAAGCTGAAAATTGTATCTTCAAATCCATTCAAGAAGAAGCCTTCTCTGCTGAAATTAAAGCATTGCATCAAAATCAGGAGCTATTGCCTAATAGCTCTATTAAAGCCTTGTCACCATTCATTCACTCAGATTCACTGCTCAGAGTTGGTGGACGTTTGCAGAATGCAAATGCTTCCTTTGATTATAAACATCAAATATTGTTGCCTAGCAATCACAAATTCACTCGTGCATTGATTGTTGCTCACCATCGTCGTCTAAGTCATGCTGGTGTGCAGGCCACCATGGCCAGTGTAAGACAACAATTTTGGTTTCCCTCCACCCGTCGCACCATCAAAAGTGTATTGCGGCATTGCATAATATGTTTTTGCTTTTCGGCTCTTCGTTCTGAGCAAATCATGGGTAGTTTACCAGCGGCCCGCGTTCAGGCTAATTTTCCCTTTTACAATTGTGGTTTGGATTACGCCAGTCCTATTTCCATTTGTGTAGGCGGCCCCAAATCTCGTACTTTTTCTTTAACCACTCTTCAGAAAAAAGGCAAATTGTTAAACAATTGTGAAAATTTGAAGGTCAGTACGGTTGTCATCTTGAAGGATCCTGGTTCCGCGCAGTCCACTTGGAAACTGGCGCGCATTACTGAAGTTCATCCTGGTAAGGACGACAAGGTTCGAGTTGTCACTGTTCTCACTCCCTCCGACACTTTTAAGAGAGCTATTTCGAGTTTAACACGTCTTCCCATTGATGAGGATTCTAGTTCATCCCCTTGCTCTTATGGTTCATTTCTTATTTTCAGGTTTCATTGTTTTTTCCCCTGGTTCTCACATGGGGCCCAGTTTTCAATTTCCAATTGCTTTGCCAGATTTGACATATTTTTTACCTTTTCTTATTGTGCTATACCCTTGTATGACACAAGGGGCCCAGTTTATGTAAAATCTGACAAAGCATTTATTAGAACGGTTCCACCTTGTTACTCGTTCCGTTACTACGTAGACATCATGTCGTCATTTTGTCCGTCTGCGCTGTCCAGTGACGTCACAGTCAAGGTTCCACGTCACTGCCCCAATCAAGTTGGTTTTCTATATTATTCATTGTATTATTTGTCGTTTCAATTTTAATATTTGTATTATTCAATTTTTTGGAATTTATTTTGTCTGTTAGGCATCTTACTTTCTAGATATTTGCTACTTTTTCACCAAACGTTTGTAAACGTTTTACATACGTGGCTGACATTTCCGCCTTCCTTTTTGTTGCTAGCACCTTTAGCTAGCCTTTTGTTTTTCAATGGTTCCTAGTCGGAGAGTGCACTTTCGCTCCTGGTCTAAACCTTTCATCCAAATTCATCTAGTTTACAGAACGTTTTTAAAAGTGAATTATTCCTTCAAATTAATTTGTTTACTCTATTCTTCAATTGTGATTCAATTATTCATCAATTGCTGCACATATTTACGCTGATAAACTTTGTCAAGATCACAACCTCGTGTTGGCATCTATCGCCATTTTTCTAACAATTGGCTTCACCTCTTGAAACTCAAGCTTTCAATTTCATCATCTCTACCGTTTGGAAATCAATCTAAAAATTCCACAACTCGAAATTCGGATTATTTGTTTGGAATTCTACATGCTCCTGCTCACATTTCCACTGGGGGATTTGCCTACTGTGTTGGGATGCTTCCATTCTTGTCATCGCATGGCCAGATCACATCATCACTTGCTGATGTCCTGTTCTTTTGGGTACCGTGGATTCCTTGCCTGTCTGCATCTCTTTTTAAATTTTATTCAGGTTACGTAAATCATTTTAATCAACTTTCCCCACCATTATCACACCTGATTTTAGCAACTTTGAGATTGAAATGAGATTCACCTTCATATACATATTCTTTCAAATAAGTAGCAGTTTCATTCTTAGATCTTAACAAATAGACTTTACAAAAATGACTTAAATCATCAACACATGTCAAAAAATAATTTTTACCATCATGAGTTTGTGAATCAATAGGACCACATAAATCTGAATGAATTACTTGCAAAAAATGGAATTGAAAGGTTTTCTTACTTGTTTGGCTTTTGAACAAATATTACAAAATTCCTCTTCACAAATATTCAATACATTTGATGGAATTCCTACTGAAATTTTGGATAATTTTTCAAGATTCTTGAAACTAATATGACCTAATTTCCTATGCCAATTCATTGCTTCTGAATGATTTGAGAAACTGGATTCAGAATCTTTGTCAATCTTCTTAGAAATATGATTCACTATAGCCTTGTCATGATTACCTATTTTACTGGCATATTCTGCAATAGTTACATTATTTTCAATTTCTTCTTTTAATTGAACTTCATATAAACCTTGCTTATTTTTATTCCCTTCCAAAATAACAATTTCGTTTTTCATGATTTGGACTTTACTTTTAGTAAACAAAACTTTTCCACCATTTTCGGTAATTGCATTTACTGACATTAAATTATTAGTGAGATCTGGGACATATGTAACATTTTTAAGTATACACTGTTCTGAGTTTACAACTCCTGAAGCTAATGCTACCATACTTTGATCTTTCTTGGCAACAGATATCGTTTGTTGACATGTTTTTACATTATCTAAAATACTGACATCATTAGTTATGTGGTTTGGAGTACAACCACTATCTATGATAAATACTTTATTGGAGACATCCTGACCCTCAGTTGCTTTTAGGCTATGACGTATTGAACTATTTACTTGAGTTAGAAAAGATTACTTTGAGCCTTATTAGGAAAGTAACAGTCTTTTTCATTGTGATTAGTTTTTTTACAGATTTTACATGACTTGTTATCACTAGACCTATTGTTTTTCAAAAAACAATCCTTTTCATAATGATTTGACTTTTTGCAATAAATACAAAATTTTTGTTTAGACCTGTTATTTGGGCAGTTATTACAAATGTGTCCATATTCATTACACGAGTAGCATTTTGTTGTCTTACTATTGGAAGTAGAGGCCTTGATCTTACCTCGTTCTTGTCTTACTGTTTTAAACGCCAGAGATTCGCTCTCACCTGACCATTTAATTTTTTTCCTGGAGAAGTCTAGCCTTTAGATTATCCAAAGTCTTTTCCGTGTTTACTGTAGAATCCCACGCACTTGAAAAATGTTTATACTGTTCTGGGAGTACACTCAGTATTTTAGTAATCACCATTGTTTTATCGATTTTCTGGTCAAGTCTGTTCAATTTGTATGCGATATTTTGAATGTATGTTAGGTTACCCATCATGTCTTTATCTGTAGAGAACTTGCATGTATAAAAGTCTTGAAGAAGAGCACATTTTTGTTGAGTTGTGTCACGTTTAAATACATTTTTCAATGTGTCATACATTTCCTTGGCTCTATTACACGATATAATATGTATTTTCACATCATTGTCCAGCATCATCAAGATGTAATGTTGAGCTTTTGCGTCTTTGTTTTTGAAATTCTTAACCTTATCAGCACTTTCACCCTGTTGTTCTGAAGTTTCAGTTCCATCTACCACATCCATCAGATCTTTAGCTTTAAGTAATATTTTAATTTCAAATTCCCACATAGTGAATGAATCTGCATCCTTCAGCTTATGCACTTAGTTCTCCACGTCCATCGGCGCCATTTTGAGGTTACCTTTTACTATTATTTTAAGAGAAAAACCAATAATCACTTTTCATGTTTTACTTGTTTTAAGATTAAACTTTTTACTTGTTTTTACGTTTTTGGCCATTATCTGGGCCCATAACCTGATAAAGTTTTAGTTTTACTTTTAAAGAATAAAGAGTTGACGAGGGAAAACCCACAAAGAAAACGATTTTACATACCGACTGCGTTTTTAATCACCATGACAGTGCTGCCACCATAGTTGTTCAAACACATAAATAATTTTGACATTACAATAGAAATAATACAAAATAAGGTTTAACATGAATTATTATATTCCAACAATTTGCACCTTGTCTTTTATGCAAGTTTCCATTATATCAATACGGTCATTCAAATTTTCTGCCGCTTCTTGCCTCTCTCTGTCATGGCTGCCCATGTTCAATTCGTAACAGGTATAACGGCCACTTACTATATTTTAGCTCCTTGGTTGTCACCCTTTGCCAACCCATGCTGTGTTGCTGTCTGCTCTGCTGACGATGACAGGTTATGGAAAGCTGTAGACTGTTAGGTGTTAGTAGGTAGATGACAACTCAGAAGTTTTAAAATATTAGTTCTGTTTTATTTCTCTATTCTTTTAAAAAATGAAATTTCTTCTGTTATGTTTGATGTTAGCTAGTTTATCACCTACTTTTGCTCTTTACTTCCACATTGGAGAAACTGAAAGAAAATGTTTTATTGAAGAAATTCCAGCTGACACAACTGTTGTTGGTGAGAAACTCAATAAATAATATTTTATATTTAAATTTCAAGTTATGGTGGTACGGTAAGCTTCAAATAAATCCAAGTATATACATTGCTATTAATGATCTAAAAATATTGATCGAATTTAATATTATGAAAGTGTCTAATTTTATTAGTTAAGCTCAACCTGATTGCTACATTAAACTTATTTGTCCACTGCATTGATAATTTTATCTATCCACAGTATTTTGTGTTTAATATACTTGATTAGCATATATATTTACTTCTTCTGGAACAAATTAAGGCTAACGCTACTAATTACGGCACATTTGCATATTTGAAATTAGGCTACCGACACCTATTTATTCTTTCTCTTTCATTAAAAAAAATTGAGTTGATATCTTCAAAAATATCAGAGATAAAATTGTGCCGTATTTAGTCATTTTTACCCAAATTAACTTTTTATTTTATTGAACACGTCCTTGTAAATCATAGAGTAGGCTAACTTGAAGCGTGATAAAAGAGAATCAACTGTTTCAACAAAACACTTGGCTCCTATTGGAATTGATGTCAACATTCCTTTTGAGTAAGAGAAATAATTGTACAAAAAAGACACGCGAATCCTAATAAGCAACTTAAACAAGATAGAGAAATTCCTGATAAGGGTTGATTAGAGCCGTAGTTGCATGTTCTACTTCTTTTTTTAATTGATGAAATGCCTGAAGAGCATCTGCTGGTAGCGGGAAAGAAGCTTGCTGTAATGATAGAATTTTTAACGAAAAAGTAGGACTCTACTTAGAATAGTGAGCAAACATTTCCATACACTGCCCATCTTAATGTCCAGTCCCTCAGTTGTCACATCGACGAACTCAGAGCAATCTTTCGCTTTCAGGACTTCAGTATAATAGGTATTTTGGAATCATTCTTTGTAAGCAAGGCGCCTTCATCAAAATATGTAAGGGGAAAAAACTATGATAACAAGAAAAGAACAAAATAACTAGAACTTTAATGAGTCTTTAACATATTTACATTTGAACAAAACAAGATTAACTTGATTATAAAACAATATTTTATATGAATTAATGGGGAAACACTCGCTTGCTGCTAATGAGGATTCAATGTTTGTGGTTATGAAAAATTTAAGAACAATGACTCAGTAGTCACCTACCTTTTTGAAATAGCTTCCCACTTTGGCATCCACTGGTATTTCGCAGCGTTAATTATTAATTAAAAATCAAAATAACTGATCCAATGAAATGGGTTCAGATCCCGTCCTATTCAATAATACAATTCTCTTTAAACTGCCCGAACTGCGACAGGAAAACTGTATTACAAAACAAGAGCAAAATCTATCCCCTTCACCAGAACAGCCGGACTTTACTCACAGTCCTAACGAACGAGCTCACACACTGACAACCAAAATAACATGACATGTCAAATACGGTATAAAAACTAAAATATTACTCACCTCTGAGCCAGTTCACTCTGCTAGACCAGAATTCATGTTCCTTGAATTATCCTTGTCCAGATCTAATAGATTACTTGTAGGAATTTGCTATCGTCCACCGAAAATCGGTCATTTTACTGATTTTGAAAATGCATTGCTTTCTCTTATGCCATCTTATAGCCGTGTCCTTGTCATGGGTGATATGAACACAGACTTCAACATGACTAATCGTAACTTTGACTATTATCAGGTAACTAACATATTTCAGTGCCTCAACTTGACTATTCTACCACTTGATCCAACTCACCATACAAATGAATCTGACACTTTAATTGATTTTCTCATAGTTAGTGATCCCATCGAGGTTGTTCAAACAGGACAAATATCAGTTCCAGCTATTTCTGGACATGACCTGATTTACTGTGTGCTCTCTGATAAGCCACCAAAACCAGCACAGAAATTCATAACTTTTAGAGACTTTAAACATTTCAATGAACCCGCTTTTTTGACTGATGTAGCTCATACTCCATGGCATCAGATTGAAGCCTTACTTCAGTTGATTAAATGGTAGAGACTTTTGAAAATTGGACTCTTGACTTATATGACAAACATGCGCCTTATGTAGAATAAATAAAAACGACGTGTACCGTAGATGACTGGCGACATACTGAAAAAAATGGGTAGAAGAGACAAAGCTCACCGGAAATTCAGGAAGACATTCGACTTAGACAGTTGACATCTAATTGAGTATAGGAGCCTTAGAAATAAAGTAAAGCAACAGATACGTAACTCAAAGATCAGGTACCTGAATTCATTCATGACTGACAACAAACAAGACTCTTCATCACTATGGCGTGGTATAAAAGAATTCGGTCTTGGCAAACAGAAGTCCCAAATCGAAATTGACTTACCTCTAGACGATATAAACAACCATTTCATTTCACATTCAAATCAGTGTGATGAGTCAGCGATAAGGAATCATTCCAATGACCTTAATGATCGAGTAACAAACCTCAATATACCATTAGAAGATCAATTCCATTTTCATCCAATTTCAGAATTTGAAGGTTTCAAAGCAATTCAGCATATTCATAGCAATGCCACTGGGGCCGACAAAATTCCAATCAAATTTATCAAGAAAATGCTCTTTGCTGTTCTACCAACTATCACATTTATTTTCAATAAGTCTCTTGAGAACGGAACTTTTCCTGAAAGTTGGAAGGCTGCTCTAGTTCGTCCTTTGAATAAGGTTCCATCTCCCAATAGAGTTGAATACCTTAGACCTATCAGTATTTTATCTGCACTATCAAAAGCACTAGAAAGACTTGTACATGCACAAGTTAATGAGTTCCTTGAAAAGAAAAAGAAGCTTCATAACTTTCAGTCCGGATTTCGTAAATCTCATTCAACAGAAACTGCTCTTCTACGTGTCACTGATGACACGGAATTGGCAATGGATCAAAGAAAATGTACAATCTTGACTCTTTTTGACTTTTCTAAAGCATTTGATACTGTTGATCACAAATTTCTTTTAAAAAATTAGCTATTTTTGGTTTCATTCATCAATCAAGAGGTTTGGTTCAATTCCTATCTTACAGATAGGAAACAATGTGTCTCTCTTGGCAAGAACAGGTCGAATTGGTTAAATGTTTCACATTGTGTTCCTCAAGGTTCAATTCTAGGCCCTCTTCTTTTTACTCTGTATGCAAATGATCTTCCCTCTTCTATAAAATTTTCTAGTTTCCATACATATGCAGATGACCTTTAAATTTATGCAAGTTGTCCTATAACGAAAGTTAATGAAACCGTGCAAAAAATGAATCATGACATAAGTTCGATAGTGGAATGGACAAGGCGAAACGGCCTCAGACTCAACTCAACCCATAATTATTGGTTACTCACGTTTAGTAAACAATATCGACTTCAACTCGATACATAAAATAACTGTTGATGGTAATGTGATCCCCTACTGCATCTCAGTGAAAAACCTAGGCATCGTTATGGATAAAAACCTCGACTGGTCAGAACAAGTCAATAAAACCTGTAGAAAGGTTTTCTCAGCAATGCATTCACTGAAAAAATTACAAGATGTCCTTCCTAGAAGTATACGATTATTACTGGTCCAATCTCTGATTTTTCCACAGTTCACATACTGCAAATCTGTCCTCAATGACATGCAAGTTACACTCAATGATAAAATGCAGCGCTGTCAAAATTATTGTCTACATTTTGTTTACTCTCTAACGGTATTCATCTTCCCACCTCAAGATTTTCTGTTCTTTAGTATTGTATATTGTTAATATTACCCAATCAATTTCTGAAATTTTAATTAAATCCCACCCTATAACATTTGTTTCATTTCTCTAATTTTAATTATTAATGCAATATTGTATTCACTATCATTCTATTTTTCATTCATTCATTCATCCCATAATTCTAAGATTCAAATCAACTAGTTCTTAACTTATTAAGTAGAGTTTCGTATTTGAACATTACTTCGAGTTATAATTCCCAAAAGCTCTAATTCATCACAACCCGGTCGTGTGTTAATGAGAAGGATATTTTATATCCTTCTAAAAGAATCGACAATTATTTGTTGAAACACCGCCGATTTATGAAGTTACATCACATTATTATGTTATCGTTATTCTAATTGCATTCTATATTCATTCTCATTGATTAATTATTTATACTTTGTGAAATTCGTTGAATAACTAGCATTATCGTCATTTAATGTAAATTAGTGTATAAGCCAGTAAATATTGTAACATACATATATAAAGAAATCTAATCTAATCTTCAGAGCTGCAGGGTTGTTTGGAAGTGTTATGTCTTGAAGAGGTTTTAAGATCTAGATCTTGATCTGGTTTTATGCGACCATTTGTTATAGAGTAACCCAAAAGATTTATTTTGTCCAAAGAAAATAAACTTATCATAGTTTAATGTTATTTTGTATTTGTTTGATTTTCACAGTTTTCTTATAATAACGACAGTGATTTAAGATTAGACAACTCAGCTTTTAGAGCATAAAATTCACTCCAATTTGAGACCAATCGCTAGTTTCTATCAGACTCGTTTTAGGAACACTTGATTAACAGAGTATAATCGCGAAAAATTGAAAAATAGGAATCGCCACTTTTTCAATCGGCTATAACTTTTGAATGGTATTGAAATCGGAACTATTGTTTATGGGAGTAGGAAGAGGGGAGAATTCTCCACAACCTTCACTATATTGTGAACTTTTTATATTAAGTGTTTTACAAGATAAGCAGCTTTGAATATGGAAATTAGCCATTTTTTGTGTTTAAAAATATTAGTAGGCTACAGTACAAGAAGGAATTTGAACAGTACAAAAGTTATAAGTGTTAAAAGTTTTGATCTTTGGCGTATACTTATGCATGCCCCCCTCTAGGAAATACTAAAATTAAGTGTAAGTATCTAACGGTTGATTCTCATAGAACATAACCCTCGTAAGATGATTTCAGCCGAAATATGTTTCTTTTTTGTTAGGAAGGCCTTGTAAAAGTATTATAATGAAAATTTGAATTTTGGCTGTAGGACATGATTTTCTATTTTTTGGTGCACTCCCCCTCCCACCATTACTAAAATCGAAAATTTCCAAGGAATGCTGTTCAGAATTAATTGTTCTTCCACGTGATGTGTGGTTTTTGATCATTACTAAAAAAAGATCAAAGTTGATAGGGAAGAAGTGGTAGGTTTGAAAAATGCCCCTTTTTTAAAATTCGTAGCTCCGGATCTGAAAATCGTAGTCCTGCGCGACCACTCAATTTATTGGAAATGTCATTACCTTTAATATTGTAGAGAATGCTTTTTCCCGAAAAACTCAAGGTTCTCGAGATTAAATGGAAAAATAAAAAAAGTCCGAAATTTTGGAGGTGAAGCCGCCCTCTGGTGTGTCAGCAAATTTCAGATTCGAATTCAGCGCCCCAAAATACATACCGTACAGAGAAATTCTTTCGGTGCTGTTTTCTGAAAAACGACCATTTGACTGGACTACAAAGTGGTGATTCCGAATAATCAGGTTTTCATGCAGGAACACAAGAGCGACGAGAATCACACATTTTTCCTTATTCGGATTGAAAATAAAAATGTAGAGATCTTACAATAATTAATATTTCAATTTGTTGGTCCTGGCTGAAGTAAAACAGTCGTGAGGCCCAATGACAGCTTAAATTGTATGGTCAGGCCACGTGGGACCTTTCCGAAATGGACTTCCTACCTATAAAAATCCCTACGAATTTACTTTTATACTGCCAATAACCATACAGTTTGTTAGAATAGCAGTTTGATAAATTTTATTCCAGTTATTTCAAATAGTTTAGCTGTTATAGTAAATAGCGAGCTGCAATCGGTGTTTTATTGGCGAATATGATAGATAACACCCTTATTTCAGTCATCTTAGAACAATTATATGGTCTGTAATTCATAGTGGTAATGTTCATGGATAATTAAAACACGTCAACAATACTGATGGTTGCATGTATTCAAAACTGCTGCTATTTGTTAGTAACTTCTCTTAGAATTGACTAAGCTATAAATAAGTTGGCAATATTTTGAAATTATATGATAGCTTCTTGTTTAGCACAGGGGGCCTACAACTAGTGGGCGATTCTTCTTGATCTTGAAAAAATTGATAATAATAATAATTCATTCATTTGATCCATAGTTTCATATAAGATCTTGTCAAACATAAAATTTAATTATGTCAATTTCCCGCTTCTTAGTTCATCACGGCTGTAATACCTGATGTAAGATGCAGAATGATAAATGTGTTCTAATAGAATTGTTTTTTCTTTTAAATAGTCAACTACAAAGTTGAGGTCTACGACTCAAGAAGCAATGGGTTCATGCCTTCAGGTTCTGGAATCGGAATGCATGTAGAAGTGAAAGATGGAGATGGAAAACTACTTCTTTCCAGAGTGAGTTGATTGTATTTCTTTTAAGTTATGTATTCCAGTGTCTATATATTTTCTTTACGGTGAGAAGTAACAAATATTGTTACGATTCATAAAATTGGATGTATATCCATTTTGGGAGCTTTGTTTACTATAAATTGCTCTGTTGAGGCAGCTCTCTTTGGAAAAATAAACTGTACCCTATTATTTTACTTAATTTTTTGGTACCCCAAAAACTTGAATTAATTTTATTTCTATGGTACAAGCATACCAGGTAGTCACCCCTCTGAACAGAGTCTGGAAATCAGATCACTTTAACGTCTAATCTGCAAAAAACGGTAGAAATCAATATGAAAAAACAAACCATTTAGAACAGAATACCAAATAATAATTAATAAATGTAATACAACACACACTTCCGGCTTCATAATCTTCCATGAGATAAGGGTCAAGGATCACTTGCATATCACCAACAGAAATTACAAGTCATGTTCTTAAGTAATAAATAAAGGTTTGGCCTAGGGCTCCATCTCAGGTCCTTTTATATTCTTAATATATGAATTTCCTCTCCTCAAAAATGTCCCCTCTCAGACTCAGATCTGTTATGTTGATGATCTGATGACGCCAAATGTTTTTCGCTGTAAGTGCTGATGAGCTTCAATTAATTGGAGATACAGTGCTTGAAGAGGTCTTAATGTGATGCTCAGCAAATATGTTATCAGTGAACGCCAGTAAGACTTCATTCATGGAATTCTCCATACATAGAGTGCCAAACCCAAACCATTTCCAGTTTGAAATCGAAGGCAGGCCGCTGGTACCCTCTGAGTTCACCAACTTTTTAGTTGTTTCAATGGATCATGGTGAAGATGACCTTTTGCTGAAGATCTCTTGAAGAGACTCAATACAGCAGCTTATGCTATTTCAAGGATTAGCATGGTTGTCTTGGGATGTAGTTCTTGCTGCATATCATAGATGGTTTGAGTCCTTGCTTGCCTATGGGATACTCTTATGGGGCGGGCTCTACATTCTCTCTGTCAGTGTTTTGAGCTTAAAAGAGAGTCCTTAGGCTGATGTTTGTCAAGCCAGTAGGACACTTTTTTGTCAGCTAAAATACCATCTGTTCCCAGTCTTTTCATCGATTATCTCTCAATTTTCGCCTTTAAATCAAGGTATGACTGGGTAAATGGTTCAGATATTGATACACACAATACCAAGACTAGGACACTGATAAGGGTTGAGAAACCGTATTCATTCTTTATGAAAGAAACCCCAATTATTCAAGTAAACGAATTTAAATTTCCTGTCCAATACTGTAAAAGATGCCCCTTCCCTGAACGTTTTTAAAAATAGCTACCACAGCCTACTCAGAAGATTGATTGTTCCACTTACTTCATAAGTGTATGTGTGTGTGTAAATATAGGAATTCAATTGTGTTGTTTTATATAATAGAATAGAATATCTTTATTAGCCTCAATGAAATATCACAATTTTTGACATATAGGCCAGTCAACATAATACAATATACAACACAATACAAACAGGGTTTATACAACACAACAATAAATAGCCATTTAAGGCTATTATAAGACTGTTATAAAAATATGATAGTATTTCGCCATTAGTATTGGCTATATTGCATGTAAGTATTGTATTGTATTGTATTGTTTGTATGAGGATCGTCAATGTGACTGACAGTGCTACCCATGACATTGAAATGGAGAATAATTTTAAATTGAAATTTAAAATTAGCTTTAGGTCCTTGCAAATTGTTCTTTGATCATGGAATTTTTCAATTATTTTTTTCAGGTCTATAGTCATGAAGGAAGAATATCGTTCACGTCACAATCACCTGGTGAACATGTAATCTGCTTGTACTCCAATACCACCAAGTGGATCGGTGGAACACAACTGGTAAGTTAGTTTAGTTTATTGTTTCATGAAAATATTTGGAAGATTATTTATTTAATGATGTCGAGTTGAAAAGCAGTATTATTTATAAATATAATTCACTTCACTTCTGTTAGAATTGGTGTCATTTATAAGGAATATTGACATTTGAAAGCGAATCACATCATACATTCATCTTCACTGTAGGTTTGAGGTGTGAACAGAACGAGTGAATCGTGATTTAGCTTTCAGTTTTGATTTATGCCTCTAATCTTCTGGCAATGATTGTTTTATATATGTTTGTCTTTTGATCGAATAAATTATTATTGTTATATTTCTTATTTTAGTGATAATAATGTGAAATATTTCTTTTATGTTTGGTTTTGAAGCATCTAAATTCAAAAATCTACTTTGTAAAATAATAGTAGGACTGAAATTTTTGTGAAGTGAAGAACTACAAGACTTATTATTAAATTAAATTTTATTATATTATTAAATTTGGGAGAGGAATAGCACAAGGTTACCTTTTTATTCACCTCATTTTCCCTATACCTACCATTTTGATGATGTACTTATTGTATAAAATGAATAAATTATGAAAAAATGTGGATGTGCTGGAACTCTATTGAGACTTAACCGTTCTGTTCACACTCATGCTTTACAGTGTGATAGTGTCGACGCGAGTGCGACCTAAACTGAAAGCTAAACATCGATCTGACCTTTGTGTTCGTATATTACAAACTTGTTTATTTGTTTTTGATATGCATGTATTTCACATTTTCTTGTATTAAGCTTACTGAGAATAAAACTTCATTCATTATTCTTAGACTTAGTTGGGTTTCACACCAAAGCTGGGCCGGGCCGAGCCGAGCAGAATCCGCGTGCGCGCTAACTATGCAGGATTTAGTCGGGATCATTCAAATCAACGCCGGGCCAAGCCGAGCGGATTTGTGCAGTCGGCGCCCAACTCGAGCGTTTTCAGCCAAGCGGATTCTGCCTTCTTTCAGTTTGGTTCGATCTTCCCACGTAATGAGATTCGCAGTAATTTGTATTTTTCAACTAAAAAATGTCTTAAAAAGCGAATCGTCAATCGGCTTCAATGCGAACGCAGGCAGATTCCGCTCAACTCAGCATCGCATCGATCCGCCTGGCTCGGCGGCTCGGCCCGGCCCAGCTTTGGTGTGAAATCCGCCTAAGAATGGTTCCAAGAATTACAGTTTTATAATTATGAAAACTATTTTTTTGCAGAGAGTTCACCTTGACATACAAGTGGGTGAGCATGCTATAGACTATGCAAATGTTGCGCAGAGAGAGAAACTCACAGAGCTTCAACTGCGCATGCGCCAACTACTGGATCAAGTTCAACAGATAGCAAAGGAACAGAATTACCAACGGGTGTGTTTACTAAAAAGTCTTACAAACCTGTATCTTCTATTGATAATGGAGCTTTCCAAGTATTAGGAATTTAATTTTGAGTTTGTACTGCTCAAGGAAATTTTAGTTGTAAAATCTTCAAAAAAATTCCTAAAAAATAGTATACCACCAAGAGCTACATCAATAATATCAATACAAATCAAATCAAATCTTTATTTGTCCCAAAAACATAATTACAATGACAAAAATGGTTGTAAAT
The DNA here is from genome assembly GCF_014356525.2 of Nilaparvata lugens. Classification (NCBI taxonomy): domain Eukaryota; kingdom Metazoa; phylum Arthropoda; class Insecta; order Hemiptera; family Delphacidae; genus Nilaparvata; species Nilaparvata lugens. Next base: position 44,196,008 of record NC_052507.1, read on the forward strand.
GAATAAAGTAAAATACAATATAAAATGAAAAAGAAAAATACCATTAATAGGATTATACATAACTGTATTAAAAACGGGAAGTCCCTGCAAGGTTCGAGTAACCTGAGCGCAGAGGCCGAGTGTTCAATGCTTAACAGTACATGAAAATAATAATGGGATATTATTAAGAAATAGGGAAAAGAAAAAGTGAGTGAGGAAGGGAAGAGAAAGAGCAGAGTGAAGGCTTAGGGGAAAGTAAAGAAAAGTTGAAAATTACATAAAAACATGAGAAGTCTTTATACTAAGCTATGAGGAAATTACATTGCCAAAATTGCATTGTTCGAGATTATCCATGTATGAATTTCAATTAGCAGTTTTCTATTCAATTTACTGGTGATAAAATGGTTAGGAATAACATTGATGAGCTTTGATACCTGATATAAAAATTGTTTTCTACAAATTGATAAAATAGTATCTGTAATTTGAAAGGTAATAGATGAGGGACGGAGGTTATACGGTAAAACACGCAGGTTGAAAAGATTCATATGTTTATTTATGTAGATGATTAAATTTTTTATGTAAAGGTGCCTGACAATTAAAACATCTAGCTCACTAAACAGAAACTCACTTGGATAGAGTCTGGGTTTTCCCAATATAGCTCTTATAAGGTGTTTTTGAATTACAAAAAGTTTCTCCAAGTGGTTTGAGTATGTTCCACCCCAAATTTTTATTCCATATTGCAGAAATGATTGAATGTAGGCAAAATATATGAGTCTTGAGATTTTTTTATTACCAACTTCGCTGATATTACGGAATTTACTTATCCAATGTCTGAGTTTGTTACATGTACTATTGATGTGAACATCCCAACGCAAACGTTGATCAATCATTACACCCAAATATTTAACACGATGTTCTCTATTAAGCTTTGAGCATGTACAATTCATCCAATCAGATTCGTTGCAATTTACATTATGGATTTTAATGGAATCCAAACCTTGCGGCTGGCCTATAGAATTTGGAGAGAAAGACATGAAATTACTTTTTTTTATGTTCAATGTTAATATATGCTCATCAAACCAGGATTTTACTATTTTAAGTCCGGATTCTGCTGCTTTTTTAGTATCCTCCCAATACGTTTCACTGAATAACAATGAAATGTCATCAGCAAAAGCGATTGAGACACCATTTTTTAATTCTAACTTGAGAAGATCATTAATGTAGATTAGGAAGAGAATCGGCGACAAGACTGTTCCTTGTGGAAGACCGTAATCAGTGAGTTGTTCAAGGCTGGTTTTATTATCAATTTTGAGCATTTGGAATCTATTTTTTAAATAGCTCTTAAATAATTCAAGGGCTATTCCTCGAATACCCAAATTTTCCATTTTTATCAGAAGTTTTGAGTGAGGAATAGTGTCAAAAGCTTTAGCAAGGTCTAAAAATATGGCTATTGTTTTATTTTTGTTGTTGAAATTTTCTGTGTTATAAGACATATTGCATCTACTGTACTTTTTTTAGACTGAAACCCAAATTGATTTTTGTTAATTATATTATGCTTTAGGAGATAGCTAACTAAACTGTATTTTATTAACTTTTCAATAATTTTGGAAAAAGTACTCAACAAGCTGATTGGACGATAATTTGATGGATTAGAAGCAACACCTGATTTATGTAATTTAATTTGCATTGTTTGTGAAAATAATAGGATGTAGCTGGTGTACTATTTTCAATATTTTCAGTTTCTAAGAAACAAATAGATTGAATTATAATTTTATAGTTCCATGCTGAAAATGAAGAGTATTATCTTATCAAATTTACTTGGCAACAAAAATTATTGAAAAAATATTATTCACTTAAAATTACGTGGATATCTTTATTCAAATTGAAAATTCTCAGCAAAACAAAATTATTCTTCGCAATCTTATGAAATTATTCATCCATAAGTCCGGCTCGCTATCATTTGCTCCACAAATGCATTCGTTTATGGCCTTTTATGAATGAGATTTTATCGTTACGTAAACTTTGAATCACAAATTGAATAAAATTGCTTCAATTATTAAATTAAAATTAATTAATTAATAAAAATCTAAATATGCGCCCCCCACTTCACAAGTAGTCGTGTTTGAAAATCTACAGTTACTTGAGTCCAGTCAATACAGACTTGAAAAAGGAGGTGTGCTTGCATTTCATATTGTAGTCCTGATTTCTCAATATACTGAGCTGCTGATGATAATTGAAGCTGGAACTTACGTGTTTTCCAAAATACAAGGATCATTGTTGTCAGGTTTACCTGAAAATCTATATATGAGATAGAGCACTCTACCTGTAGAGCACAAAATTACGCTCAGAGGAATCTTGCATTATACATTTGAATGATAACAATCGGAAGATATTGTTGAATAAAAACTATAATTCATCAAAATTGATTTTTTCTTGAAATTTTTATTATTTTTGTAAAATTGTAGATTACTCATTGAAGATAGAAAGTTCCAATAATCTAATTTTATTATGAAATTCATAAACTGAATAAAAGGCGGGAGCAAATTTTTCTGATCGATTACAGGATTTAGCGGAAATAACTGAAAACTGGAAAATTAACCGAAAATACGAGGTTTTCGGACCACTCTGTCTCTAGCACAAGGAAATTTTCCATGAAATACTTGGTTCTGGACTTCTCTTATGTATCTAAACAATATATTAAAAAAAAAACAGAATTACTGTAAGGAACTGACAACGCTAAAATTAAATGAAAAAATCGACTGTTTAAATTGAACGTTTCTTTAATAAAACTTGAACATTAATAACTAATCATAAACAAGATAACAAACTTTTTCTGTGAAGGGTTGCCAAGGCGATGAACGTTAATGACATGTTAGCCATGAAGGGGATTCCCTTCACACTCCCCCACCGTTTAAAAAAGAGCTATTGTTTCTTCGTCTCAAATCATATGGCGAGGTTCTTGTGATGGTTTGATCCCTACCCCCGGGCACATAAGATGGTTCATCCTCCTCCGACTCTGGCACTTCCTGCTCCAGGTTGTCTTCCTCCTCCTGTTCATCCATAACCTCATCAGCATCGTGACTGGAACTTAGTCTCTCCTCATCCTTGGGTTTGAGACAAGGTTTTAAGCGGTTCATGTAAACGTTGATCTGGAGACCATCGGGCAAGATCACCATATAGTTCATCTTCTTACTCACTTCAAATGGTCCCACCCAAGGGAGATGGAATTTACTCGATTCTCCAGGCTTTACTGCGGAATTGTGCAGATAAACTGCATTTCCAGCATTGAATTCTCTTGGTTTATTGCCTTTATTAGCGGTTAAAAGCCGTTTGTCTGCTGCTTCCGAGGAACTCTTGACAGCTTGTTGATAAGCCCCACCCAGTCTCATTTTCAATGTCTTCAAATGCTCTCCTACTGAACATCGCTTTAGGTGTTGAAGTATAGGTTGATTGGCAGTTGACACCATTTCACCATTCGCCATGGCATCCCTTCACACTACAATATAAAAAAAATCTGGTTTGGCGCACTCACACAACTTTCCTTGCCGTTATGAAAATTGATCAACTGACGCTAGTGTTCCCGCGCATCTCAAGTCTACTACTCAAAGATCTAAGCCAGCTGGTGATACGACAATAACGCTGCAGACACAAGAAGTCTGCTATCTGTTCATAGTGAATAGTGATTTAATAGAATCAACACTTGCCAACAGTTTGCAAATTGAATAATCTTATTTTCTCGAACTTCGAGCTTATTTCCAATTTCAGGTGAAAATGTTACTGGACATTAATTGTAGAGATTTTCATGCCCAATCTTTTCCACTTGGAATTTGTTTTTTAAGTTGTATCTGAAGCCTGATAATTGGGAATCTAAAATCAAACTTTGCATAGATGGGGCGGAGCTCCTGAAATTTTTACAGATATGGGACTAGTGGCAGTTGATAGAGCTTATCAATGACTTTTTTAGGTATAAATTTGATCAAAATCGTTGGAGCCGTTTTCGAGAAAATCGCGAAAAACCCTGTTTTTGATAACATTTTCGCCATTTTAGCCGCCATCTTGAATTGAATTTGATCGAAATTGTTCGTGTCGGATCCTTATAGGGGAAGAACCTCAAGTTCCAAATTTCAAGTCATTCCGTTAATAAGAGATGAGATATCGTGTACACAGACGCACATACACTCATACACACACACACACACACATACAGACCAATACCCAAAAACCACTTTTTTGGACTCAGGGGACTTTGAAACGTATAGAAATATAGAAATTGGGGTACCTTAATTTTTTTTCGGAAAGCAATACTTTCCTTACCTATGGTAATAGGGCAAGGAAAGTAATACAAGCGCCAATGTATATAGTGACTGGACTATACTACTGTAGTTGCAGAAATAAGTATTATTACCTTGGCATTTAAATGAACAAATCAAAAAATCTGATGAATTTCAACAAATAAAGCTCTCAAATGCTGTTTTCGATTAAAAACTTCAACAATTTTCCGGGGGAGGGGGGGCTGGATGACCCCCCCCTCCTGGATCCGCGCCTGATATGTCTATAACCATCCTCGGTAAATTCAGAATCCTTATGCGAAATTTCAAGTTAATCAGTCAGCAGTTTAATAATGCGTCAAACATGTATTTCCTATTCCGTACATGTTATTTTGAATCCTTGATTCTATAATATAAAGTATGATGAGTATCTGTTACAATTGATTTGATTTGATTTATCTACTAGTAAACAAAGGAAATATGATATGATACAAGTGTTGCTCAAGTTGAACTAGGGTTTAGGAGTAATAGGTAACTTACTATGAACCTAATTTTCATAATTATTTTAAATTTTGCTTGTTTCAGTTTCGCGAAGAGAAATTCAGAGACACGAGTGAAAGTACGAATCGAGGAGTTCTATGGTGGTCACTGTCTCAGCTGGTCATTCTGGTTACCATGGGCATCTGGCAGATGAGACATCTCAAATCATTCTTTGAGGCCAAGAAACTAGTTTAGAGAAAAAATATGGTTCTTTCATTTTTATGAGTCCGTTAGGATACATTGGTATTTGTTTGCGGAGATAGGAAAACTCTTGTACTCAGGCTAATTAACTTTAATTTGAATTTATTATTTGACAATAGTAAGGTCATGGAATTAGTATTACCTAACTGGAGAAATGATTCAATTATCATATTTTTTACTATTCTTCAATAGGCTAAGTGATTTAATTTAATTCTTTTATTACTAAGAAAATCTTCCAATAGTGAAATAGTATCTAGTTCATATCATAGTTCCTAATGAATCTCAGGATTCAATGCCTTTTAAATCAGTGAGGAATCAAGCATATTATATAGATGTGAGAGGAAATTTTCGCCTTTCAACTATATTAATGGTTTGTCTTTCCTAATAGATGATATAAAATAATAAATGCCTTAATAATTAATTATTAATTGATGTGCTCTTGTTTAAAAGCAATAGTAAGAGTGAGATATAATTAAATTACTAATGAGTTCTACAGAACGTTTTTACATGAATGGCTTACATGGAAGTAAGTCATAGGCAAAGTCTGGCAAAAAACTTTTATTTCATTTGTCATGTTAAAACTTTTGAATTGTAACATGAATGAATAATTTTGAGTCGAAAATTATATGATGTTTTCAATAATGTATGTCTTGATATCATTTATTTAATTGACCGAGCGAAGTGAGTACTAATATTCAAGTCGACGGTTTGGCATTTCTCTTAATGTTTAAATGTTTGAATGTTTATATGTTGCGCATTTACGGCGAAACGCGGTAATAGATTTTCATGAAATTTGACAGGTATGTTCCTTTTTAAATTGCGCGTCGACGTATATACAAGGATTTTGGAAATTTTGCATTTTCAAGGATAATATAAAAGGAAAAAGGAGCCTCCTTCATACGCCAATATTAGAGTAAAAATCTGGTGTGGCGCACTCACACAACTTTCCTTGCCGTTATGAAAATTTATCACCTGACGCTAGTGCTCCCGCTCATCTCAAGTCTACTATGCAAAGATCTAAGCCAGCTGGTGACAGGACTATAACGCTGGAGACACACGAGGTCTGCTATCTCTTCATAGTGAATGATTTAATAGAATCAACAGTTGCCAACAGTTTGCAATTGAAATAATAACATTTTCTCGAATTTCGAGCTTATTTTAAATTTTAGGTGAAAATGTTACTGAACATTAATTATAGAGATTTTCATGCTCAATCTTTTCCATTTGGAGTTTTTTGTTTAAATTGTATCTGAAGCCTGATAATTGGAAATCTAAAATCAAACTTTACCTAGATGGGGCGGAGCTCCTGAAATTTCCACAGATATGGGACTTGTGGCAGTTGATAAAGCTTAACAATGACTATTTTAGGTATAAATTTGATCAAAATCGTTGGAGCCATTTTCGAGAAAATCGTGAAAAACCCTGTTTTTGACAACATTTTCGCCATTTTAGCCGCCATCTTGAATTGCATTTGATCGAAATTGTTCGTGTCGGATCCTTATAGTGGAAGGACCTTAAGTTCCAAATTTCAAGTCATTCCGTTAATTGGGAGATGAGATATCGTGTACACAGACGCACATACACTCATACTCACACACACACATGCAGACCAATACCCAAAAACCACTTTTTTGGACTCAGGGACCTCGAAACGTATAGAAATTTACAAATTTGGGTAGGCTACCATAATTTTTTTCAGAAAGCAATACTTTCCTTACCTATGGTAATAGGGCAGAGAAAGTAAAAATCAGACTAGAATTATTCATCATAAATCAGCTGTCTAGTGGACTATAATACTACCCGTTCAAAAACATCGAACATCTTGAAAATGTATCTTTCCATCAACGTTAGTAGACAGTTGACTACTAGTAGTTCTGTGAACAGTAGACCTCGCGCAGTTATAAACTGCAGCCTACTTTTATACTGTCCATCAGAGTAAATTCTGTCTGCATGTACGGCGAGGTATTGGTGTGAAAAACGGCTGTTGGGGTTGGTGGATCAAAACTGCTAACATCAAAAGCTAATCTCCTTCAAGACATACTGGCAACAGGACAGCCCAAGTTCAAAGCAGAGAAAGTTCGAGAGCCAATACTATGTTATTTTAGTTATTAATTGCATGCGTTATTGCAATCAATCAATAGTTCATTTATTTATTTATATATCCACAATGGAGACAACGGGTTTCCCCAAATATGTCTCCTTAACAATAAAAATTGAGACAGATGCAAATGAGAAAAGAAAAATAATACGAACCTATGCAATAATAAATAATACAAAAAAACACCCAATTCAAAAATGAAAAATACAAAGATTTCAAATACTTATGAAAAATTAAAAATAAAAAAATTAGGAATTTGTCAAAATTCCAAAAGTTATAAAAATTAAAGAATATAATTGACCGAGCGAAGTGAGGTCTAAGATTCAAGTCGACGGTTTGTCATTTCTCTTAATGTTTAAATTAATGTTTATATGTTGCGCATTTACGGCGATACGAGGTAATAGATTTTCATGAAATTTGACAAGTATGCTCCTTTTTTAATTGCGCGTCGACGTATATACAAGGTTTTTGGAAATTTTGCATTTCAAGGATAATATAAAAGGAAAAAGGAGCCTCCTTCATATACGCCAATATAAGAGTAAAAATCAGACTATAGAATTATTCATCATAAATCAGCTGACAAGTGATTACATAGATGTGTGCAGAAGCCAGTCTATTGCTGTATTTTCATAAGGTCTATAGTTTCAATCAGGTACTTGTGGATGAGAATACTGCATGAGGTCTAGTCTGGCTGCAACTGTCTACAACGTAGATGGAAAGATACATTTTTCAAGATGTTCGATGTTTTTGAACGGGTAGTATTATATAGTCTACTAGACAGCCGATTTGTGATGAATAATTATTCTATAGTCTAATTTTTACTCCAATATTGGCGTATGAAGGAGGCTCCTTCTTCCTTTAATATTGTCCTTTAAATGCAAAATTTCCAAAAGCCTTGTATATACGTCGACGCGCAATTAAAAAGGAACATATTTGTCAAATTTCATGAAAATCTATTACCGCGTTTCGCCGTAAATGCGCAACATTTAAACATTAAGAGAAATGCCAAACAGTCGACTTGAATCTTAGACCTCACTTCGCTCGGTCAATTAGGAGAAATGCCAAATCGTCGACTTGAATCTTGGACCTCACTTCGCTCGGTCGATAATACTACCCGTTCAAAAACCTCGAACATCTTGAAAATGTATCTTTCCATCAACGTTGTAGACAGTTGCAGCCAGACCTGATAACAGCGCTCACACTCACATTCCGGGACGACTCGTGACGGTACGATAGGACAGAAAGCTCTATGTTTATTTAGGATGTTTCTAGACATTTTAAATTGATAAATTATTTATTAATTTTTGAGAAAACATAACAACAGGTCAATGTAACTTTCTGAGCGTGAGGTCTACTGTTCACAGAACTACTAGTTTCATTTTTTATTCACTTTTTAATGTATATTGTTTTTATATAAACTAGAATGAGGTGGTAATGTTAGTTATAATATTGGCTGTTTTATTTGGTTGCAGAATGAGTTTAAATATTGTTACATTATAATGTTGTGAATAATATAATAATGTTTGATTTTGGTCAGCTTCAATTTTATTCAATTAATATTTTGTTGTCAAAATAATACATGTTTTAAAGCACATACATTCATTATGTAGTTCTGAGGAACTACTGATTTAGTGTGAAATGAATGATAAATCCTAACTTTGAAACTCCCCAGAGATCAGAATACCTTCTAACTACTTTTGATAATTTGAAAAATAATTTCGATTATTTCTGAGTAACTTTCTTGCTTTCATCACCCACTTTATCTTCTGACACAAAAATGTTTCTAGAATGTCGAAAGTTTCATGTTTTCTGCTTGACATGACGAATATATTCATAAAATGAAAAATAACTATAGGTTGGATAAAAATTATCCAACTTAGACAGAGATAGAGAGGATACATTCTCACAGTTTTATTTTGATATTAAAATCTTGATATAGCGACTATTCTGAGAGAAGTGTGGTATATCATGCTAATCATGAGCTTGATTCAATGATATTCGAAATATATTTATATAACCCTGAAAATTTTCCAGTACTACTGGAAAATCGGGAATGATGTTCTACAAACAAATTTCCGGTTAAATTAGAAATTCGAGGAAATCTGAAGACGATTTCTTCGGTTGGAGGGCAAATTGATAGGTCTACATCAAAATACATTGAATTAAATGCTCTGTAAGCTCATAAACAGCATTGATTATTTTTTTATCAATCGATGAAAAGTTATAGTGCCAAAAATTGTAAAAAATAGAGGCGTATTGCTTTTTTTCATCTCAAAAATGTTTGCATTGAAGAAATTTCGAAAAACATGAAAGATATATAGGTAGGCTACTATGGAAACAAAAGTCAGATGAATGTTGTAGAAAATTGTGTATAGAATATATTTGATATGTTCATAAGACGCAGTTTTCGATATAATATAGGCTATGCCAAAAATAAAAAATGGTACGTTACGGTACCTTTAAACAACCCACCCGTAGCCCCAAAGCACAGTGTGTAGGGATGGGGACTTTAAATATGTTCACCTCCCTAGCACCCTAAACAGAGCTGCGCGGTCAAAAATTGTCTTCCAAGTTATTTTCATCTTTAAAAAATCACTTCACTTATACGGGCTACTTTATTCAAATATTACTTCATTAATTTTCATCTTTATTTATCCTCTTTTCAGAGGAGTTATCTGGACTAAAGAGGGGAAGTCTGGACTCCGTAGTGACCATGCCCATCGACATAAAAGAACGGTATAGTGCTTATTTTGAACATATTGAATTAAAAACACTTTGGAAACACATACTTTTTAGCAGTGACGACGTTTCGACCTGTCGTTAGTGTCGTTGGTCATCTTCAGACTTCAGTAAATGTGTCCACTTCAAAAGTGTTCTTAATTTATTCAGTTTAAATGAATACCGTAGTGGAAGAGCCTTTATTTTGACCTACATGGAACACTACGGTATTGGAGTGGCTTTCCTTGAATAATAACGAACAAGATGAATAGCCTATTGGCTCAAGGATAAATGAAATAATCCACATAAAATGCAGTTTCCATTTTGTGGATTGATAGGAAGCAATTTTTTTTTCATATAAAAGTATAGCCTATTATATCAACGAATTTAACTATACAATTTGTAGCATAAAGTAAAAATCAAATTAAAGTGAACTTAATAAAGTTATCATCAAAGACCTTAAACAGCGTGATATGCATACAGTATTCTTTACTGTAAGGTCTTTGGTGGGGACATTGTGGGACATGTGAGTGCTTATGAGAAGGGTGTAGGTAGGTCAAATGCGGTAAAAGTCCACATTCCACAACAAGTTCAGCACAAACACAATGAATCAAAGGAATACAACAGTATGGTGGGGTTGTTGACTGGACGCAACGCACGCGGACAAACAATTATTTTGAGGATTAGGAACAAGTCAAGCAGAAGCCAAGAAGACTGGTGACGTTTCTTCCCGCCATTTTTGCTGGCATGAAGTAGCCTACAAAAATTCAAAATTCCCTCAAAGATTTTATTGTATGTGTTTTACAAAAAAACTAATTTTAAGTGTTATTAAAATAATTAAAACAAACTTAACTTTAAAAAAATGGAAATTAATGTTATTAATAGGCTACAGTTTTTTATGAGTACGTTGTAGGCCTACATCAATAAATTTAATATTGAACCATGAATTGTGATATTTCAATTGATAATGTGAATATAAAACATGTTTACCTAGTTTATTATTACAATTCATCTTTTATAGTAAAACTTTTTCAATTTGCAATCAATTCTGTAAATTTCTGTATTTGACTAATGGATAATGCGCGCTAGTGGCGCTACTGATAGTACTAATACTAATCTAGTGGGCCCTGGAAACATTCTAGGGGTGTGAAAGCAAGAAATTGCTGTGATAGGTAACATCATCCTATCAATAATTTCAGGTAATTATTAACATTTCATTTATATTTTGATTTTTTGCCTCCTTTTAACCACAATTTCTTCAAATTTTAACAAATGAAAGCAGTTCTATTAACGTAGTTCTAAACGTAAGTGTCTATGAATCATGCCGTACAACCATGGGTCTGACGTAAGTCTATTTAGGTGCTTGTGCATTGCTGCTTTCAAGCTATGATGAAACTTCTGTATTAAAGTCAATTTGCTTGTTAATTGGTTTACAAAATAGTTTAAAATCCTATTACAATTTATTTTAAGACTCATTGTTAAATGAGAGTTTGTCTAACTTGATAAATAACAATTTGACCGTTACAAAACCCTTTGTGGGTTACTTACCTATCACATTAATAACTGTGCTGTCTGCTACATTCACTGTTTTAAAATAACCTGTGTCGTATTAAAAAAAAATACTTATTTGTTTTATTTAGATTTAAATTGAGTTATTCCAATTCCTTATGGTTTAATTTTTGTCTTTTCAATCAATCCTCAAGTTATTCTGTTTTTAATCTCATAAGTTACTTGGCGAATCATAAAGGCATGCTAGGCTAGGTCTATTGATTTCAAGGTTCATCTGTGATGACACTTGTGTTTTTACATTTAATTGTTGATTCAATTAGTCTAAAGAGCAGTTTCTTTTAATCCCTATATTGTATTCAAAAAGTACAAAGGCTATTTTATATTATGAGAATATATTTTTTGCGAATTGTAGTCGCTGGTTATGGCAGACACTGACATAGGTATAGAAATTTCTTTATTGACTTAAGACATTTAACAAAATGTATGGTCAATCGTCATATAAATATATATATATATATATATAATATTGTACACAAATTCAAAGCATAAAAACAATTCGATTCTACAATACAAAGTAATTTACAAAACCATTTTCACAATTCATACATACGAAAATCAATTTCATAAAAATCAGCCACTGTATAATTGCATTCTTGCTGCAGGATAAATTTAACAGTTTTTTTTTAAAACTCATACAAGAAAGGCTTCTAATAGATAGTGGCAAGAAATTGTACAATATTTTACTCCTATAAACATCCAGCTTTTTTGTGATCGTAAATACCTGAGGTAGGTATTCAGTTCTTATGTTATTTCTGTGCCTCGTATTATGATTATGGACTTCAGTGCTAGTAGCCAAATCCCCCTATAGTAACAGAACTGTCATTTTGAAAAACCTCATCAAAGTAGCTGAATAAACTGAATAGTTTCTATTAGCATAAATTTTAATATAGTTAATAAAAACTCAAATTTTGCTATGAGTTAATGTTGGGCTAAAATTTGTTCAAATGTATGAATTTGGTATACGATTTATGCAACTTTATATTTTATCAATGCTAGAGTTTTATTATAATTTATTATTATAAAGATTCTTCATTCAGAGATTTATAGGTTTTTTAAATTGTGGGAAATATGCCTGAAGTAAAGTAGGCTATATTTAATTGAAATACATTTATGATGAGCTTGATTAATATTTATAATTATTATATTCTAATACTTTTAGTTTGTTTTATTGAAAAAGTATAATATTATTACAATTAAATTAAACTTACCTACCGTTACTCCAACAACGTACGACTTGCTTGAGTAATCTTGCAATGGATCAATAAAAATATTTAAACGGATAATAATATTTCGTTTATCAAAAATGAGTCATGATCGTATACCCAATTGAAAACTGGTTGAATAAATTCGTTTCCATGAAAAATATAGAAGGAGGTAGCATTAAAAAATATTACAACTAGGTACCTAACAATCTCTGGGTGTCTTTTTAACAGTATCTTGAAAGATGAAGCTAGTTTGATAAGTTATTGCTAATAACCTGCAATAATTTAAAAAGTAATATTTTTAAACTAGTGTGCCCCATGGGCTGAAGAATTTGCTTATGAACTATCTTGGAAATGTACCACTCGAAAGATGTCACAAATCTATGTTTTCAATGCTAGATACATAACTAAATAAATTGATAAAGGTTGAAATTGAAATTTAAAATCTCTTGTTGGAATCAGTTTCCATATGACTTGAGTGATTTTCTCCTCCCGTATTAAATGTTACTTACTTGTTACTTGTCTCGTCTTCTCCGCAGTCTGGTGACCGGGGAAACGCCAAAATATCTTCCCTTCGATCGGGTTCGCGTTAGTCATGGTCCATAATCTAGTGATCCGTGGTCTAGTGGAAAGAGTGCTTGCGTAGCAGCATAGAGATCCCGGGTTCAAACCTCGTTACCAAACGTTTTTGACCAGATCACTCCCGTTTTATCAGATGAACTTACTTCATACTTCTCTCCTTAGTCATGACCAGATATCTGGATTGACTGTGTCAGAAAGTGGACCTGACTTCGTCCTTGTCCTAGGGTTGACATGTAAACTATGTCAATAATATGAAATTATTTACGTTTGTAAACTTGGTCAAACATATAAAAATATATAACATTTGAGAGTATAATTTTTCAATCTTATCAAGATTGTCTTGCCTTTCACATTAATTATCACTCGACGTTCAGCTGAAGTATTATCAAACTTTGGTTTGGTTCTGTTGTCTTCGCCGCAGTCTGCTGACCGGGGAATTGTCATTGTCCCTTGAACGGGGTTTTACACGGCACTAGCCGCTCTCTGAGGTGGGTGTATGTATGCTCCTCGATATATTCTGCAACGGTGTAATAAGGCCGGTCCATTAGGTACCTCTTCAAACCCTTTGCCAGCGCGTTGTTGTTTTCTAGTAGTTTCAGACTATCTGGGAGCAAGTTGAACAGATATGCCCCTACATAAGACGGAGAGTCGCTGAGCTTTTTCAATCTATGTTGTGGGAGGTCTATATTGTGATTATGTCTTGTCCCATAGCTGTGCCTGTCTTGTCTCAAGATTGGATTTGATTTCTTGACCAAAATAACAAATTCCAAGATATATATGGAGACTGCCGTTAGTATTCCTGTTTTTTTGAAAAGGGGTCTGCAATGCTCAATGTAGTTGGCTCTTAAAATATTTCTTATTGCTCTCTTTTGGATTTTCAGAACTCTCTCTAGATTTTCTTTTGCAGACGATCCACAGGCAGCTATACCATATTATTTATCTCTTTCCTGTATAGGGCTACTTGTAATATAAATATAAAGAAAATAATTGAAAATCTCAGTACCCTTTTTTAAAAATATTTTATCACGACATGTTTCGGTCAATTATGCCATTTTCAAGTGATATGAATTAAATAAATACTAATGGAAGACTCTTATTTTGATCATATGTTAGTGTATTCATATGTTTTTATGAACTAGGACTGTAAATTTTGGGTTTAAATTCGCATGATTCTATCAAAAATGGGGTTATTGGTGTCTAATTGGATCAAGTTTATTATTTTATCTCTGTTTAATTTTGCTGCTTTATAAATATGAAATTCTTCTTTGACATTCAGTTTTTGACTTTTATTACAATAATTAAGTATTTTCATATTGGAATTTATATCTGTAAAATTATGGCCTGAATCTATCAAGTGTTCAGCAAATGCCGACTTTTGTGTATAATTTTTAGATTTTAGTGCTTGGATATGTTCTCGAAACCTGATATGGAAATTTCTACCCGTTTGCCCGATATAGAATTTGTTGCAATCACTACATCTAAGTTCATAGATACCAGATTTTTTAAACTTATCTTGCTGTACATTTAAATTTGATTTCTTTTTTATCAGTTCGAATGCATTATTTGTTGTCCTATAACCTAGAATGAATTTATTTTTTGTAAAGGTTTTTCTTATAGCTTTATTAAATTTTGTGTTATATGGAACACAAATATATTCTTTATTTCCTACATTTCCTTGATTATTTTGAGTTCTATTCTGTATTAATTTTCCTTTTTGTTTGTGAATCATTCTATCAATAGTTTTGGTATTATATCCATTTGTTATTGCCATATATTTTATTATTTTCTTCTCTTTTCTATAATTATATTTTGACATGGGAATATTTATTAGCCTATATATCATTGCATTGAAAGTTGAAATTTTTTGTTGCCAAGGATGATTTGAATCTCTAGGAATAATACAATCTGTATGTGTGGGTTTTCTATAAATGCTAAAATCATGTTTGTTATCTTTCATACTAATCGTTAAATCAAGAAAATTTATTTCATGTTCTTGAGCTTCCATCGTAAATTTTATAGAAGGTGATATTGAATTTAAATATAATTCAAAATCTTCATGTGTTTTATCTTCATTATTATACAGACATATTATATCATCAACATATCTGTGCCAATAAATAATATTTTTCTTTAGAGGATTATTATCATTCATTATTTTAGATTTTTCTAAATTGTTCATGTATATGTTAGACAAATAACCTGATAAAGGAGATCCCATCGCTAAACCTTCCTTTTGTTTGTAATTTTTCTCATTGAATTTGAAATAATTTTGATCTACACATACTGTTGTCAATGCTATTAGATCTTCTATTTCATCATTATTTATGTTATTATCTATCAAATTTTGTTTCAGAATACTAATTGTTTCATCTGTTGGAATACTAGTGTACATATTTTCCTAGCATTTGATGTAACCAACATGTACACTAGTATTCCAACAGATGAAACAATTAGTATTCTGAAACAAAATTTGATAGATAATAACATAAATAATGATGAAATAGAAGATCTAATAGCATTGACAACAGTATGTGTAGATCAAAATTATTTCAAATTCAATGAGAAAAATTACAAACAAAAGGAAGGTTTAGCGATGGGATCTCCTTTATCAGGTTATTTGTCTAACATATACATGAACAATTTAGAAAAATCTAAAATAATGAATGATAATAATCCTCTAAAGAAAAATATTATTTATTGGCACAGATATGTTGATGATATAATATGTCTGTATAATAATGAAGATAAAACACATGAAGATTTTGAATTATATTTAAATTCAATATCACCTTCTATAAAATTTACGATGGAAGCTCAAGAACATGAAATAAATTTTCTTGATTTAACGATTAGTATGAAAGATAACAAACATGATTTTAGCATTTATAGAAAACCCACACATACAGATTGTATTATTCCTAGAGATTCAAATCATCCTTGGCAACAAAAAATTTCAACTTTCAATGCAATGATATATAGGCTAATAAATATTCCCATGTCAAAATATAATTATAGAAAAGAGAAGAAAATAATAAAATATATGGCAATAACAAATGGATATAATACCAAAACTATTGATAGAATGATTCACAAACAAAAAGGAAAATTAATACAGAATAGAACTCAAAATAATCAAGGAAATGTAGGAAATAAAGAATATATTTGTGTTCCATATAACACAAAATTTAATAAAGCTATAAGAAAAACCTTTACAAAAAATAAATTCATTCTAGGTTATAGGACACAAATAATGCATTCGAACTGATAAAAAAGAAATCAAATTTAAATGTACAGCAAGATAAGTTTAAAAATCTGGTATCTATGAACTTAGATGTAGTGATTGCAACAAATTCTATATCGGGCAAACGGGTAAAAATTTCCATATCAGGTTTCGAGAACATATCCAAGCACTAAAATCTAAAAATTATACACAAAAGTCGGCATTTGCTGAACACTTGATAGATTCAGGCCATAATTTTACAGATATAAATTCCAATATGAAAATACTTAATTATGGTAATAAAAGTCAAAAACTGAATGTCAAAGAAGAATTTCATATTTATAAAGCAGCAAAATTAAACAGAGATAAAATAATAAACTTGATCCAATTAGACACCAATAACCCCATTTTTGATAGAATCATGCGAATTTAAACCCAAAATTTACAGTCCTAGTTCATAAAAACATATGAATACACTAACATATGATCAAAATAAGAGTCTTCCATTAGTATTTATTTATTTAATTCATATCACGTTATTTTGTGTCACATTTTTATTAGCAGGGAGTAGAATAGTGGTGTCGTCTGCAAAAAGAATACACTTTTTGTTGCCTTGAAGCCTGTCTGGAATGTCATTTATATGTTGTACTAGAAAGAGCAATGGTCCTAGTATCGAGTCCTGTGGCACACCCCTTCTTACAAGTCGGAATGACGACTTATATGAGTTTATTGATGCTTTTTCTTGAAAATCCAGTTCCACATACTGCCTTCTGTCCTTCAGATAATCTTCGATCCATTCTAGTGCACTCCCCTGGATTTTCATATATTTTAATTTAGTCTTGAGAATTTCCCAATCAAGGACGTCAAAAGCTTTGCGGATGTCAATAAAAATACCTGAGGCCGATTCTTTGTTTTCCCATATTTTACATATCTCGTCACACAAATCAGATATTGATGTTGATGTGCTGTTGTTCTTTCGGAAGCCATGCTGATTTTTTGACAATAGTTCGTTTCTTTCAAGGTGTGTTATTAGCTGGTTGTAGGCCGCTTGTTCGATGATCTTGGAGACAACTGGCAGATTCGCTATTGGTCGGTGGTTTTTTGGGTCAGATTTATCTCCTGATTTATGCTTTGGATAAATCTTTGCTATTTTCAATTTATGTGGGAATTTTGCCTGTTTGAATGATTCATTTATTATGTGTAGGATAGGTTCCTTTATTTCATTCTCGCAGTACTTCAGGATTTTACCAGTTATTTCATCATGGCCTGATGAGTTGTTTGGCTTTAGTCTTCTGAAAATATTGTGCAGTTCGGTTTCAGTGATGGTGTTGAATTGACAGAACACTTGGGCATTATTCTGAATCACCAGATCTTCTTTACCATTTTGGCTGCTATGTAGTTCAGTAATTGGTTGGGTGAAATATGTGTTGAAGATGTTGCAGATATGATGTGGGTCAGTGATTTTTCTCCACTCAATAGTCAGGTGGAGGTTTTCTTGATGCTTGCATTTCAGTTTATTCCTTTCATCGTCTATTGTTGTCCATAGCGCTTTGGGTTTATTTACTGCTTGTTAAATCTTTCTGCTTAGCTGTAATTTCTTTTTGTTTTTCACTTCTTGATCATAGGCTTTTTTCTTTTCTAGGTTTGTTACTTTGTCATCTGTTCTACCTGTAAGTGTGTATTGATCATTAGCAATCTGTGTATTTCTTTTTAGCATTAACGTTTCATTATCCCAGAAGATAAGATTTTTAGTTGTTTTCATCTTCTTTGATTCTCTTGGCATGGTTTCATCAAGGTTAACTCGAAGGATCCTTAGAAAAGTATTGTATTTGTCCTCCACAGTATGAGATGCTATCACTGTTCCCGATTTAGAGTTACTGAGGTTGAGTTTCAAGTTTTTTAAGTTTGTCCTTGAGAAATTTCTTGCATATCTGTACGTTGCTGTTTTATGTGCCACTTCATATTTTATTTCACATATAATATGGAGTGGTGGTCGGAGATTAAGTTGGGTTGTGCTGTTGCCTTTGCTCTTTCAGTTGGTATGTTGAGATAGCAGCCGTCAATACTAGTACTTGAAGTTTGGGTTTTTCTGGTTTCAGATATGCCATATATGTAGCAGCCGTGTTGTCTTAGTAGGTTTTCCAGGTCTTTGTAGACTTGTTTGTCTGTTTTAAGGATGTCTATATTTGTGTCACCCAAAACCAAGATGCTGTACTTTTTCTCTGAGAAGTGTTGTAGTAGACTTCCTAGCCTTGTCAGGTATTCTGCTTCTGTTTTGGGATCGGGTGATCTATAGGAGCCTATGATTGCCAGATCTAGTTTCTTAAGTTGTATTTCGATTGCTATGGTTTCGAAGATTATCTCCATAGGTCTTTGCACTTCCTCTTTAAAAGTCAACTCCTTAGTGGATAGTGGGAAATTATTCTTTTTGAAGATGGCAATGCCGCCCCACATGTATACGGTTCTACTGAAGTGAGCGACAAGGGTATATCCCTGAAGATTTGTGTTGAGGAGCTCATCTGGTCTGAGACCATGCTCTGATAATATGACTATATCCGGGCTGTGTACACTCAATTCAATTTCCAGACGGTCCAATTTGCTCTGCAATCCTCTCTGAATATTTAAATGGAATACTTTAATATTGTTTGCTTTGTTGCCCTTTCTATTTGTTTTGTTTGTATTTCTATTTCTTTGGTTAGTGTATATATCCGGTTCTCTGTTAAGGCCTATATCAGTATTTTCAAGGTTTGGATGTTTATCAAGTTCTGTTCTGGCTATTGTTGTAGGGTTGGGTTGGACTATTGGATCGATTTGTGTTGGGGGACCACTACTTGACTGCTTAGGCACATCTGCAAGTTTTTTGTTGGCAGCTTTTCTTTTGATTTTAATACACTTACAATGCTGTCTGCCAGGAGACTTATTCCCTCATCACTCAACTGCACCCCATCCCATCTCAAGTGCCTTCGTTGGTCCTGGCTGAAGTATGAAAGGCTTAAGGCCCATTGACGGCTTAAATTATATATTCAGGCGAGGTGGGACCTTCCTGCAAGGGACTCCCCACTAACAAAGCAATACGAATTCACTTTATACTTTTATGGTCCATAATTCGTCCCATAAAATGACTGTAGGTATGCTCCTGCACATACATACTCAGTTGTGGTTTAGTAAGTAAGGTCTCTCGATCAGATACCGCTTGAGTGCTTTGGCAAAAAGAGTGTCATCCTCAATAGTCTAGTGTATCCGGCAGTTTGTTGTAGAAGGCTCCAGCATCTTACTTCTCTTACTTCTGATGTCTTCCTCACGGTCCTGGGATCGGGGAATCGTCAATGGATGGTCTCCTCTGTCAGAGTCGTCAAGAAGGTGTATAGAGTATCTAGCACTATACTCTAAGGTGGTGGTACGTATGCTCCTCAATAAATTCGGTCACTGCATAGTACGGTCTTGCAATGAGGTATTTTTTCAGCTTTCTGTGGAATGTTGTCCGTGAATCCCTCAAAGTCTTTAGGCTGTCCGGTAGATAGTTGAAGAAATGTGAGCCTGCATAGGTAGGTATGTTCTTGAATTTGCCAAGCCTGCATTGCGGAAGTCAATGTTCAGCTTGCTTCTTGTGTTATGTGTGTGTTGGCTATTTCTGAGATTCGGGCTTGAGTCTATGACAAGGGTTATGGTTTCAAGTATGTAGATTGAGACCATTGTAAGCAGTTTGTTTTTGACAAATAATGGTCTACAATGCTCCAGTGCATCTCTTCTTAGGATGGTTCGTAAGGCTTTTTTCTGACTTCGTAGAACTCTGTCCATGTGTACCTGCGCTGATGCTCCCCAAGCAACAATGCCATATCGCAGCTGTGAGGCAAATAGGGCATGATACGTGATAAATGTGGTACTGACATCAGTGATACATCATATTCTACAAAGTACATATGTGGCTGAAGCTAATTTCTTACACAAAAGGTCTATATGTTCACTCCAATTCAGGTTCTTGTCCATCATGATACCAAGAAATCTTGTACAATCCTTTGTATTTGTTGGTTCATTGGTTACATTGTTGTCTATATTGAATATCTGTCCCTTTGGAGTGAAGTTTATATTTACTGTCTTGTCTTTATTGATTGATAGCTTCAGTTTCCTACATATATTTTTGGCCATTTCAAGTGTCGAGCTTATATCGTTGCTTTCGGATTCTCTGTCTGATGGGATTATTATGGTGGTATCGTCTGCAAATAGTACACATTTTTGGTCCTTCTTGAGATTATTTTGGGAAGTCATTTATGTGAATGAGAAAGAACAAGGGTCCTAGGATTGACACTTGAGGAACACCTTTGGATATTTTGCAAAGAGATGATTTGGCACTAGTCAAGGCTGTGTGCTGCTGATAACTGATTTCAACATACTGATACCTTTCAGTGAAATAGTTTTGGATCCATTCTATGACTTGGCCCTGAATGTTTAGCTGTTTCAATTTTTTGATTAGGATTTCTTGGTCTAAGTTGTCGAATGCCTTCTGCAAGTCTAGGAACAGGCCTGATGCTATCCTCTTTTTCTCCCAGATCTCATTAATCACCATGTTGAAATGATGAAATCAGTTCATTTTTTTCCAAATGTGCTATTAACTTTTTTCCAAATGTGCTCAGTCAGCTTTGAAGTTCCAGGCAAATTTGATATTGGTCTGTAGTTACTTGGATTAAGCTTGTCTCCTTTCTCGAAAACTGGATCCACTTTGGAAATCTTCATCTTACTAGGCAAAGTAGATTGACTCAATGAGGTGTTGATGATGTGGGTTAATGGTTTATGACTTCTTCCTTGCAGAATTTCATAATCTTCCCAGAGATTCCATCAAAGCCTGCCGAATTGTTAGACTTTGAATTATTAAGAAGTTCATCCATTTCGTGATGTGTGACATTTTTGAAGGTTGAGAAAATTGGTACACCATTGTTGGGCTCAGCTTCAGATGTGGTACTGGTTTGTGATTGATTTGTGTGGTTCGATGCTTGAGGTGAGGTGAAGATGCTGTTGAAAATATTGCTGATTTCAAGTGGATCCGCTGTCAGCTTACCATCCAAAAGAAGCCTTATATATGCTGTTCTGCCTTCCATCTTGCTTTGAAACCTGTCTTTGTCTTCGGTTGATCCTGTCAGCAGGTATCTGTCATGCAAACTTTGAAGGGAGGCTTTCATCTTCTGCAACTCACAATCCATAAAAATAATTTTGCTTGGTACATTCATTTTTTCGGCCCTAGAGGCATAATGTGGTTAAGGCTCTGGCGCATTATTTGTAGAAAGTTATTATATTTTACTTCAACAGACTTTGGTTTATAGACAGACTCCCAATTGGTTGTATTTAACATTTGCTCTAGTTCAGTTAATTTGTTTTTTGAGACATTCCTAGAGTATCTGTAGATGGTGTGGCAACTTTTACTTCTATTTTTTATTTTGCATAGCAACAAATGGTGGTCCGACAGTGGTGTATAGTGTGCTTTTACCTCGATCTCCTCTTGTTTGATAGTTGTGTAACACCCATCAATGCTGGATACAGTAGTGGGGGTTTTCCTTGTTACAGGGATGTGATGTATTCTGCATCCAAACTCAGATAACACATTTCGAAGTTCCTTTACACTACGTTCATCTGGTCTGAGTATGTCAAAGTTTGCATCTCCTAGTATTATATAATTTGACATGTTTGTGTGTTGTCCCAATTTTCCTAAAAAATCAGCTGTATCAGTGCTAGGAGATCTGTATGCTCCTATTAGAATCAATTTTCTTGATCGATATTTGAGTATTAATCCAACAGTTTCAAACACTTGTTCGTTTGACTTGCATTGTTCCGGCAACTGAAGCTCATCCATGTCAACAGAAAAATTATTTTTTACAAAAACAGCTATGCCACCCCACATACGTTCAGTTCGGCAACAACTGGAGGTCAGTCTGAAACCTTCAATATTTGTGAGATGTAATTGGTCAGTGCCTAAGCCATGTTCCGAGATAATTAGAATATCAGGGTGAAAATTTTCAAGTTCTACAACCAGTCCATCAAGTTTATTTTGAAGACCTCTTTAAATATTTAGGTGGAGAACAGTCAACGACTTTTTGTGTGAGTGTGCATTTCCTATTGTTTTATTGGCTGTATTATTTGGTCTATGGCGTTTTCGGTCATCTTTCTGTTTGGTTAGCTGCTATCCTGGATTTCTGCCTTGACACTCCAGTGCGCTTGCAAGTTGTTCTGCCAAGATTTTAGAACCTTCTAGGTTTAAACTTCGTCCGTCCCAGCTCAGGTGACGCTTATGTAAATGATTTGAGTTGTCAATAAATGTAATATTAAGCTGCCAGCACATAAACTTTAGAGCCTTGTTTGTTTCGTCAATGAATCTCTCACCTATATCCTCCCGAATTGGAATAGATGTAAAGTACCAATTAGTGTGTGGAAACCGTTTGATGTTAGCCTCTAAAGTGAGCCATAATGGTCTCATGACATGATTCGGTGTCTTAGCCCTACACAGGTTATTTGAGCCTACATTCAGTATAACCTTCGATGGAATAGTGCTTCTGATTTTAAGTGCTCTACTGACATCCTGGATTTTTCCAAAGGGTACAATTTCCACCTCCAAATCTTGCCCAAATGTGTCTCTCATTATATCTCCCACCAGCCTCAGCGTATTGTCCCTGATCAGCAGTGGTGCCTCCCCTTCCTTTCCCTCAGCCCGCTCCCCAAATCCTTGAGCAGGGCGCCCCTCATCCTGTGGACCGTCCTGATACTCATTTCTGTTCTCATCAACACAACTCTGTTACATTATTTGAATGTGGTTTTGGTTTGGCATTGCAGACCTCCGTGATCCTGTTTCGAACTTCAGCTCCCACGCTTGATAGTGGCTCTGGTGCACTCTTTGTCACTGTAGAGGATTCTTTGATCCGGACAGGGTTTACCTCATTTGTACCCTCGGAGTCACTAATCAAGATTGCTGTAGCATCTTCAGTCCTCTTTCTTACCGGGCAGCAGTGCTCTGGATGGATACCCTGTAAGAAGTCACGAATAATATTTTCCATGCTGTAAATTACACTTGTCTTTCTTTCTACTATTTCTGACAGACGACTATTGTTTGTCCGTAGTATTTTTATCTCATTTTTCAAGTCCTCTATATCATCATGTAAAACTTTAATTATGACATCATAGCTGTTATAGCTTTGGCACATTTATGTCAAGTCAGTGCTTTGAAATGTTTTGTTAGGCAATGTGTAGTTACATTGTGATTCGTCATTTAAGTCAGATTTTAGCAAATCATTGTCATTTGATTTATTTAGTAGTATTGAGATATGGGAAGCTTCAACATTTATACGAGTCTTACATTCCTCACACATCCAGGCAAGGTCAGAACTTTTACCTGCTTTCATTTTGTCGTACTGTTTGTTGGTTATGTTGACACACTTGGTGTGATACCATTTATTATCGTTACAGTCGCATGTTCTGAACTGGTTTGTGGCAAACACCACATGGAGACTGGATATTTTCATTAATAATGGCCTTTTCAGATTGTTTTTTCCCCATTTTGGTTAAGCAAGCGGATAATATGTTGTCTAGCAGAGGGAAAGATGGGAATTTGGTAACTTGAGTTTGTCAAGAGCAAAGCATACCCTAATCAAAGCATAAAGGTTTTATCAGTGCAGTCAATTTTTCGCATATCACAGTCAAATATCACAAAGTTAGGCCGGGTTAACACATAAAACAAAATAACGATGGCACAATTAAAACAATAATATATCCTATAATTCAAATAAAACGAAGCAATTTATAGGAATTTGGTGAGCTTGTCAGAATCTTCAATCAAAACGTAGAGGTTAGATCAGTCCAAAAACATAAATTTCTATCACAGTCGAATATCACAGCCTTGAACTAGGGAAACAATAAAATAAAATGTTTCCAATGATAGTCAGAAACTAAAACTCCAGTAATAACGGGTTCAAATTGCAAATATAGGCAATATTCTGTTTAAGTCTCTTGCAAAATCGTTGGGTATTGGAAAACAAGATCTATCTAGTAGTCTGACCTATTTTGGATTGGTCTCAAGTTTATTTATTATAGTATCACCCAAAGTCTATCCAATAAAATACAGAATTGTTTTATTTTTCTTTTTACGAGTTGAGAAATAATATGCGTGCACAGCGTGCACTGATATTTATAGGCAGGATACTTCATGTAGAAACTACGTCATGATGTGCGGTTTCAAAAGTTTGTGAAATGAATCAAACTTCACTAAAAATATTTCAAATCAGCTTGGATATTATCTTTATATTTTCAATCTAGTATTCTGTCACTATAAGAATGATTTGTCAGTGATAAATTGCAAAGATCTCACCCAAATTCGATGTTCCAGTCATTGCAGGTTAGCTTGGTACAGTCACGGATTCATTAACAATTTTGTCAAATAAATACTAATTCTCGATCAAATTTTTTTGGATAGAAATTGAAGAAAAATGTTCAAGTCACGAAATTAAGTGGCAATATGATGAAATATGCGAAAATTATTTAAGAAACACTTTATTAGTACGGAGCTGTTTTACTTGGTATTCAGAGCTGCCACTCATGTATACCCAGCATAAGCTGGAGAATCCTTAAATTTAGTGAGGCGGTGCATTGGGAGGTCTTTAATATGTCAAGTATTGTGCCCATGTCTGTAACCTCTTGGTGTAGGCTTTGTCCATATATATAGAAATTACTGTGAGTAGTTTGTGCTTCTTGAACAGCGGCTTGCAGTGTTCCATTGTGCTCACTCCTAGTATTGTTTTCAGCGCTCTGTTTTAAATGACGAGGACTTGTGGTGCTGAACTCCATGCTACAATGCCGTATCTCAAGTGAGAGACAAATAAGGCATGCTATGCCATGAATGCTGGTTTTTCCCCCAGTATGCTTCACAGTCTTCGAATCACTTATACCGCAGATGACAGAATTTACAGAGCTTTTCAATATGAGGTTGCCAGAATAGTTTGTAAAAACTTCCAAAAATTGTGTATAGGTGGCTATGATGATTTGATTATTTGTAAGATCTGCTGAGGTATTAGTTGTTGGTTTAAACTTTATATGTATAGCCTTTTGTTTGTTTATTGTTATGTTCAGTTTATTGCAGGTATGGGTAGCTTCTTCCAGAGTTGCATCTATTAGACTGTGATTTGGATTCTGATTTTTGTGTGGTACTATTATTGTGGTGTCATCCGCGAATAATATGCTATTTTTCCCCTTTCCATTCCTTGATCGTTGACATACAAGGAAAAGTAGTGGTCCCAGTATTGATCCTTGGGGTACGCCTTTGCTAACGGTCCGGAGAGGATTTATACTGTAGGGTGGTCTAGGCTTCCGGTCAGACAAATAATCCTCTAGCCACTGTAGCGTATTTCCCTCTATTTTAAACTTTTTCAGTTTTTGTTTAGGGTCTACCAGCTCAGTGTGTCAAAGGCTTTTTGCCGGACACTGTTTTTCTTCCCATAGCCTATTTATACTATTGCACAACTCTGCAAAAGCCGTTGATGTGCTGTGCCCTCTTCTAAAGCCAAAAAGCTGTACTCTCTTGCCATGCTGGTGTTCCGATATCAATTTTTTGGTTTCCAGGTATTCAATCAATTGATCATAGATTGCCCGTTCTATAATTTTGTTATGTTGTTGGAAGGTTGGCAATAGGTCTATTAATTTTTAGGGTCAGTCTTGTCACCTTTTTTAAATTTAAGAAAGAGTTTATTATATTTAGGTTTTTTGGAAATACTGCCTGTTCAAAGGATACGTATGTCTATGAGTGGCAGTTTTAGTACTTTTTCACAATATCACAATATTTTATCATTTTTCCAAGTAATTTAATCGTGTCCTGAAGAGTTATTGGCCTTTAGCAGCTTGATTATTCTGCTCAGTTCTGCGCTTGTGATGGCTCGAAATCCATTGAGTACTACTGTTGTGTTTGCTTCCTCTAAACTTTAGCTGTCCCCAACTGGCTCTATCGGTGGCTAAATAAATGCAGAATTCTGGATATTACAAACTTGGTACGGGTCTATGACAGTGCGACCATTCTTGCGACCATCTTTCTTCATTTTTGATTTTCCATAGTTTTTTCCTTTTTTCGTCAGTCTGTTGAATTTTTGCTACCATTGATCCCCTCTTCTTGTTATTAACCTCAGCTTCTTATGTATGACTTGTATTATAACTATTTGTTTTTTTTTCAAAAACTTGACGCAAATATCTTTTCTTTGTTGTCTAATAGATGAGTTTGTCAGTTTGTGAGCCTGTCAGCAGTAGTCTTTTATTGGCCTGGTTCAATCTGTTCTTAAGGTCTAAAGTTTCTTCATCCCAAAATACATAATTTTTGGTTAATGTCATTATCTTTGGTTCTCTTGGCATGGCATCATCCATGTTCTGACTCAGTATTCTAACAAAGTTTTCGTACTTAGCTTCAATAGACAATAGGTAGCAACTATCTATACTTTTAGCTGACGTTTTAGATTTTCTGGTGCTTGAAGGTCAAATATGTCATAGCCGTGTTGAATTGAAGTGTTCTTCAGGTCAATGAAACATTGACAATTATTGACATTGACAATTAAACATAAACAATTATCGGATTTTAATGTATCTATATTTGTGTTACCTAGAATAACTATTCTGTTTTATTTAGCTGAGTAGTCTTGGAGTAAGCGTCCCAGGTGGGTGAGGTATTCATTGACTCCTCCGGGGTGTGGAGTACGTTCCAATTATTATCAATTTTTGCTTTCTCAGTTGGATTTTTATTAGAGCTATTTAAAATTTTTGTTCCACTGGGTGATACTGTATGTTTCTTCAGGTTTGATCTCTTCAATTGATAATTTATTGTTGTCATTTCTATAAATTGCTTCTCCACCCCATAAAAATTGAGTGCGACAGAAATAGGCTATAAGCATGTATCCTGGAATGTAAGTAGTTCCTCCTCCCTTAGGTAATGTTCCGTTATAATGAGGATATCCGGGGTGGTGTTGATGTAGCTCTATTAGCAATCTATCTATTTTTCCTATTAGTCCTCTTTGGATATATTTAAGTGAATTTTCTCCTGTTTACTGTTATTGTGCACTTTTCTATGGCGTGGTAATAATGTTTGTAGCTGGCAATCCAGCGTTGGTTAAGGGGCAAACTTGGTGTTTTCTGGTTATTGTCATTTTCCCATTCCGCCGCCGCCGCCGTCACCTCCTCCGCCGCACTCAGCTTCAGTCACTTACTAGAATTTTTGTGGCATCTTCTGCTTTCCTTCTTTTTAGGTTTGAGGGAATTTGGTAGAGTCCCTGTGTGAATTCAAATATTGTGTTTTCAAGCTTATATTATCACATCTGTTTTCCTTGCCACTGCATCCGATAATCAGTTCTTATCCATTTTCAACGTAGTGATATTGTCCTTGAGCTTATTTCATCTAGCAAGATTCTAATTATCAGATCATAACGTTTAGTCTGTGTTGCTTTATTATTACTATTTCCAGCTGTGTGGTTACAGCGCGTATTGGTGTTTCGTGATCTGTTTCTGAGTTGTCGAAATTATTCAGCAATGTAGAGATATGTGTTGCTTCGTTATTTAAATGCGTGCTACAACTATCACATAGCCATGCCTGTTCATCTCCTGTCCCCTCCTTCATCTGGTCGTATTTCTTGTCCGTTATCCCAACACATTTTGTGTGATACCACTTATTGCCATCACAGTAGCAGGCCACTGCCTTGTCATTATCATGGACCACTTCTTCACAAAAATCTCACAAATATTGCTTTTGCTCAACTACACCTTTACTAAGCTCAGGCATTTTTCAATCGAAACATTTACGTGATTATTGAATCTATTGCATAACAGTCAGTGGCGAAACATATGATTGCCACCGCCACCTGTGATGTTTTCAACTAGCATAGTTTTTTTATCACTTGTAACAGTTTTATTTTCATATTTATCCAGAGTTCAATTTTTTGATTCCAAACATAAAAATTATTTCATCATTCATTTAGTTCCATTTAATAAATTTCAACATAGGAAATCATATGGAGAGACTCTTCGTTTGCCCTTTGAGCTGCGTTCTTCAAAACCACAATACAATAATCTTGACATCTCGGACAGTTTTATTTCAAGCTTGATAGAATTCATGTCGCATTTACGCATTGTCCCCATTCCAGCAACAAGACATGGTCAACCAGGGGTCTTTGTGTTTAAGGAACTGTCCACATATAGCCACGTCTTTTTGCGAGAAGGACCAATCTTAAGGGCACTTCAGCCACCTTACACTGGTCCCCATGAGGTGATGGACAGAGACGATAAAACCTTCACATTAAGGATTAATGGTAGAACCGCTAAGGTTTCTATTGACCGGGTGAAGCCAGCATACATCCTTCAAGACGACTCACCTCAGCCTTCCCACCCTGTTCCAGGAAAAAAGTGAGCTTCAAAATTTCGGATGGCCAAATCGTCTGCCTGGGAGGGGGGATTCATGGGGTAATGTGGCGAAACATATGATTGCCACCGCCACCTGTGATGTTTTCAACTAGCATAGTTTTTTTATCACTTGTAACAGTTTAATTTTCATATTATCCAGAGTTCAATTTTTTGATTCCAAACATAAAAATTATTTCATCATTCATTTAGTTCCATTTAATAAATTTCAACATAGGAAATCATATGGAGAGACTCTTCGTTTGCCCTTTGAGCTGCGTTCTTCAAAACCACAATACAATAATCTTGACATCTCGGACAGTTTTATTTCAAGCTTGATAGAATTCATGTCGCATTTACGCATTGTCCCCATTCCAGCAACAAGACATGGTCAACCAGGGGTCTTTGTGTTTAAGGAACTGTCCACATATAGCCACGTCTTTTTGCGAGAAGGACCAATCTTAAGGGCACTTCAGCCACCTTACACTGGTCCCCATGAGGTGATGGACAGAGACGATAAAACCTTCACATTAAGGATTAATGGTAGAACCGCTAAGGTTTCTATTGACCGGGTGAAGCCAGCATACATCCTTCAAGACGACTCACCTCAGCCTTCCCACCCTGTTCCAGGAAAAAAGTGAGCTTCAAAATTTCGGATGGCCAAATCGTCTGCCTGGGAGGGGGGATTCATGGGGTAATGTGGCGAATCATATGATTGCCACCGCCACCTGTGATGTTTTCAACTAGCGTAGTTTGTTCATCACTTGTAACAGTTTAATTTTCATATTATCCAGAGTTCAATTTTGTAATTCCAAACATTAAAATTATTTCATCATTCATTTAGTTCCATTTAATAAATTTCAATATAGGAAATCATCAAATTAAATTCCTATAAGTGCATAGGTAGTTGATATATTGAGAGCCTATCCTTTTTTGTCAGAACAAAGGAGTTTGTAAATTAATGTTATTGTCCAAAGAACTTGATCTGTAAAAAGGTTTGCAGAATATGTTTTCAAAGTTCAAAGCAGATTTATCAAAGCGTTCGAAAGTTATTGTAGAACATACAAATAGACGGACATCGATTTTGGTCATGAGTCAAAAGTAGAAACTTGCTAACGCTCGTTCTATGATTACTATTGAAATCAATTGAATGATTTCTACTTTATATACTCCTAAACCTTCAATATTTATCAAAAAATGTAATACCATCTCTGTTAGCTATTATATCCCTATCTGGGTAGATTGCTGTTCAGATCAGGGCATGTGTTCATTATTAAGCTATATACAACTATATTGGCATGAAATCAAATCAAATTTATACACTCGGAACTCATACAAAATATTCTCAAAAATAATATGAATTCACAATTTTTTCCGCAACTTTTAATTCAGAATTTTTTTATGTAATCTATGTATTTGAAACGGCATCAAATTGAAAATATTCCAGTAACAGTAATGACTGTTGACAAAAAACTCTGACAACAGTAATACAATTTTTTTTAATTAAAAAACATGAAATCGTGATCAATTAATTAGAGACTAGAGTTGATTCAATTGTATCTTGGCCGAACTCATGCTTGTATCAAAGTATTGTAAGTTGTTAGTATTGTTGATATAATGTTTTTTTTTCTGTATTGTTTCAGACGCAGTATGGGAAATTAGGGTCTTCCTTTATTATTCGAATATTGAAGCTATAATTTAAATTAACCCTCATTCGACACATTTTTATTTGTGTTGATTATTTTGAAACGAACTCAGATTTAAACTTAATTTTAACTCTGAAAAACAAACTAAAAACACAGAACTCAAGCTTGAAATGGAAGACATTAGAAACTCATCAACATTCGACTTCTATTTGATAAAAGGAAATTTCAAAATGGGTTCAATCGATTGCATCGAGCATCCAACTAGACATGAGTAAAATTAAAAGCATTTTTATCAAGAGTCCGTTTCATTCGGTTGACCCTACATTACCCAAACAACGATCTGCACCAAAAATAATGGAATTTCTCTCGATTCTGTGCTGAGGTTTGTATTATATCACTATTCGAAAATTTACCAATTTGGAAACAATCAACAAATGTTTAAAATATCAAATCTCGTTCTAATTTAGAATTTTACAAGCTGTTTAATTTTTTTATTTCATTTTTGCCGAGGGTGATGCTCACATGAGCTATAGGCGTGTGTGGGTAACGGGAATGATGATGAGAGATAAAATTAGATACAGCTTCAGGTGGTTTCTGAACTACCAAGAGCCTTTGCAACTCGTAAGTTATATTTTTGGGAGGAAGCACTTGTGGTGGTTGCCCGTCTAATAGGAGTAGCTATCGCATGTATCTTATCTTATCTGAGCGATAGCTTATCAGTTCGACCTCTGACCAATAAGCTTCCTTGTTATCTTAGTAATTAAGTGACTCATTTAATCAAACTTTGTTTAGTCAATTTCAAATGGATATAATCTCTACTTTATTTAACTTCTAACCGGAAAAGATTGCATTATATCTTGAAATAGTTTGCATTCAATCGGTTTTAACAACAATTATTATATTGAAGCATAAACTGAATATTCCTGAATTTAGTGTTAAGGTGTCTTGTTTTATTTCTGGCTGATTCTAAAACTTGGTTTTGATCATAAAAAATCCAAACTGTAATCTTCTGTAGTTGAGCTAAAATATAATTTCTGAATAATTTCAGAGTTAATATAAGCCATTTCCTGCATCATTCAACCAGTATGTATGTAACGTTTTAATGTTCAGTAGCATGCATACAAAGTAATTCATTACATCCATCTGTGTATTTATTCAATGTCTGCAGTTGAGCATATTAATAAATTATTGAATCTAGGTCAATAGTCTATCTCATCGGATGCTTTACTGCTTTTTTGTACTTAAGGTATTTGAAATATTTCACACGTAGAGAATTATTTTCATGTAGAGGTCTTCCTTTCTTATCACTTGCTCCAATGCTAGCAACAAGAAGGCTGTTGCATTTACCTATCAAGGAGTATTTTAGAATTAGAACTTTAGTCTCTTATGAAGTAAAAAAGGTATAACCAGTTGGTAAAAAATCTCAGTGATCTAATGTGTGAAATATTCCATTTTTCAACTAATGAAGATGAAATAAAATATTGGTGAAAATCTCATATCAGTATTGGAAATTAATTTCCAAGTGACCCATTTATATTATTTCATTACAAGGTGAATTAACTCTTAATCCATTGAAAAAGACAAAATATATTTCAATTGTGACTAATTGAATCCATATAATGTGATGAATTCTAGTAATCAACTCTATTCCACCAAATATTTTTATTATTATCCGATAATTTTTCTTTCTTTGTAGGTCTAGTATTGCATATTAGCTTACTTTATTCAATTCACCAAAATATATTAGGTCGTGTCAAAACATAGTTCGCAGAAAAAATACAATCATAAATCTCACACAAAATGTATCATGAGATTCACTCAGAGTATATATTTTTACATTAGGCTACCTTCCATTTAAACTTTAGTCAGTTCTAATATAACTGTGAATTGTTATTTATTAATTTCTGCTGATTGTTGTATTAATTCAAGTTATGCTCCAATTAAAACATGGTTTTTTACAGGCACAGAGTAGCATGAAGTATCCACAGCTTTTTTCGATGCCTGAAGCCCTACGCATTTGGCTGGAGGATGAATTAGAAGCCAGAGGAATAGATACTGTGTACTCTCATCATATTCTTAACATTCTCCAGCACAAAAACCTCAAAGAAAGTTCAGTACACGTGAGTAAACTAATTTATTTATTTAATTACAGTATAATTAGAGTACGGTATACTAATGTACAGAGGGGTACAAAAAATGTATACACTCTTTGGCAGATTATTTTTTTGTTTTTAAATTAATTTTACAGAAAACACACGTTCAATGTTTTAAAATGTACTGAATTTGATTACAAAACATCGAAATACAATACCAAGTAAGATTTATAGCTTTGTTCTGTTTACGTTCACTGTCAATTAGTGTATACATTTTTTAAATAAAATTATGCACATTCAACTAAGTGCTCTCTTCATTTCTACTAAGAGAATCATGTTTTAGAAAGGGTCGACTCTCCAAACTTAGCTCTTTTGGGCGAATAATGAAGATATTCATTTCGTCGGTCATTTCTATTTTATTCTTCTCTATTTTCAAGTGATGAGTCAAGAGGCGTACTTCAAGGAGTGGGCCTAACTGTTTTAATGATTTTGTAATGAGTCATAATGTAATGCATTTTATTAATGTTTTATTGTCGATGTAAATCAAGTAATTAGTCATCATTTTCCAACAATCTTTTTTTTCATGGAAATCAAGTTTTTGTGTTTCTATTTTACGATTCAATGCTCATATATTTATTTTTCAGGTTAGTGGAATCGAATCACTTGTTGATGAGCTGCGTACGAAATTGAAGAAATTCGAAAGTGAAGGTAGGGTTCTAATTTATCTGTGGGCAAAATCTTTCCACAATTATTTTTATTGTTGTTGTTGTTGGTTTTCAACGTTTCTAAAAAGAACAATTATTTGTATAGTAATCCATTTAATCATAAGGCTTATAGCATGTAAGGTTAACGGAAAATAGCAATTTTTAAACATTAATAATGAAAAGTCAAGCTAGTATACTTGAACTGCTTTAAGCAAGATCTTGTTACAAAAAACAATTAATTAAATAATGTTACATTTCTATTTTGAAGTTATGTTGCCTGTTATTGAACATGTTTCATGACTTGTGTTGCAGACGAAACTTACCCTCAAAAG
This sequence comes from Nilaparvata lugens, assembly GCF_014356525.2. Classification (NCBI taxonomy): domain Eukaryota; kingdom Metazoa; phylum Arthropoda; class Insecta; order Hemiptera; family Delphacidae; genus Nilaparvata; species Nilaparvata lugens. The sequence continues at coordinate 44,229,556 of NC_052507.1, forward strand.
ACGTTCGGTTCAAGTACCAGTGCGCCAACCTGCTCTTTCCAGGACACGATTTTATTTGCAGAAACTGGACAAAAGTAAGTCCTAATTAATTTTTTAGTTGGTCTAAACGACCTGAAAAAATTCGATTCCTCTACTCACACAACAATAAAAGTAGTTCATGAATAATTTGGGATATAATATATAAGAGGAATTAAATAAAATAAATAAATAAATTCTTTGGTCATGTCATGAGGCCTCCCAAACATAGAATTACAAAAAAATAGTAAATTCCATATTCGCTTGTCAATGGAGGGGGATGTATTGAAAGATCTAGTTTTAGCAAAAAATTACTAATTAAATTATTATCAATCGAAATAGTTATAGAATAACAGTAAATAAATGAATGGAAAATTATTCCAGAGGTAAAAGCTCCAAGAGTTGGAACAAGATGGATTGGAGAAACAAAAGCTGCATTGTCTCAAAAAGTGAAAGTCTAATTAACTATCATGAATCACATTTAGCGTCTTCCACTTTGGGAGCACGAGGGCTAATAATAATAATAAGTTTTGTAAAAATTCAATTGTACTAACTCTGAACTATTTTTCCAGGTTTTCCGAAAACACATTGCATAAATCTGGAAATTCAGCGCTGGCTACGTTCACTAGCGCCTGGTCTTGTCCCTCGTACTACGAAAGAAAGTTTCTGAAATGCGGGTTCGGTAGAAACCTATCGAATCTAGTAGTTGGAAACAAGGAAAAGAGTTCGGGTAGCATTTTGAAGAAGTGGGAGGAGGAGAACAAAGAAAATCAGGCATCGAAAGAAAATGTGGGTACAAAAGAGAAAATGAGGTCAAGATCAAGGTCTACAGTGAAACAGCAGCACGCTCACAAGGCAAGGAAGAACATGGCCAAGTCTTTGGATCGCAAGGATGATTTGTTGAAGGTGAAGGTGACGTTGGATGGTAGCAAGGCAAGGAAACTGGAACTAGCCAATGAGCCAGCGAGAGCCATTCTGTCCAAGTACGACCGAGAGGTGAAGTCGATTTGGTCGGACGACCTGGACGGTTGCGACGAGAACTTGCCAATGGATTTTCAACAGCTGTTAGAGTCACCTGATAACACTAGTTTGCCCATGGAGTTTTATAAGAATATCAACAACAAGAGGCAACAGATGAACTCGTTTATCCAGTGTGGTACCAACATCACCAGCTCCATATGGTCGACAGACACGGCCGACATGGACTGCAGCGCCGAGCCAGAGTCACTCATCCTCGACAACAACGACAAGCAACAAGAGGACTGCTCCATGTCGTCGCTGTCCATCTGGGACGACGACAAACAACCTTGCTATCCGACCAACAACCAACCGACCCAACAATGGAGCAATGGCGAAAACCTATTTGCCGACACACCGTGGCAGATGAAAGCAGCCAAGTGGTCGGATGTGGAAGGAACCAGCTTGCACATCGACGATGGCGGCAAGTTCTATTCTGCGTTCGATGACGGCCCACCACAGCCACCAGCACCAGAAACACTCATCGACACAAGTCTGTCAGCGCTCAACCACAACAAAGAGGACAGCTGCTTCATGGAGGTGGTGCCCAACTCCAACTCCAATTCCAACAAGGTGTCGCAGTACAAGAGCCATGTGGCTAGCTGCCAGTTGAAGAATATCTGGGAGGCGAAGAACGAAGACGAGGATCTGTTCACCTCTATGCGCACCCACTTTCAGCCGATCGCTGTTAACGAGATGAAGGAAGAGGCACAGGTACACACATACATCCATATTATATACAATTATTTAATTATCCAATAAATACATCGATTTGTGCAATGGGTCTTGTCTTTGAAATACTAGGCTAATATTGCAATATAAATTGTTATATACATTAACAACACTAGTCAACAGCACAAAAATAGTCCGATGGACATTGGAACGGCTAAGAACCTCATCACCCATCCGCACCCATAGACGTTTTCAATCGGGTGTATTATAAAAAAATTAATTCATGCTCGTTTCTGGGTGAAAGCGAGGAGGAGCTGTGATTCTTTTTATAATGACATACTTAAATACACACAATTCGTTTTGCATAAGGTTCACGAACTGCATGACTTTTTTTATTTTATTTTTTCTATATTCTCTTTTACTTTTCAATCTTTCTATTTTGTTTTCAATGTAATCCACGTTATTACTGTACTTGTATATTTGTTGTACATAATGTTCATTCAGGTACAGTGCTATTTTGTTTTTGTACCACTATGGGTCTTGTTAGACTCAGTGGGAGTTGTCATATTGTAAGAATGAATAAATGACGCATTTTCATTTATAATCAGCTGTGGACATCGTTGATCAACTCTTATTTGAAAAAGTTGCACCAATCTGTTTCAATTTCTATCGGACTATTTTCGTGCGGTAGACTATAGGCCAACTCTCTACATACTGATTCCCCTGCCTCTTCTTCCTTCCGGTCTAGCCTTGCCTTTCGTTCATCACTCATCCGAGCTACATGGCCATACCATCTCAAGGTTTTTCTTTGAACAGTGGTAATCAGTTCCTCCTGTTTTTATGCTTCTCTGATTACACTATTTCTCACTGTCACTTTTGGTTTTTCCAACCACCCTCCTTAGGTATCTCATTTCTGAGGAGGTAATTCTCTACTCTTGTGTTTTTCTGTCAGGCATTCTGTTCCGTAGAGTAGGACTGGCTTGAATATCACTGTAACACTTATTTTTATTTTAGTTCAATAATTGATTTGTTTTGTTAAGGTGGTTGTGGAACCGCAGTACGAGGACGGCACAACGTTCCAGATCAGCAGCAGTATGGAGAAAGTGTACTTTGAGCGCAGCGACAGTGGCGCACTCTACCTAGACGCCGACAAAAACCAGAAGTATCGCGAGTTCAAAGACGCCTGCTGCATCGAGTACCCGGGCGTGTTTTGGCCCAAGTTCCGTGTCTGCCAGAACGAAAAGTTCTGCCAGACCGACGACGACGTGGTGGCCGAGGAGGGGGAGGGGGAGATGTACTTTCCCGGTGATGAGAAGCAGGTGGAGGATTGCATAGAGAGGGATGCCGCCGCTGCTACAGTTATCACCGTTGGCGGCTGGGTCACTACCTGGCCGGCTAGCATATGGAGTAACGACACGCCGCACTTGTAAGTATTACAACACTGCTTTTAAAACTGTCACCATTTGATTATAAAAATTGGAGTAACCCTTTAAAGATGTCCTTATAAGGATTGCTGATACAGTGTAACCTGGCTATTGTGATCTCGGCCGTAGTGTCAACACGGATATAATGTCATTTATTTATATATTGGTCCCGCCAATCTATAAGTAATATTTGAATTGTAAAAAACTCGGATTTATTGGCAGTAAATTATAAAACCTCTTATAATAACGTCAAGAAAATTGGGCGGAGAACTGAGATGACAACGTAGCCAGACGGAGAAAATTACATAATTCTTTGTGCAGTAGAAAATTACAGACTTCCTATTATCGTGCTTATAAGTTGTGAATTGACTTAGTGTATTTTGAGTTTTGGACCTGAGTTTTTAGGTAAGATTCGGTTATAGGCCTGTTATATATACAGGGTGATTCACACATAAGGTGTAACAATAGATAACTTGTAAACCGTTCATTTCACAGAGAACTTTAAATGGGCAACTTCCCTTATTTTCTGTGCCATTTAAAATAGAAAATTTGTGCCGCCATCTTCCAAAATAAACGGCAACTTTATTTTTGAAATGGCGACTCCCATTTTTATGATATTTTAGAATTCTACGTAGCTTAATATTTTAAGACATTTTTACTCTCGTCATTTTTTTTATTGACGTTTGGGTTTATCAAAAAAATGACAAGTAAAAATGACTTGAAATTTTACGTAGAATCCAAAAATATAATAAAAATGGTGGTTGCCATTTAAAAAAAATAAAGTTGTCCTCCATTTTGGAAAATGGCGGCCAAATTTTCTATTAAAATGGCATGTCGTTAATGTCACATAAAAGAAGGGAAGTTAGTTGTCCATTTAAAGTTCTCTGTGAAATGAACGGTTAACAAGTTACCTATTGTTACACTTTATGTGAATCACTCTGTATGTTGAAGTGTGTATTTCCTAAATTACCTTTATTAAAAGTGTGTCTTCCATTTTTATTTTCTATTTTTCCTCTGTTTAAAATTAAGATATATTTTTTGATAGTGACACTCTGATATAGCGCAATTACATGTATGATTCCTTAAATTACGTTATAACCAAGTTCCACTGTAGTTTGAAGTAGATCTCACTATAGTAATCTATTTAGAAATAGCATATCTATTGGAATCTATTTAAAATTGAATAGTTCATGTTTTATACAAGGGTCATTTTTTCAACCTCCGACTGGACATAAATAATAGACGAATGTATACTAGTAGTTCTGCGAACAGTAGACCTCGCTCATGAATAGCCTACAACTTTCAAACTAATGAGAAGGGCCATTAAGAAAGTACAGTATATTGTGAAGATTTATCCATGTCATCTATTATTTTCTCTATTGAAAGTGCTGGAGACATTGTTCCCAGGGACCCCGGACTTATAAATGTTTCTCAAGGAGGTACATCGTCCCCATATTTACAATATTACAACTTTCTAATAATTAATTATAAGGAATCGGTCAACTGACAGAAGAATGGAATATGCAGTAGGCAATTTAGACGATTAATCGTCTCACAGACGATAGTGAGACGGAAAATGATTCTAAATAAGATGGGTTTGTTGACAGGTTGATAATAATGTTTTTCGTGAAAAGTGTTTTCAATGTTATGGCTTGTTATGCCTATGCAGAATATTAATGCTTACAAGTCGGTTTCCGATCTCATACTAAAAGGAAAACAAAAGCTAACTAATCTGTGATGCCTCCGGCCGGCTCCATAGGTCTAGAAACTATTCATCTATGAAACAGGGAAAATTCGTGTTGAAAAGGGAAGAAACGGTGCAATCAAGTGAGAAGTTTTCTTCAATTAATAAATACAGTATGATTTGGAGCGGCTCAGACGTTCTCAAGGTTCACCGCTGACAACTCTTGTCTCTTGTCCTCTGAGATCTGAGTGATACAGAAATGAATGAGTAGTGTAATAGCAAACCCTGCTCACTAAAGCTATCTCTGTATGTATTCTCACTGCCTTGTTTTCTAGTAGTACATATGTCACTCTAAAAATAGCTCGATAGCATTCTTTCATCATTCCAACGATATCATTCATTCAATACAGCACATATTAGAGCGGCACAATTTCTATTCTAAAAATTAGAGCTATTTTTTTTACTTATATTTATTGTGGGCACGATACAATACTCTGAATTTAGTAGCAATATTATTTATGTTTAACTTATCGTAAATCCAAGGATCTTTCATTTTGAAAAGATTAAAAATTGCTGTATCTTCAAAGATAACGGCGCTAGATACGAAAAAGTAACTTTCTGGATGGAGGTTCGTCTGCGGTTTTTTAAATTACAAAAAACGGAGGTTTTATCAAAAATAGTTACACATACGTTTCTGCGCCTTGTTTCAAAGAACTTGCATACCAAATTTCATCCAAATCGGACTGCGACTGTAACTGCGATACAAACAGACAAAAGCCGATCGAGTCGAAACTATGACCTCAGCTTCGCTTCGGTCAATAAAATGATAATTCTTCCATCAGAAGTACTTACACTTTCATGTTGATTATTCTTCAACATAATTACCGTAAAGTTTGCGGCATTTGTCATACCAGTGGACCAGCCTACCAAAACCCTCTTCGTAAAATGCTGCCGCCAAATGGGTTTAAGTGGGTTATGACGTTGTTTTGGAGCTCCTCGTTTGTTAGGAAGCTCTGCTCTCGAAGTAATGTCTTAGGTTCTTGGAAAAGGTATAGGTTACTAGTGGCCAAGTCAGGTTTGTATGGTGGGTGATGAACCTATCCCTTTTGATTTGCTAGAGAAGTCGTTTGGTTGCACCAGCACTGTTAGGCCGAGTTGTCATGCATCACAATTCCTGACATGCCAGGAGAATCCCAATAAAAAGTGTTCTTATACATAGCTCATAATGATTTTGAACTTAGATTCAAGAATAAAAAATTATGATTAGGCAGATCACATATTGGAACTGGACAGGACGAGTGGGTGAAACTTGATCAATAGTAATTTCATAGTTATCTGTCCTAAGATCTGATTGCATAGTTCAATTTTAAACATAACCTCCAATGGTATAAGTTAAGGATGAGGCAAGGCCTACATTGAAAATTGAGTTGATGGTTGGCCTTGGACTGGACTGAACAGAAGAAAACAAAAATACGTATTCTCGCCTGACCGGAAAAGCCGCTCTGAATTCAGTAGCAATCTTATTTATGTTCTATCAAATAAATAATGATAATGCATCTACGAATTACCTTTTTATTTATTTTACCAAATATCAAACCTAAGGCTCCACGTTTATCTGTGCGGTTAGAGACAATCACTGACGTAATATTTTTTGCTCCTTCACTAACCAACATTAACAAGCAATATCACAGGATGTTTTCTCTATAATCTATCTATCTATATAAAAATGAATGTCTGTTTGTGTGTTTGTTTGTTTGTTTGTTCCCTATAGACTCGAAAACTACTTGACAGAACGGCATGAAACTTTGGGAATATGTTGTGTGAATATTGGGGATGGTTTCTGAACAGAAATTTTAATAGGGGGACTAATAATAATTATTTATTAATCCTTTTACAGACCTATGTTTTTGAAATTTTAGGCCGAGTGTCCACTTATATTTTAGCATCTAAAGTTACCAGCTGTATAATAAACACGTTACCCTGTGATCAATTGTGTACTGGTATTAAAACGGTGGTTTGGAGTTGAAGTTAGTGTACCGTAGTTGATTGATACCAGCTGTAGATAATCGTTCCTTAGAAGACCTATACAAATAATTATCACTACCCTATAAATGAGTAACTGGAAAATAATTATTCATCTCTTGAAAGAGAGTTGTTCATATTGCAATCATTAATTACTGAAGAATGATAGAATAAATTGATTTTTTTAAATTTAGCTTTGCTTATATTCATCCTAAAATTGGAAAGAATATGGAATTCTGTGATATTCACCGTATATCGCATATTTCCTTGACCATCTATTGATAATCAACAACTATGAAAACATTAAATTCATCTTTGAAACACTGATTTAATCTACCGGTATCTATTTTTTTAATCCAACACTTTACTGATATATATTACTACCAATTGATCGAGAATATGTTGCAATGTCGGAATAATAAATGCTGCATGACTAAGCACATAGGAAGTCCGTATTGAGATGTAAATGAAAATATTGACTGTCAGATAAATTTCATGATTCACCAAATAAAGTCAAGTGTGACATGAGATACATTGACTTTTTGGCGGTACGAAGTTCGCCGGGTAAGCTAATAGTAAATAAATGTTTAATATTTTATTGTTGCAGGTGTAATGTTTGGGGCGGCGCAGTGAACGGAGATGCTCGCGTGGCAGTCGAGGAGCAGTACATCAAGTTGAAAGATGAAATTTTGGAAGAAGGAGAAGAGTTGTTATCAAATTTGAGCTCCATGCAAGATCTTTACCTGAACAGCGATGACTCTGCTACTGCTATGCATTCAACTCAGGTATCGTCAGTTTTCTTTAATTTTTCAACCAACGCGAGTTTTTGAATTGTTGTCAAGATACAATAAATTCTTTTACATCACGTTGAACTTGATTGAATGCCAACAATTGAAATATCTATTCAATCAGCGAAGATTTATGGCAAACAAATTAATTTATTGCCTTTCCAACAAAAGCCTTAGAATTAGAATCCGATCAGTAGATTATTATTATTATTATTTATCCAACGTCAGGAGGTATATATAGCCTAGAAATAATAAGAAATCAATACATCTTGAGAAATTCAAATGAAAATTAATAAAGGCAAAGGAATTGCTAGCCCATTTTAGGGTACAACCACACTGAAAGCGGAGCGGAGCGTGGCGTGTCGTCAAGGAGCGTCGTGAACAATAGCATGTTGAGTAATGAGCTAAAACAGACTGCAAGCGTCTACTCGCAGAGCGGAGCGGAGCGGGGCGTGGCGTCAAACTTTGGAACAAGCTGGTTTGTTTTATGGAGCGTCTAAGAGCGGATCGTCAAAGTGCGAGTGCCGTACTAATGTATATACTAGTAGTCTACTCTTGAACATAATAATGCACTTGTTCTACTACATTTTCTACTACCATCTAGTACACTAGTATATTGAATTTAATGTTTGCCAAAATTCCCCTGTAATGTGTATTATTTGATTATTCAAAGAACATTCATCTATTGCAGTTTGAAATCAAAAGTAAGGCTATTCTAATCCATTTCATTCAAATTTCTATGAAATACGGCTACCTTAGTGTTAATTTATTTGAAAAATTGAAAATGGTATTGTTAATGAAAATGAGACTTATGTAATAACATTGGTAGATAAAATAATAAGGTATTCTTTGTACTATGTTTTTTCCAAATTTATAGGTGACAAAGTCCAAGATAAGGTTAGAATAACGTGTACAATTTTTATAAAATTTTAGTCCAAAATGAACATGGAAACTATATATTTTAAATTCAGATGGCTTGAATTAATAAATTTATTAGAAATATTCCACTCAATTACCATTTGTAACAAATAATATTGAGTTATTAAAAAAAATTGAAACCATTGAAGAAACACAAACTTTGTAATTAATTTTTAATTACAAGTCTCTCTTCAGGAAATATTGGATTCCTCCAATAATTGGAATTAAAATTCTAATTATTATCAGTGACTTGTTTTTCCAAATCAGGCTTCACTCTTGTTGAAATGTAATCAAAGGTTGAAGTCTACATTCGCATGTACTCGATAAATCGGCACTCATGCTTTCTTAAAACATTTAACAGATGGTGATATTCACCAAATAGTCTACGATTTAAGTTAATTTTATTAACCCACTCTGTCCTAGCAGGCTTAGCTAAAATCCAATACTTTAAGTACTGATGGCGTTGTCCAAGTTTGCACGGACATTACTTTATGAAAACAATTACGGTACTTAAAGTATTGGATTTTAGCTAAGCCTGCTAGGACAGAGTGGGTTAATAAAATTAACTCAGATGCTTCCAGTGTGTTTCATGAACGCTCTGACCACGCCACGCCACGCTCCGCTCCGCTTTCAGTGTAGTTGTACCCTAATATTACAATCCCATTATGTGAAGCCAATGTTCAACGGCTCTTACAACTTTGTTTATTTATTTGTTTATTGTTTTTTCAATCAATCTTATTCATGCTATCCTTAATACGTTTTCATACCGTCAATTTGTATTTTGTATTATCTGACTATTGGCCAGTTGATTTCTATTACCAATTCTGAAGGGTCCGTATCACAGAGACAAGTTCTCACAGAGACAAGTAGTGTTTTTGAACGATATTAGTGTCACAGAGACAAGTTTCATAGGAACAAGTATTTTTATAAATGGCAGTCTCACAGGAACAAGTTCCCACAGAGACAAGGTGACAAGGTTCAGTCTCACTGGAACAAGAAGAGGGGTAGAGTCCCATTCGAACAAGTGGAGTGTCACAGAGACAAGGTCAGTCTCACAGGAACAAGGTTTGTGTGGTGTGTTGCCTACACATGAAGATGAAGACATTCCATTTGCTCTAATAAATTGGATGTCATCTGTTTTTTAATATATATACATATATATTATGGTGACATTAATAGAATAGAATCACTGCCTTTATTTTTCTTAGAGAGCGAAGTTAGGGCGCAGTCGACCCTCTCTTACACTCAACTCTCTATCAAGTATTATAACAATACAAAAAAATAATACAAATAATATGATTAAAAACAAACAATAGTTAAGTTATCTACTTATTTTAAAAAATAACAAATTTTAAATTATTGAAAAGAAAGAGAAAAAATTACCTTGAAAATAATACATAACAATGCTGAATAATAGTATTTTCTGATACTTCATCACTTTAGTAAAAAATAAGACACTACAGAATACAATACAGTAGGCCTACATAGCAACTGAAGTGTTTGCTATACATTTCATTTCCTTATCACTTATTATCACTATGTTTTTTTTTTTTAAGATTACGTCCTAAAGACTCCAGTCATGGAGTATAAGACAAGTCATGTTATTACATAATAATTCTAACACTAAGTAGTTCAACCTAGTTTAGGTTTGAAAGGAATTCTTGTACACTATAAAAAGCTCTATCAACTAAATATTTTTTAATTTGTTTTTTGAAAATCTTCAAATCATCATTACTTTTCAAGATTTGAGGTAGCTTGTTATAAAATTTCCTACCAATATAATCTGGTTTTTGTTCAAATAACCTACTATTGTGACCCATTATATGATAATCTGCTCTGTTTCGCGTATTATACTCATGAACATCTGAATTCTGGATCACACCACTCGTTTTCACATGCATTACAACTTCATATACATACAAAGATGGCACAGTTAATAGACCAAGCTTTTTAAATAAAGGCCTACAAGAGTCTAACCTATTCACTTTCTCTATACATCTGAGTGCCTTCTTTTGAATCTTAAACACCCTGTCCATATTTTGTTGAGATGAATTACCCCATACTAAAATAGCATACCTAATATGAGATAGTATAAGTCCATGGTAAGCAGTTAACAGTAGTTTTTTATCATTCAGCCTAGCAAGCTGCCGCAGGACAAATACCCCAGATGATATCTTATTACATATCCTCTCAATGTAAGGATGCCATGTTAATTTCCTGTCCAATAAAATTCCCAAGAATGCTACTTTCTCTTCTTGGTCTAATTCATTTTCCTCTACAAACACATTTATTTCTCTATCCTCTACTGAATTATATTTACTTTTGAATTGTAGGAATTGACATTTCTTACTATTTATTGTTAATTGCCTATGCTTCAAGAATTGGACAATTGACTGTACTCCAGTAAAAGCATTTATTTCTAGACTATCTAATAAATAATTGTTAAAGATAAGCGATGTGTCATCAGCAAACAACAGAGCTCTGTGATCTTTTAACTCTTTTGGTAATTGGTTCACATACAACAGAAACAGTAAGGGACCCAGAATTGAGCCTTGAGGTACTCCAGCCTGGACCTCCAGTTTTTGAGATTTAATTTTTACTATTTCATTCCCATCTACCTTGGTAGACTTGGTAAGCTCAACACACTGGTTTCTACCTATGAGATATGATTCAAACCATTTTAGTTCTATACCATTTACACCTACAGTTTTTAGTATTTCCAATAATATTCTATGGTTCACACAATCAAAAGCTTTGGATAAATCAAGAAATATTGCGGCTGCCTTCTCACCTGAATCTATTATATCTATTAGTCTTTCAACAAGGGATACTATTGCAGTCTTAGTAGATTTCCCTTTCTGGAACCCATGCTGTTCATCACATATGAAATTAATTTCTTCCAGGTGCATCAATAGCCTATTTAAAACTACTCTTTCAAAAATTTTACTTATTACATTTAGAATACTAATGGGTCTATAATTTTCAACTCTTTCAGAATCACCGCTCTTGAAAATTGGCAAAATTTTTCCTTGTTTCAGATCATCAGGGAAAATACCCTGCTCTAGTGAAGTATTAAGGAGATGCAATAAAGGGTCCAGTAATTCATTTTCACATTCTTTTAAAATTTTGCTTGAGACCCCATCCAATCCTACTGTTTTTTTGTTATTCAAATTTTTTATTATTCTTGACAACTCATCTCTTGATAATGGATGAAATTTAAATACCTTTTCAATTGGCTCAGCATTTAATGTAGTTGTATTATAAGTATTAGTGTTCAGTGACTTTTGGAGATTATATGCAACCTGTTGATAATACTTATTGAAAAAGTTACAAATGTCTATACTATCATCCATATAATTTCCATGTTCATCGATTATCCTAGGGACATTAGTAACTGTATCTTTTTGAGCTGCTCTCCTATTTCTATTAATTACCTCCCAAACAGCAGAGTTAAAATTGGTACTAGTTGTTAATATTTCAGCTGTTTTCTTACACTTAGCTTTCCTCACTTCTTTTGCATAGTTTTTCTTTAGACATTTGTATTTGACTTCACTCGGAACATCCCTCACTAATTTAAATTCCTCATAAGCTTCCCTAACAATATTTCTTTGAGTAAGAATATCTTCAGTTATCCATTCATCTACTTTGTTTAATTTACTTTTTACTTTGACTTTTTTTATTGGACAGCATACACTAATGTGAAATCTTAGAGTATCAATGAATTGCTTATATTTGTAATTTAGGTTACAACTGTTATAAACACTACTCCAATTTTCTTGAAGCAGTTCCTGCTTCAAACAATTTATATTTCCTAGCTCATATTGCTGAATTTCTTTCACAAAAGTTTTTTTTCTGCTTGGATTCTGGCCCTGCAACTTAACATCTAAAATTTGATAGTTATGATCTGATAGATCTGAGCTACCTAACCTGACATTACAACCTTCTATATGTGTGAGGATATTATCAATAATTGTCTGTGAAGTTCGAGTTACTCTTGTATATTCGTGGACCTTAATTTCTAAATTATTCATATTAATAATATCTCTAATATCCTCTGTCATTTTATCCTGCCTGGCAAAATCGGTATTGAAATCTCCTACTACTATAACATTTGTGAAACGAGCGGTTGTAATTTCCAAAAGTGCAGCTCACAAAATTTTTGCCAGTCTCCATTTGGTGACCTATAGATACCTAACACTGCTACCTCAAATCGATCATCAATTTTTAACCTTAGTCCCGTCACCTCTAAATCCATCTCAACAGAAAATCTCTTAACAAAATCCAGTTCATAAGTTTGGGTATGTTTAGCATTGCTAGTGAATATACATACACCACCACTTCTATGAGCTATTCTACAAAATTCTGATCTCAGTGAATAGCCTGGAATCCTAACTTGATTTATTTCCTTTATTTTTAAGCCATGCTCTGTGAAAATAACAATGTCAGGATCCTCCTGTTTAAGAAATACTTCTAATCTGTCAATTTTGTTGCGAAGATACTGAATATTTTGATGATAAATACTAAAAACCTTACCATCTTGTGCTACTCTATCTCTAGCATTTGTAGCTATTTCCCTTTCCCTGTTTTGAGCCAATTTACTAAAAAATCGTTATTTGTTTTTTTGACTGTTTTTAAACCAGAGGATTGCAAACGGCTTTCAATCAGCTCTGCCAATCTATTACAAAAGATTACTTTGCCAGATCGATTTAGATGCAACCCATGATTAGTGAAGTTATGTCTTTTCAGCCTTTCATTTAGAAAACAAATCCCCAGTTGTTTAGAATTCTTATTTTTTAGGCTGTTGATTGTATTATGGATTGATTTGTTTGTCGAATTGATTGCTTCATTTAATTCTGGCCTATCAAACCTATTAGGAATAGTACTTATTATTAAGTTTGTTTTTTTGCTGAGTGGTACAATTTCCTTGATTTTTTCTGTTACTTGAGGAAGATGATTCAAGTTAGGTTCATTTATATTATTTGAGCCACCCAGTACAATTAGATAGTCATTTTCATCAAAGTCTTTAGTTTGTTCCCTAGCTGACTCTACAACTGCATTAATTGATGCACTTGGCTTGAAAAAACATTGGACATCAAATTTATTTTTCAATCTATGTAAATCTCGAAGTGGATAAGTAAATTACATTATGATTTATTCAAATAGTAAATAGAATCTTCCTTCAATCAACAAACAACGTGACAAACAATGCTCCTTCAATCCACGTGACATACATATATAAATATTTAATTTGCATACGTAAATAATGTGGTGACATCATTTGATGTCAGCTTTAAACGTTTCTCCTGTGGAGAAAAAATGATGAATTTAGTGGACTGTTTAGTGTATCCTAGACATTTAGATTCAAATCTACATAGCAATTGATTCCCCTTTTCATCCAGGATATTTGTGGTTTCTTATAATTTCGATTTATTGACCGAGCGAAGTGAGTTCTAAGATTCAAGTCGACGGCTTTGCATTTCTCATTATGTTTATATGTTCCGCAATTACGGCGAAACGCAGCAATAGATTACCATGAAATTTGACAGGTATATTTCTTTTTAAATTGTGCCTCGACGTATAAACAAGGTTTTTTGGAAATTTTGCATTTTAAGGTTAATACAATAGGTAAAGTCTCCTTCGAACGCCAATATTACAGTAAAAATCAGAATAGAATCATCCATAATAATTCAGCTGTTGAGTGGATTTTCAATTGCATGCTATAACGCATGCAATTAATATAGCAATGTAACTTAGTAAAAAATCAGCTGTCGTGTTGACTATTCATTGCATGCAATGACGCATGCAATTAATAACGGAAAGAAAACATAGTATTTTCTCTCGACCTTTATCTGCTTTCAACTCGGGCTGACCTGTTGCCAGTGTGTTGAAGGAGATTAGCTTTTGATGTTAACATATTTTTGATACACTATCCCCAACAGCCATTAGCCGTTTTCACTCCGACATCTTGCCGACACAACATACAAACAGGATTTACTCTTATGGACAGTATGAGACGAGGCTGTGTTTTATAACTGCGCGAGGTCTACTGTTCATAGAACTACTAGTCTAGGATGTCGTTTTACCAAAATCATCAAATATTTAATGATTCAATACAATGATACATGTACAAATGTAAAGCTGACTAGCACCGAGGTAGAATCAATTTAATCTTAAATAATTTGAGATATATTTCAAGTTGTTAGGCTTCATTTATTCATTGAACACCTATTTTATCATTATGGGTTATCAGAACCTATTAGAATTATGTAGATTGCCTTCAATGAATAAATTGAATTCCATGTAAATGTATTTCTACCAAACTCCAAAATAACTATTTAAATGTGACTTTCAATTGTTCAGGTTAAGGCCAAATTTTGATACTGCAGTAACTTATGCATAAGTGATATCAATGTAAGAAAGAACAGATTATATACTTCTAGATGAATGAAACAATATTGGAAAGATGTTATCCAACGGTATTTGAATACACCCCTGACTGTTACCGTATGGGAGTACCACCAGTAATTTATAAGTTTTAAATTCAACAGAAGAGTGGTTATAGATAAAATAGTGTACTCATCGGTTATAATCTTCTCCTATCTATATTTTTCTTATTATTTTTCATCTTCTTCCTCTTCTTCCTTCTTCTTCTTCTTCTGTGTCCTTTTTCTATTACGGTATCTTCTTCTTCTTCTCGCTTGTTCTTCTTCTCCTCCTGTCGTCTTCTTCTTCTTCTTCTTCTTTCTCTAGCTTTGTCCGGCAAGGACTGATTTGTTTTTGTATTATGGAGTCCCTTTTGTATAAGGTACCAAGAACAATGACAGGGATATTTCCTGGGCTCAAGAGAATAATAATACTAATTCCCTCTGTCCTTTTGCTAAGTTGAAACGTGTAGCAACGTGAGTTGAAATGTATAAGTTGACGTAAATTTTTGAAGGCTGATCTTCGAATTGATAAAATGACGACTTTATAGAAACATGATCACAAGCAAATCTCTAAGAACATAATGGAGACTATTCCTTTTAACAGAATAGTGTTTCATCATCATTATCTTTATCCTCAAATGATACGAGTCGATCCATTCGGCGTATTCACGCCGATCTATTTCATCTAGAAATACCATCATCTAAATATTATGGTAACAATGAAGTGTGCGCAGAAAATCTCACTGACACTGACTGTACAACTATGAGAGTAAGTCAAGACTAGACAAGGTCTAAGATTCAAGTCGATGGTTTTGCATTTCTCTTTATGTTTAAATATTTTTATGTTCCACATATACGGCGAAACGTGGCAATAGATTTCAATGAAATTTAACAGGTATGTTACTCTTTAAATTGCTGATGATTAGACATACAGTACTCCTCATATGCCACAGTTTCACAATTCTGTAGACAAGATTAGAATAAATCAATAGAACAGTTAATTTCAAACTGCCATGTACTATGAAAAAAATCAAAATGGCACTGGCTCAGTAGAACAAGTAGAATAGCATAGGACTTTAAAAAGAACTCAGATATCCAAAATTTCATTGACCGCGCGAAGTGAGGTCTAAGATTCAAGTGTCGAGTGGATTATTAATTGCATGAAATGACGCATGCAATTAATATCCCAATGTAATTTGGTAAAAAATCAGCTGTCGTGTGAACTATTGCAAGCGATGAGGCATGCAATATTGATAACTCAAAGTAGTAGGTACTTCAACTCGGTACGATTGTAGCTGTTTACAACAAATTATCAGCATTCTAATGATAATAATTATACTTGATATCAGTAATTATTGACGATACATTTCAGTCATTAGTGCCTTACACGCCGATATTTCGCCGACACGTCATAACAGCACATAATTCACCCTGATGGAGGCTGTGGTTTTTAACTTTGCGAGGTCTACTGTTCACAGAACTACTAGTTATTTTTCCAACTGAATAGGTCAACAAATTCTATTGGGAGATCAAAGGAAAATGAAAGGCGCTGCATTGTGATAAAGTCACGTTCGGCAGACGCCAGTGTGTTTTTTCGATGAAAATGGAAAAAGATGCATCAGAAGCTCTGGCATCCAATTATTTAATATTTTACCTGATTTCATGAAGAGTATGATTGAACGCAACTTTAGATCTCAATTAAAGATAGATTTCTCTAAGAGTGCTTTTTACTCAAAGGAAGAGTACATTCAACATTACTCCATATGAATGGTATTGTGCTTTCTTTCCCTGTGTCTTGTGTATTTGTTACTGTGGGCTGTGTCTTTTTTGTTCGACCATTTAGATTTTTTGACAAGTTCCAGATCCCCCTGATTCAGGTGGGCAGTGAATGCTATTTAATCTATCTATCTATCTATGCATGTAACTGGTTCATAAATTTGAAACATGAAACACCATTAAGTAATGCACTTACCAAATGCAGTCCCAAAATAAGCACTACCAAATGCACTCCCAACTGGACAGTTGGGTTAAGCAAGCTTGAAGCTAGTTGAAGACACTCCCCTACACTTATGGAGGCTTATAACATTAATCCATTGTACCTTGTTGTTCAATATTGTTTTTTTCTCTCAGTAATTAAACAAAATAAAATAATTTTTCTCGGGTAAAACCTATCTGGATGGGGGCATGGAATGGTCAAGAGAGAACAATACCACCCCTCCTTCAACGCTGGTTGAATGGGAAACAATAACTATCAACCCATGTCAATGCTCAACCAATATCAAACAATAGATCTCTTAATGCCCCCATCCAAATAGGTTTAGCAGCATAAAATATTTTTTCAAAACCTACTCCAAAATCCACCACTCTGGTCCGCAACTTACAACTCGACATAATATGTATCGTTCAAAAAATATCAATTAGCTCAAGGAAATTAGTTCTTTGATAATATTAGAATAGGCTGAAAATTGTGATCTATAATGATGGAATTCAACTATTTTTCTAGATTCAATAAGAATTACTTGAAAATTCTGTTTTGAAACAATGTGTACATATGATAAGAGTTACAAAAATGAATGAGTAATTTTTAATTACAACCTGATATGAGTTACAAAATCGTTATATTATACTAAAATTATTTGTTGCGTGTAACACACCATTTAATTGCAGGGTTTCGTTTTTACCACACGACAAACATAATATCCTTTGATTAGCAATTCGATTGTACATCAATAAAAACTGGTATATGCCTTCACGGTTTAGATCTTTGTCGCATCTTGATAAGCTCTGCAAAAACTCCATGTTACACCAAGAGCTACAGAGTATAGACTGTCTAATAGTTGGAAATTATAACTTGTAAATTATGAACCTGTACATAACACGGAAATGGGAATCCCGCAGTAAAAGTCTAAGTGTGGAATAACGTCACTAAACTTAACAGGATGGGGGCATACGATTCATTGCACAAGGGTCGAAAATGAGCTAAATCTACCTGCCAAAGGGTCTCGCAGTTGTATTGTTCTAGCTTGACTGTCCCATGCCCCCATTGAGATAGGTTTTACCCCTTTTTCTCTCCACAGATGCAAATACAAGAAAAAAGTGGAATAAAACGATGTATGAACTTGAATACAAAAAGAAATCGTTAATACTATATTTATATACCGACACTTTAATAGTGTACTTCTACAGAAATACTATCTTAAACCAGAACCACATCTGCAAAAAAAAATTAGTTGTAAATAGGCTACGATAGGATATGGTTGACGGGATCAATTCTACTTACTTATTATAATATTATTTACTATTCACTCTATAGTATTCACTGATTTTCCAAATTTGAATTGAATAAAAAGCTTTTCAAAAATACAGAATATAGGTTTCAAAGTCTCGATCAGTGATTTACTTGTCAAGTGGTCAAATTGACTATATAGATTGTTTTTCATAGAGGGATAAACTGAGATATAATAAATACAAGTTTTATAAAAATTGTTTTGTATTGAAAATTTGCCTGAAAACAAAAATTATCAAAATAATCTATCACTTTTAAACAAAGTAGGCTATATATACATATACAAAAGATACCATGTTACATTATTATTGTATCAACGGTAAAATAATAATATTAATTTGATCACAACAACGATATAACCGAAACACCTCTACTGAATTCTTTCTTCATGAGACCAACAGATTCTAAAGAAATTGAAGAGACAATAAAAGAGCTGAAGAATAATTGCGCCTCAGGAATGGATAATCTCAATAACACAGTACTCAAGCAAATAGGCCACACTATTTCACAACCACTAGCCACGATTTTTAATAAATGTTTTGAGCAAGGCTACTTCCCCAAACACTTCAAAAAAGCCAAAATAAAACCTCTCTTCAAGCAAGGAGATCCATCAAATCCTGGCAATTACAGGCCAATCAGTCTTATCAGTAATCTGGCAAAAATTATGGAAAAGATTATAAAGAAGAGATTAGTCCTGTTTTTGAGCAAAGATAAAATAATAAATGAAAATCAATTTGGATTTCAGGCTGAGAAGAGTACGGAAGATGCATTAATTAAATTTGCTAATTCTGTTTCACAAAACCTGAATTCCAATTACAAATCTATAGCGGTTTTCTTGGATATCAAAAAAGCTTTTGATACTATTCCACATTACTCCCTTTACAATAAACTCGAGAAATATGGCTTCAGGGGAATTTTTCTAGAATTAATTAGAAGCTATTTGAGAGATAGAACACAGTCTTTAACAATAAATGGATGTACTGATACCTCTAAAATGACCTCTTACGGGTTGCCTCAGGGAACTGTACTTTCACCAATCCTTTTTATTATTTATGTGAATGATTTACTGAGCCTGAAACTAAAAAACTCAACAACTATATCATTCGCAGATGACACTGCAGCTGTTTTCTATGGAAAATCGTGGATCGAGGCTCATGAAATTGCAGAACAGAATTGTTTTCTCATTAAAAAATGGTTAGACAAAAACACTTTGAGCTTGAACATTGATAAAACCAATTACATCACCTTTGCACTCAATACAACTGGTAAACCCGACGAAAATATGAATCTGAGACTACATTCAAACTGCAACATGAACTTCAATAACTGCACTTGTCCCATAATAAAAAGAGTAACAAGCACAAAATATCTAGGCGTCATAATAGATGAATATTTGAAGTGGGACATCCATATCAAATTTTTATGCAAAAGAATCAGATATCTTTCTTATAAATTCTACGAAACAAAAAAAATTCTAAACTCAAGTCATCTTAAAATGGTATACTTTGCACTGGTACAGTCCATAATTCAGTATGGGGGGGCTGTTATAATTCCCACTTGGAAGAGCTTTTCATAATTCAAAAATCAATCATTAAAACAATCTTAAATAAGCCTAGACTTTTCCCAACCAACCTGACTTTTGAAGAGTTTAACGTGTTGACAGTTAGACAGTTGTATGTAATGAATGTAGTGAAGTATATATTTAAATATAAAAATAATTTCATTTGCACTAATAATACTATCAATAATCAATACAATTTAAGACCCACCTCAAATAAGTACCTAATCTATCATACTAACATTGAAAATATTAGAAGACACAACTCATATATTTAAGCACTAAAATTATAAATAAAATTCCTGAACAAATTATTAGCTGTGCTAAGATAACAAAAAAAGTAAAAACAGATATCAATGCTTGGATCAAAATTAACTACTTCTTCTACCTTTGAGAACTATAATAAGTTAACAGAGAACTTTTCTGATTAGTGCGCTCACTTCCCCTACTTGTGCTCTATCACATCCCTTTCCCAATCCTTTCCAAAAATTCCAAGGATCAAAAGCCTTCCTATGACATGGATAGCCATAGTTGGAAGAACTTTTGATCCTCTACCCTTCTTCACCACATAACATGTATAAATTGCCTTCTAATATTGTAATGTGTTCTCATATTTATGTTATTTATTTTATACTGTAATGTTTTGTTATTGATGTAATTAATTTTTATTTAATATTGATGTATCTTATGTGTGTGTGTGTGAATAAATAAATTGAAATTAATTGACTAAATTAAATATCATTTGCAAATTATGTAGTATTGAAAAGCAGTAGTAATCTACTTAATTGCTTTTTAAATTTCATATTTCTTTGATAAGTTAAATGATTCTTCTTAACTAAGTAGGAAACATACATCCATCTATTATAAAGATATTTTGTTGTCAAGAATCAATTAGTACTCAAAGAAAAATCATGTGTGTATGCCTACTGGCCTAATAATACTAGTAAAATATTAAAAAAAGAGATTAATTATTAGTAAGATGATGAATAATAAAAATAAAGATCAATTATCATGGGAATTGATTACACAAAAAATATAAGTACAAATTTCAATTTTATTATTATTCTTATTTTATTATTTTTCTTATTATTATTTCAATTTTATTATTATTCAATTTTTATTATTACTCTTATTATTAGGGCGAGGAGACCCAAGGATTGGTCGCTGGAGGTCACCCGATAGAAAAATCCATCGTCAATATGGTATAATGTAGTATTGCGGAGCGTTACTATTTCCTTGACCAATTCCATGTCGACTGAATGTGTTTTGTCAACTATTGAACTCGCAACGCAAAGGCACAGGTAGCATCCTCGTAGAGGGGAGGCAAACAATACTATCTATTTTTTCCAGGAAGGGTATAATATGGAAAACACATGTTAAATATTCCTGCCGCCAAAGTGCAGTACTTTATACCTGGCACTAGAATTTTTAGAAATAGAAGCATTTGGTTAACTTTGGTTTTATGCTTCAGTGAACATAGTCTATTAGCAGGGTAGTTCTACCTGAGGACACCACCGATGGCTAATTGACCGGGCTTTCCAGAAGTACCTAACGGGAAACATTCGACTTGTTTCATGGAAGCAAGGCATTGTAATACTGTATGAGTATTTATAGTTCTATAAAGCAAGGCCTTTTGGTTCTAATACCCGAGACGTCAGTCTGCAGATTGTTGTTATGGAATGCAGAAAACTTCTCTCACCACCCTTAGACAATAAATGCTGTTTCAAAAGATTGAAAAGATAGAGACATTCCGCTTCCAAAATCTATGGATATGGTTTTAGTACTATATATATATATATATATATATATATATATATATATATATATATATATATATGTGTGTGTGTGTGAGTTTCGCATAAGGGACACACTATTATTCCTCACCCACCATATAGCATATAATATATCGAACTTTCTCACCCTCACTCAACCACATCACTCTCTCACACATACCCTTTCCTTCGGGCTCTCTCTTTCTCTCTCTCACTCTCTCTCTCACACACACATGATAATGAATTGAAACGCAGATTTCTATCTTTGACACTAATATCATGCTTTAGTTAGATCAATAATGTTTCAATAGCCATCTAGATCTAGGTGAACTATTTGTAACAAAAAAACTAATAATTAAAACCACCCTTAATAAAGCTTGATTAGTCCCAACCGATATGGTTTTCAGTAACTTTAAGGACATGACAAAAATACAATAATTGTGGGTTGGAAACGTAATTTTGAATATTTATTATAATAAAATATAAATCCCATTTTCCCGGTGCTCTAAACTCGTTATTTAATAATAAGCCTACAGTTTAAGAGCCATCACTGATAAATACGTCACGTAGTATAAATACAGAAGAACAAAAATCATAAACCTTATTCCGGGCCACTTTCTCATTAATTCTAAATTCTCGTATATGTGTGTGATAAACGAAATTTGAATTTGAAATCACAACATTTTTTGAAAAACATACAGTTTTGAATTACGTGCTTATTCTACGAAAATTGAAACCCCTTTCTTAGCTGGCGTCTAGGAATAAGAAATATATTGACCGATAAATACAAACAATTTGGATGTAGATTAGGCGTTTAGGCCTTGTCTAAAGAATTCAGCTTATAGTCTGTTATACAATAAATGAGCAATTCAATTCATACCATCTTAGTAGTCATCTTATGAATAGTGTAATCATTCATCAAATCAGTCTTATAAAGTCATAATTATCATCACCCAGTAGCCTACAATTGAATAAATTAAGTCATACATTGGAAAAAAACTATTTATAAACTCACAGCACTGAATATCACATTTTCAACAATTTGAAAATTAATTCACGGAATAATAAGCATTTTCATTCAGAATTAGATTTACTGCGTTTTTTAATTTATTCAGAGGCAAGTTTCTTCTAATATAAGATAGTGGCAGATTATTGAACATGGAGTACACTAAATAGGAATAAATTTCAAGCTCTTACTCAATCTGACATTAGGAATTACAATACTCTAGTAGTCCACATAACAATAGACCTCACTGAACATCCTTTGCAATGTGGTAACGAGAATATTCAGCCATCTACTAGGAATAAAGTCATTGTTATAATATCACGGCTTTTTTAAAATGTTTGCCAATGGCCCCACTAAGAAATCTGATCAGGCTGGTTGGAGACTTCCAATCAACCATACGATCATATTTCATTACATTACATTACCAGGGCTACCAGACATCGTTTTAGTAGTCGTCAATATACTATATCATAATGGAAAAATTAGAACTTTGATATGAAAGTAATGATCTCACTTCGTTACAAATAAAATCTATTGGTGTGCTAATCTAAATGTTGCACTACTTCAATCCTGTAACAATGAATATATATAATACTTATACTGAATTGATGAAATCCCAAGTCCCATTGCGCTTATGATAATTCTGAATGTTACTTTATTAACTCAGTAAGTTCAGAAAGTCATTGCTCAGTTGAATCAGAGCTACGATTAAAAAGATGATTTGGGAATTATAAAGTGACACTTTTTGTTTTTCACTGGGATTTTCATTTTGTAACATGTAGAGACGCTTGTAGAACAACAATCTGTTAAAATTTTTATGGGAAAGATTTCATGAGGAAAATGAAGTATTTCATTGACATTATTATCCGTAACTCGGAACGCCATGATAAATTTTGGCATATAAAGCTGCGTTTACACCAAAGTTATTAACAAAATTTTAATAACTCAATTCTCACAGATTATTATAGATTGAACGGCACTTGAAAAACACATATGTTCATCATGTGTATAAGTTATGTTCAATCTAATAGAATCTATTTGTGTTAACGCAGCTTTACTCTGTGACTGCCTGAAGTTAATATTATATCAATTTGAATTTACAATTCGAGACCGCAACTCGGAAAAAGAAGACGATGATTAGCTCATAATATCGGGGAACGAGCTTCGCTCAGGAGTACAAAAGCATAAACAATTTATTTCGAAAGAAGGAATTATAATGAAAAACCATTTTGGCCATGTGGTTTTTAAGAAGCGGTGATGAATAGGTCAGTGGTAGGCTATTTGGCTTTTATATATTCCATTCCATATTCATATTGATTATTCTTCCGGGTTGAAGGTCTAATATATACTCATTAGATATATTGGAATAGTTATCTTGAAGTTTTTTAGAAATATATTACATTTGCATAGAACTCAATTTATTTATTCAAGTTATCTTCATAATTCTATTCATCTTCTATCTAATTCTAATAGGTTACCAACCCATCCCTATCTTATATGATAAACCTTTAATCATAATCATATACCTACATGATTAAAAAACAGCAGACATTCAATTTACAAGAACAAATAATGGAGTGCCTTCAAGTTCAGATGTAGGCAACACGCCTAACTTCTTCCTACATTCGCTACCTTGTCTCTACGACACTGTACTTGCTTCGGTGAGACACCTTGTCTATGTGAGAACTTGCTTCTGTGAGACTGTCATTTATAGCACTACTAGTTTGGACGGAGACCTTGTCTCTATGAAACTGCTTTTCTCTGTGGGTACTTGCTCCTGTGAAAGTAGTCTCTGTGACACTAATATCGTTCAAAGCACTACTTGTCTCTGTGAGAACTTGTCTCTGTGAAACATCCCCATTCTGAAATTACCCACATACGCTTTAAAAACTAAATGTATCCTGCATCAAGTAAAGTATATTCCTAAGACTGATTTTTTTAAATCATGAACATTATCAAATAATTTTGTGGAAAATTAGTTGCAAGTATATTTTTTGTTTCATCCAAACAGGCAGCTGCTCTCATCAATTTCAGTCAAGGCTGAGTTTCATTTGCCTGTTGAACCTTCGCAGATGACCTCCACTTGTGAGAGCTCATTGTCACAATCATCAGCTGTTTTCACAACAATTCATCTGGATCATCACTCAATTTAAGCAGAAATTCTTATTTCATGCTTGACTGTATTCAGTTTCACTGTAGAACAGTTTTTTAGTGGGCAATGTCTAAGTGATTAAAGTGCCGAATATATTTCAGATTCATCCATTGTATCTGCAGTCCAGCTCCTATTCATAGTGGATTTTCCTTGATAAAGTATTGCGAAACAAAATTTTGAATAGCCTACTCACATAACACATCACATTTCTTTTAAAATCAACTGAGTTAAAGCAGTTACATCTTTTAAGAATTTCAGATTATTTATTGACAATAGTTTTTAACGCCGTTTTGATATTATTACACTTTCAGATACTTCAATAAAATCTTCTACCAATGTACGAACATTCGAGTTATCGCGTTCAGTTAGCTATTTCCAGATGTACCTGCTGAAACCAAAGATGAAATTCCTCATTTCATTGTTTACCTGCAAGTGATTCCCTACTAGAATGCGTGATTTTGTATTCTATTTTCTCAAAACTCACTTGCTAGTAAGTACTTTTAGACCTTATGCAATTCATTACCTTTCTGTTCACAAATTGTTACAAATGAATAGCTTTAATCACTTAGTTTGCCTTTTAGCTTGTAATTATAATGAAATCTGACAATACGTCATTTGTGTATTGTATAAACTAAATCTTGACACACATGATATTTTAATTATTAGTTTCGAATTCAATCATGTTGATAAGTTGGTGATTTTTTGTGATTGAATTCGGGTGAGAAAGTTTGTTATGTATTAAAGTATGTATCGAAGAATTACCAACATCAAAATGAATTTTGTAAGCAGAATTGCTTACGAGATTATCTTGCTATAACTATGATAATATTCGCATAAAGTTTGAAGGTGGAAAAATCCTGAAGGTTAGTTCCACCTTTCCCTTTGTGCGATGAATCAATGAAACTGGTAGATTCTAGAATCAGTGTATGATACAAACAATTTTATTTTTAGTTGTATTGTAATAGTTAGAATTGAACTATTAATTTTGTATGTGTTGGTATTCCTGATTGTTACTGCTGAGGCAGCTCTCGTATTATGAATCTGTAACTGCGTTTCATAATAACTAATAATTATTGCATATATATTTGTATAGTTGATTAAAAAGAAAAATCAGATAAAAACATCAGTTAAATATGTTTCCAAAACTGTATGTTACCTTTTAAATGAATGATTAGGATGATGATGATAATGAATAATAATAATATTCGTATTCAAAATAAGTTAGTTTATTGAATAACTTAATCTTGTCTAGAGCATTTTGCAGCACTATTGGAGGAAAGTGAACAACTTTTAGATACAGCCAATCATTAGTTGATGAGAATCTGGGAGAATGCTTGCAAATTTAAAGGCACGTAAGTTTTTTGATTAGAATAGAAGTTTTCCTCCTCTCTAGCAAAGTGTTTAATCTTAGCTACTAACGAGTGACTGTTCATTCAAGTATAATATAAACGTGTACATTTGAAAATGCGTACTACCATTTCAGTAGGAGTTGTAACGCACAACTCTCGTAATATTCTTAAATAATTACGACACTATAGTCGGACTATTTTCTTCACAATTCATCATACAATTCCTTTGTAAATACTTGCAGGCACTCTTCTGTTGCTCATCGGTTTGCATTGCAAGCAACTCAATTCACTTGGGTTGCCATCATTCTCATCCTGTACGCATCTTCAGCTTGTCAAACACTATTCTCTACACTTGATATGAACTATTAATAACAATACAAACTGAATCCTCCGTTTGATGCTTTGAATTCTCCTGATCATACGAACAAATTGTAATAATTTCTTGGTTGATTTGTCACACCTGTTATTCATATTGCACTTACAGTAATTTCCTATAAAACATAATAACGTTGAAAAAATGTAACAAATAAAATTTTAGCTTAAATTTGAATCACCTCAAGATTTTCTTGAAGTCAACCAAGTTTATTAGAGAAAATGTAGTAAAGCATACAAATATGTTATAACTAATAATAACATGTAAGTGCTCTAATACTTTAATTGAATTGTCTTTTGAAGTGTAAATATTTTAATGTAACTGTGTATTGATCAGGTCTCTAATTACCTGGACCAAAAATTATAAAACATACCGTATTTCAACCATGAAATGCACGTATTGTATCGTTATCGCAATGTTAATTTTGGTTATTCACGTAATGAAGTTATGAGGTGTTGGAAAACAAAAATTGTTATTGGGAAACTAAAACATTTTTTGTATTGTAGAGAAGTAGGTACTGTCGATTCAATTGATATTGAATTAATGATAAACATAATTTGAAATTTTACTGACACACAGTCTTGATTGAATCTATTTTCGTAGATAATTGATTAATTAGATTCGATTGAATCTTTTTTCGTATATAGCGATTATTTCAAGCTCTGAAATATTGTGTGTTCAGTGTTTATTCCAAGTGTACTTTCAGTTTCTTAGTTGGTGAGATTGAAAGTATGCTTGGAAACTTGTATGTAAGTGTTGTGAGTTAATTTCCACTTCATTCATAAAAATTATAAAATGATTTGTTTCTCTGTAAAAGTTTAATGATAGAAATAATACAGTTTTATGTTTTATTTGCACTAAAAATGAAATTAATATAACGTTTAGTGAAGTGCCTATACAATGAAACACTTCATCTCAATGAATAATAACTAAATATATTGGCTAAAAATGGTAATTGGTTAAAGGATTTGAAACCAACATTATCTATTTTATTGATTTTAAAGAAGTACAAAAGTAATAATTTTTATATTGAACTTTTGGAAAAAATAGTAAAACCTTGGCATTGAATAATGCATTGAGTCGAAAGTTATGTTTTATACTAACTTTTATCACATTGCAATATGATTTTTGATTGGGAGAAACTATTGTAGAATCTTAATAAATTTAATATTCCAAGTGCATGACTTTTATCACTTTTGCTCTGAATTTCTATTCATGTAGTCTTCCAGTCCTATCATTTAATTTTATTTAATTTGTGTCATAATTAATTGACACATAAAAGGAAAAGATTCAAATTTTTACAAGAAGTCATGCACACAAAACAGTTTTATGAAATATAGCCTGTTTTAGATAAAGGTACAGGTGAATCAAATTATAAATCTGTTGAAAATAACTAAAAATATAATGTAGTTGGTCCCCTGTTGTTGACAAGTGTATGCGAATGTAAAACATTACTTCACCTAAAATGATACCTCAACTGAAGAATAATTTTGGTTTCGGTTCTGGCAAAAAATACGAAATTATTTGGAATACATTACTTGAAGCTCTTCTTGGTCTCAAATCGAGCCCATTTCTAGCTTGGAACAAGAATTTATTCTTAATCTAAATTCATTACCCTTCAAATATTATTAGACACCTTTATTGATGAATATTTTCAGCTTAGGTATCATTTAACATTCAAATGCCTTGTGCTATTTTAAATGTTTTCTCACAGGGAGTGCATTGACGTTAATCAATTTGTAAATTCAATGAAATAAATTATAAGAAAACTATTAATATTGATTAATAATGTTAATTTATCTCTACAAGTCTAGTTACTCTTGACATTTTATTGCAATGAAATTTCAAAGTAATGGCATAGAATATTCCATCTTTCCAGAGCAGCTAGGCTTTGTTAATTAGATCTGCTCTTGAAACGTTTTGTCAGGATTTTCAAATGTGGCAGTAAATACAATAATAAGTAGGTAGATTAATTTTTCTTAGTTGTATAGTTTTGTTCTAAAGAAAAGTTTTTATTTTAGTTATATCTAAGGGTTGTGTGAAAGTTGATAGAATGTATGTCTCGTTAATCTGTTGATTTAAAAAAAAAAATATTTTATCACAGTAGAATAACAAAAAAGTTGAGTTGTCGCCTTTAACTAACGCTTGTCATAAATCCATTCTTTAGAAAACATCATTGGTATTTTTTTTTTAGTTATGCTTCATTCTTTTGTCATGTTATGGTACACTACAAAAATATTCACACTCTTGTTTTAATTTTTACATATATACAATTTTAATATAAGATTTTGTTATATTATTACTTTTATACAATTTCTCAAGATTCACTTTTTTAAATATGTCTATTGTAGGATAGCACATAATAAATTCGTTTCACATTCATTCAAATGGAATTAAATTTTATTACAACTGTTTTATCGTACTGTGTGAGCTTCATTCTAATATCACACGCAATTAATGTATATTAAATACATAGAACTCAGCAATATATTTTATAATAAGAATCTTGTCTGAATCTTGATGATTCTTTTTAATTTTATCAACTCAGTAATCTTTTGAGCATCATTCACTCATCAAATTGTCTCACCTATTTAAAAGCAAACTAATAGTGTTATTACATGTTGAATGATGTAATTTTCCTAGCTTAACAATAGGTGTTACGCTGTAATTGAATGTTGTTTGTTGCTATTTGTGTATGTAATTGTAATAGTTTGACTATGAGGGTGAATTATTTGTTGATAATTGTGTAATGGCCTTTCTTTCTCTTAGTACTTCATCTCATGATAGATTTTGCCCTGTTAGTGAAATGAATTCACTTTTTTAGTGTAACTACTATCTAGTGTTTCCCTGTGTTGTTCTTTCAGTCTTATCAGTTTTGTGTGATGTATGTGATGATTAATATACATAGCTCTTAATTGATGCGTCAGGAGATAAGTTACACTATAATTTTGTGGAAACTATTGAAATGGGTCGCCTTCGATATTTTAAATTACTTGAGGTGTTTGAGAAAATAATATTTTGTTAGTTTCAAATTCTTGATCTATTCACAGTTTCATGAAAAATGGAGTCAAGTTTTTATGAAGAGTGTGCAATTGGTTCAATAATAACAATAATTGTTTGGCTAGTTGTAATCATCATTTTGATATTATGTAGCTATGAAATCATGAGTTTGTCACACACATTCATTCAAACGAAACGTTTTATTGTTTCATCATCCATTATGTTACGCGTCTTTTATTATTGTTTCCATTATGTTACGCGTGAACTCGTTGAATCAATCGCTTCTTCAATCACGGTTTTGCATATTAATCTTAATTGCAGGCTAGTACCTTCTTACCCAAAACATTTTTAACGAAAAGTAGGTTAGTTCATCAACAATCGTGTAACTATTTCAGAATCAATTGTGTACATAAACTTGCCTAAACTGTCTAGAAAGGTGAACAGAAATGTTAAACATTTTTCATGGAACTGTAAATACTCCAAACGTAGGTACTAATGAGTATCCTAGCTAATACCGGAATGAATCTTGTAAATACAGTAAGCAAAACTTATTCAACATAAAATTAGGTCAACAAATCTTGTTTTTAAAGCACAATGTTGATGAATTGATAATAATAGTATTATTGATGAGC
Source organism: Nilaparvata lugens (assembly GCF_014356525.2). Classification (NCBI taxonomy): domain Eukaryota; kingdom Metazoa; phylum Arthropoda; class Insecta; order Hemiptera; family Delphacidae; genus Nilaparvata; species Nilaparvata lugens. Next base: position 44,259,649 of record NC_052507.1, read on the forward strand.
TTAACTTGTTAGAAATTGTATTATTAAATCATTAGTGATTTCTTCTGGTCTCAAACAGATTTTTTTGAATCAATGATTTTTTTCTAATACATTTCTATTGTTAAACATTTTCATTTGAATTGTGAGCAGTGGTTGTGATTGAGCGTCGTAACAGGGGAAGATGTTTGCAGCCTGCTTGTGGCAAAATGTGAATCCACCTACAAATAGGTAAAAAAAAACTTTACAAAATGTTCAAATTTGTACGATTGCCTCATATCTCCCACTGATTAATTTGATGATGAAACAATTTTATAATTTTCTATTGTTATCTATCATCTTACACATTTTTGTGTCTTTAAATTCTCGTCTTCTTGTTGAAGAAGAGAAATCCTATGAACAATCATTTGATAATTATTTAACACCAATTGATATTAAAGCTATTGTTTTGATTGATAGTGCATATTCTGATAGCAAGTTGAAGAAAGTCTATTGCCAACTTTGCAACGCAACGATCGATCAACTTGCTATCATAGAATTGGTCTCTGAGCAGGATTTATCCATCTTTTTTTGTAATATTGTATTTCTCTTATGGCAGAGTTGTTATGTTGAATAAAGATTGTTTTTCCTGAAAGTCTTTGTTTTATTTATTCTTTTCACATTCACTTGTGTTAAAATTCACTTTCTGCAATTAATAAAATAGACAAGAGAAACATTTTCTCGTTCGCTAGGCTATTAGTTTTAGGAAGAAAAAATATAATCATTATGTAATCACTCTATAGTTCTCATATGATTCTACTGCTACAGAAAATAAAATTTGATTGTTATATTAAGAATAAATTTGTGATAGATGAGATCTCTACTACTCCAAACTGAAAGTTTCATTTTTATTGGTTAAAAATGAAAATAATGGGTCTCACTTGCAACTGAAACTATCTTCTTTTGCAAAGAGTTTTATGCATTTTACTGTTACTTTTTTCTATTGAAAAGTGTGAATGCTTTCAAATTATAAATGGATCGTATTAAATCCTTTCATTTTTCTAGATCGTATTAGATATTTTTAATGCTTTTAAATATTTTTTAAAAATGAAGAGGAGTTGACAATACAATGCAATACAAGTTGCAACACAAGCGATTGATTCCTGGTGGGAATGGTAGCTGATAGCTTCCTTTTGAAATAGAAAGTCTACCGCTGAACCACTACCTCCGTAAACACTATTCTTACTCTGTAAACCTTTGTTTACGGAGGTAGTGGCTGAACTCGTGTCTGAAAGTTGTTTTTTGACCGCCTTTTTCAGAATTTCGGTACTTTTTCAGTTTTCCCAGAATATCACAATATTACACTATTCATGCATTCTTGTATGATTTATTAGTATATATTTTAATATGAATAACTTTGAAACGGTTTGAGATATCAATGTGCAGTTTTATGTTTATTTATTTTCTCTTTAAATTCTGTATTATGATTCCAATCGGACCACCTTCTCATCTAAAAAAATGAAGTTGGATTCAAAGAGGCGGATCCAATATGGCGAACCAAAACTTTGAAGCGACGGAAAAGTACCTAGTTTTTTATTCAAAAAGGATCCCCAATGGAACTCACTGCCAAATTATCCTTGTAAAAGAAAAAAGCTATTTCCATATTTTAATGTTTACCAACTCTATACGCATTCAATGTGATCACACCCTAAGGTGTTAGCAGAGATGAACAAAATATATAAAGTTTTCGTTTCTCTATGGTGTTAGGTTTGAGGTAGAACAACAGATTTCCTGCGAAAATGGGAACTGATACGGTAGGTTCCTTTTCAACGAGTAGAAAGTCTACCGTTGAACTCGGATCGTGTTTGTAAGTTGCTTTTAGCCTTCATATTGGAAAATTACTGTACTTCAGTTTTTTCAAAATATCACACAAACTTAAAAATTGGATTGAAAGATTCATTTAGTACTTTATTAAAAAGGATAAAATTAACTATATCTTGACATATATAGAGTTTCCCAGGATTGATAGTTTGCAAGTTACCTTGAATTAAAAAGTCATAGCATTCTTTCAAATGTTCATGATACACGTTATGCCCGATGCGTTTACGGTGCGTCTGCCGCCATAATTTTTAGAGTTTTTCAAGAGCTAGAATTTAGAATCAAATCCAAAGTGTTATATCTCCAGTGAATCGCAAGAAAAGCTTGTTTGTGCATCGCACTGATTTTCGATGAAAGATTGAAAGTAGCCGATAATCAACTGATTATTGAACATTATAATTGACTCTGTATTCAAATTCTTTAATTTCCAAGAGTTGAAGAATATTTATGTTTGCCATGCAACATTTTTATACCGTTAGCATTTAATAAACATCAATGACTCATCTATGCCAATAATTATTATTAATCTGGATCCTCAACAAAATTTGAATGAGCTCCAGTGCTAGTAGAATCTTGACTATAATAGAGCAATTCTTTATAGGCGACAATAAGTGCATACCTGTATCAAAGTGTCGGAGGGTTTTTTCTTGCATGTACAAGTAGATATATCAAGAAGAAGAGTTTTTCAGGAGTTGTATTTGTGGTCCAGTTGGTCGTTTTTCAGGTAACAGCAAAAAAGAAAGAATTTTTCTCGACGGTTCTATATTTTATGCATTTTGTGGCGCTGAATTCGAATCCGAAATTTTCTGACACGCCAGAGGGCGGCATCACCCCCAAAACCCCCAAAATTTCTGATTTTTTTCGAATTTCTCATTCAATCTCGAAAACTTTGAGTTTCTCAAGAAAAATCATTCTCGACACAATTGAAGAAAATAGAATTTACAATAAATTGAGTGGTCGCACAGGACTCTACCGTTTTTGGTTCCGGAGCTACAAATTTTTAAAAATCTGGTGTGGCGCACTCACACAACTTTCCTTTCCGTTATGAAAATTGATCACCTGACGCTAGTGCACGCGCATCTCAAGTCTACTTATAAATAAAGATCTGAGCCAGCTGGTGGCAGGACAATAACGCTGGAGACACACGAGGTCTGCTATCTCTTCATAGTGAATCATTTAATAGAATCAACAGTTACCAACAGTTTGCAATTGGATAATCACATCTTCTCGAATTTCGAGCTTATTTTCAATTTTAGGTGAAAATGTTACCTACTAAACATTAATTGTAGATATTCTCATGCTCAATCTTTTCCACTCAAAATGTTTTCTTTTTTCAATTGTATCTGAAGCCTGATAATTGAGAATCTAAAATAAAACTTTGAATAGATGGGGCGGAGCTCCTGAAATTTTTACAGTAGGGTGTTCTTTGGAGGGCGCTGGAGAATACATCTTTTGACGCGTTTCAAAGCTGAAAAACTATCTAAATTTCATAAAATTAAAATTGTTCTGTATCTCTTGCACAAAAAAAGTTTTTTGGGCTTTTTATAACCAATAAAATATGCATTTTAGAGGGAATTTTTATTGAACAGAAATTGTAGAGCAAGATTTTAGAAATATTTCCGTTCATAAACGGTTGAATATTTTGTACGCTTATTGAAATACAAGCGATATAGCAAAATCCTAAAGTTTTAGGCGGCCATCTTGCGTTTTAGAGTTGTTTGTGATTTCGACTTATCATAATCACAATCCTTTTTACTTTCCTTGCCCTATTACCATAGGTAAGGAAAGTATTGCTTTCCGAAAAAAATTAAGGTACCCCAATTTCTAAATTTCTATACGTTTCAAGGTCCCCTGAGTCCAAAAAAGTGGTTTTTGGGTATTTGTATGTGTGTGTGTGTGTGTGTGTGTGTGTATGTGCGTCTGTGTACACGATATCTCATCTCCCAATTAACGGAATAACTTGAAATTTGGAACTTAAGGTCCTTACACTATAAGGATCCGACACGAACAATGTCGATCAAATGCAATTCAAGATGGCGGCTAAAATGGCAAAAATGTTGTCAAAAAGAGGGTTTTTCGCAATTTTTTCGAAAACGGCTCCAACGATTCTGATCAAATTTTTACCTATATAGTCATTGATAAGCTCTATCGACTGCCACAAGTCCCATATCTGTAAAAATTTCAGGAGCTCCGCACCATCTATGCAAAGTTCGATTTTAGATTCCCAATTATCAGGCTTAAGATGAAATTTAAACAAAAAATTTTGAGTGGAAAAGATTGAGCATGAGAATCTCTACAATTAATGTTCAGTAACATTTTCACCTAAAATTGAAAATAAGCTCGAAATTCGAGAAGATGTGATTATCCAATTGCAAACTGTTGGCAACTGTTGATTCTATTAAATGATTCACTATGAAGAGATAGCAGACCTCGTGTGTCTCCAGCGTTATTGTCCTGCCACCAGCTGGCTCAGATCTTTATTTATAAGTAGACTTGAGATGCGCGTGCACTAGCGTCAGGTGATCAATTTTCATAACGGAAAGGAAAGTTGTGTGAGTGCGCCACACCAGATTTTTATGCTAGACATAACGAAGAAATTGAGACATCTTCCACGGCTGTTACCCAAAAATGACCACGGAATGACATTTATTGCGCCCGGACTATATATTTATATAAGTTATATTTATTTTGAATTGGAATTTATTCAACAGCTGCGCGTTTCAAGACTAAGGTTGTAAGTAACGATTTTTAGAAACAGTATAGTGTTATTATTTAATTTATGAAGTTGATTCAAGTATTTCTCTCAGAGACAAATCTATAAAGAGTAGCTTACTAATTAATATTTATAAAGTTTAGAAGAGATTGAAGGATTTTCATTATATTGGTAATTACGTTGATTTATGATATAATTAATAGATGCATTTTTTATATTCCAAGTTTACTTATAAAGGTCTTTAAACTACTCTTCATTATCAAAATTTAGTTAGAAGTAATTATACCTGTTTTAATATCTATTAAGAAATATACTGTTCAGTTAACAACCGCACCAATTTATTATATTTATATTTATTTCTATTCACGATATTTTTTTACTTTTCGTGTGGAAAAAATTAAAAGACTTAACTTTTGAATAATCTAAATTCGTTATTTGTAATAAGGGTAAAATTATTTTCAATCCATTCAATAATTACATAGGTACTAGCCGTTAGGCTCGCTTCGCTCGCCATATCCGTCTAGCCAGGGGGCTCCGCCCCCTGGACCCCCGACTGGATCGTCCAAAAATGACGTCAGCGGGCTGCATTTTTATCTCATCAGAAAGTCAAAGTACTGAGAAAACGCAGAAAATCTAAAAAAAACGCTGATTTTGGGCGTATCTTTGATGAAATATTAAAGTCACCTCATCACAAATTTTTTAGACCCTCTAGCTAAACCTTTGTATCAAATTTGAACATTTTCTGTCTATTACTTGATGAAAGAACTGAGAACTTAGCATAAAACCGCTACCGTAATTTTTGGCGTATCTTTGGCGTTATTTCAAATTCCTTCTAACACAATACTGTATTACCGTATTACACCCCAGCTGAGCTTCTGTAATAAATTTGAACAATTTCTGTTCTTTGGCGTTATTTCAGATCCCTTCTAACACAACATTATTACACTCTAGCTTAGCTTCTGTACTAAATTCGAACAATTTCTGTTCATTAGTTCTCGATAAATCTGAGAAAAAGCAAAAAACGCTAATTTTGGGCATATCTTTGACGTTATTGCAAATTCCTTCTAACACAACATTATTAGCTAGAATAAGCCCTAGCTGAGCTTCTTTACTAAATTTCAACATTTTCTGTTCATTTGTTCTCGATAAAGCTGAGAAAACGTTAAAAAAACGCTGGAAAACGCAGATTTTGGGCGTATTTTTGGAAATTTTTCCAAATCCGTTGTTAGTGCGCCTCTAAAGGGCCAACGTTTTTGGTCCGGTAGATTTTTAGTTCTTCGAGTGAGTGGGTGAGTCAGTCAGTCAGTCAGCGAGTCAGTGAGTGAGTGCCATGTCACTTTTATAATTTATATATAGTATATATATATATATATATATATATATATATATATATATATATATATATATATATAGCACATAACAGAAGACACTTTAAAGTTTGTCTCCGAAAATTTCCCCATTTGTAATGTAAGTTTTTAAGTGTTTTCAATTTATTTATATCGTGCCTCCTGTTTTAATTTCTATTATTTATATAATATATATATATATATTATATATATATATATATATATATATATATATATATATATATATATATATATATATATATAGCACATAACAGAAGACACTTTAAAGTTTGTAGTATAAATTAAAACAGTAGGCACGATATAAATAGATTGAAAACACTTAAAGGTGGTTTGGAAGTACCATTTTTTCATTTTTTCCATATATCTCGGAAACTATGCATCTTATGAACATTTGTACACTGTACTAAATTGAAGCTCACAAAATTACCAACAAGTTTTGTTTTCTACATTTTTTCTATATCTCTTATAGTTTCTGAGATATCCGCTCTTGAAGGTGAAACATTTTTTAAAAAACACTTCTGCCTCCAATTTTTTCTTCTTTTCGGCCTTATAATTTTTGAACGATTGATGAAAAAAACCGTGCTGATTATAAGCTGACGGAGCATCAAATTATCTTCAATTTGATGTATATTTTCACTATTTTACGCATTTCCCTACGACTGTTGCAGCAGTTTTAGTGTTGAGAGTGAAAGTTTTGTTTGGTAGAGGATTTCGATAAATCTGATACTTTTTGAGATATATGTTCTAAAGTGATGCATTTTCGAGAACCCAGTTTTTTTCATTTTTCGCTCTTTCAATTCTTATAACTTTCCAACAATTGATGGAAAAAGAATGTGCTTACTACGAGATTGTAAAGCATTAAATTATCATTCATTTCATGTATAATTCGACTATTTCACGCATTCCCATAATTATGACTGTTGCAGCAGTTTTAGGTTTGAGAGTCAAATATCAAGATTTGCAACAAGTGACTTTTTTCGAATATCACACTATTCTGTGATCATAAATTGGGGTGTGCTTCAGTATGAACATCCATATTGAGTACCCATTGGAACGTCTGCGGAACTGAACACAGGATGTGTTTCTAAACTTCCTACCAAACAGGACATTCAAAACTAAAACTGCTGCTTTCAAACCACCCTCATCCTTTAGCACATGATGTAGGGGTTGGGATTTTTGATATGCTCACCTCCAAACTAGTGTCAACAAAGCTGCGAAGTCTAAAATTGAGTTTCAAACATTCCCTTTCAAATTTCATTGTCAACTGATCTATTGTTGCTGAACAGAAAATTTCACTCCCAACACTAAAACTGCTGCAACAGTCGTAGGGAAATGCGTAAAATAGTGAAAATATACATCAAATTGAAGATATTTGATGCTCCGTCAGCTTATAATCAGCACGGATTTTTTTTCATCAATCGTTCAAAAATTATAAGGCCGAAAAGATGAAAAAATTGGAGGCAGAAGTGTTTTTTTCCAAAAATGTCTCACCTTCAAGAGCGGATATCTCAGAAACTATAAGAGATATGAAGAAAATGTAGAGAGCAAAACTTGTTGGTAATTTTGTGAGCTTCAATTTTGTACAGTGTACAAATGTTCATAAGATGCATAGTTTCCGAGATATATGAGAAAAATGAAAAAAATGGTACTTTCAAACCACCTCCACTCCATTAGCACATGAGGTAGGGGTGAGGACTTTTGATATGTTAATCCTCTTACTATCCTTAAAAGAGCTGTGGAGTTGAAAATTTTGTTCCAAACTTTTCACTCTATAATCTTTAATTGACTGGACTAGAACAGTAACACAAAATATCTGATTAAACTATTTTTATGTTCGGAACAGATACGGTACACAATAAGAAAACATAATCAAGACGGTAGTTCTAAATCAAGAGACTGCAACAGAGTATTGGGTCTATTTAACTTGCTAAGTAATCAAAACTACAATTGCTACAACACGAGTTTGTTCAACACACTTGTTTAATTAAGTAGAACTCGTCTGACCTTTGCATAGAAAAATTCCTTTTCCAGTTCTTCAAGATCTAGGGACTGATCTATTTTATGTTCGCTAGACCACTTAGACGTTCCTGGGACATTGTTGATCTTAGATATATGTCTTCATTAGCTTGAGTTTGGAAAAGCTACTCATAAAATTTTACTATTCACATTGAGTTTATTATTTATTTGCATTTAAAAATTTTCCGTTCCTTAAAATTTGCCGCCCCAAAAAATCTGCCGCCCTGTGCGGCCGCCCGGTCCGCCCACCCCTGGGGCCGGGCCTGGTTGTAACAGCCGTTGACCATAGATTCTACTCGACATTTCTGACAAAAAATATTCAGTAATCTTTTTTCCTATCGACCTTTAAACATGATTAATGTAATTTTATCTGTTGTAAGATATTTTGTAGTTTTTTATTAGGGCTTAAACTTGAAAAATGCTATTCTTTAAATTCAAAGTGAAGTTTCAAACCGTTTTTTCTCGGTTTTTCTCCGGGTGATTATAGTAGTTTCAATATTTCAAAAACCTCTCCATTCCATAAGCTTTTGAATGAGTATAAATGCGAAAAGGTAAGTTCCATGATAAAGTGTTCAAAACTGCTAATATCTGGAATGAACACCTTCAAAATCATCAGGAAATTCTCAAACAGCAAGCATCAAGTGGTGATCCCAGGGTGAAATCACCTGATTTCTCTCTGACACTATTCACAAGTTTTATTCCCTGAAGGAATAAATGGTGAATTTTTTATGGACTATCCGGCCAATGAGCTTCACGAATCGATGAGAGACGTGCCTCTCAATTTGAGGCAGAATATGTGGCACTATAGTTGGATGGCTGCCTCCATCATTATGCTAGAAACGTCCGTGGGTGGCTTGATAACAAATTATGCTGGGCAGTGGATTGGCCGAGGTGGACCCGTATGATGGCCACCACGCTCACCTGATCTTACTCCAATAACTTCTACTTTTGGGGGATTGTGAAAAGTATAAAGTTTACAGAGAACCTGTAGAGACTAGGGAGGAACTGATTCTCAGAATTCAATTGACGTTTAGAGTAATGAAGAGACGGCCCAACGAAGTGAGACAGGCAACTCGAAGCTTGATGAACGGCAGAAGAAATTGCACAAAGAGAAATGGAGGCTTGATTATCATCTGAATGATTGCCATCAGTTTTTTTTTCAATTCTGTCATTCATCTACTTTGAATTATTATTCTATGAATAAATTTTGTTGGATCTTGTAAAAGAGCATGATTAATATTTTATATAGGATTTAGGCTATATGCTACAGAAAATAATGCAAAAATCAGGTGATTTTACCCTTAGAGAAATAATGAAAGTTATTGAAAAATTCATATCATTGTAGAATGTTCAAATATTGATTGAAACTTGAATATTGTCAGAGAGAAATCAGGTGATTTCACCCTAGGATCACCACTGATGCTTGCTGTTTGTGAATTTCCTCATTTGGAAGGTGTTCATTCCAGAAATTAAGAGTTTTGAACATTTTATCATGGAACTTACCTTTTCGAATTTATACTCATTCGAAAGCTTATAAAATATAGAAGTTTTTGAAATATTGAAACCACTATAATCACCCGGAGAAAAAACGATTTGAAATTTCACTTTGAATTTGAAGAATAGCATTTTTCAAGTTTAAGCCCTAATAAAAAACTACAAAATATCTTACAACAGATAAAATTACATTAATCATGTTTAAAATGTTTCTCTCTTTTCAACAATACACTTGAAATTGAAATTCGACCAGTAGTTTTCGAGTTATTGAGTATTTAATGACCAGAAGTAGGCATATTCTGAAAATATCGAAAAATCGATATATCTCGAAAACTAAGGTCGAAAAAAGTTTACTGAACAGTTTTTGTCAGAAATGTCGAGTAGAATCTATGGTTAACGGTTGTTACAACCTTGGTGGGACACTCTGTATATATAGATTGTATCTTCATCATAAGAATTAAATTTTTCTATAATAGGTAAATTTCTTCTCAAATGCCATAAATAATAATAATCTTTTTCATACTCAATAATAAACTTGTGGCTTACTTTTGAAATTTTTTTTCTTGTTCTAGGTTTTCTTGATCAATTCGAATTGGTTGAAATCCTCTACAATTTATTTGCAACTGCAAAGCTCTTTTGTAGCCAAAAATATATTAATTATAATTTCTTTAAAAAAATCAACTTCAAAGAGACTGGTGATTTTATAACTTCGAATTATATCCAGAAAGACAACTTTCCTTTTGCTAGATCTCATTGCAGTGGAAAAGTTTTTTTCTAAATCATGTCTTTACCGAAACAAACAAGAAAAGACAGCAAAGAGGTTGACGATTTTGACATTTCAATTTTGAAAACCCTCCCTCGTCAACTTATAGGAGAAGCTGTCAGCTACATAAAAAATAAGAAACACCTAGAAGAGTTGGAGGCAATAAGGAAAAAAAAGGAAGAAGAAGAAAAACTTTCAAAAGTGAAATGTATTCCGCCTTGGGCAAAGACTTTGGCTGGAGAAAGAAAACCGGATGAGAGGAAAGATGTAGCGACACAGTATGAAGTTTATTGCGAAGGTAGGGAAGGGGAAAGAGGAAAAGAAGAAAGTGGCAAAAATGAAGATTTCCCTGATTCAGATATTGGTGAAGGGGAATTCGACAAAGAAATGAGAGAATGGTCAGAGGAGGAGGGAGAATTGAGGGGAATGGAAGGAGATGAAATGGGAGAAGAAGGAAGTTTTGATTTAGTATATGAGAATGGAGAAATTGTTGGTAGAACTCGAAAGGTAAAAGGATACAATGAAGCGCTTGGAAAAGGAGATGGTTCTGGTGAAGATATACATGGCAAAATTGGATCAAAAGAGGAAGGAATTGATGGTGAAGAAGATAAAGATCTAGTTAAAACAAAGTCAAAATCTGGTAGTAAGGATGGATCAAAAAGTGGCCTCACAGATGATGACGAGGATCATAGAAAAGCATCGGTATCTTTCAGCAAAGATGGAGAAGGAATTGATGACGAACACAGAAAGAAGAAATTTGGAGAAGAGGAAGATGATCATGATGGAGAATCGCTTCTTTCACAAGAAAGAGCAAAAGATTTGTCAGAAAGTGACTATGAGAAAGCCCATACTGAATATTCATCGGATAGTTTGAAAGCTGGTGGAATTTCATCAGAATTCACAGAAGGAGGAGAAGCTGGAGGATCTATAGAGCTGCAAGGCAAAGGCGAAGGTGAAATGGAGGCTGCTGGTGAACAAGATGAAGTGGAAGACACAACTGAAAAAACTGGTAAACAATAAATGTATTTTTTATAAGTTCACTTATTTTTGAAAATTTGGTAATGTATTATATTGATGAAATTCAATGAATTGATAATATTAATAATATTCTCTGATATTTCAAGTAGTTTATTATTTGTATACGGTAAAAATATGAACAGTGAAATTCACTTTGTCAACGTTTCTTATAAATTAAACAAATGCGAGTATTCTCCATGGGACAAATGCTGTAAATCTTACTAGGCTACATATCTTAGGTTCAGAATCTAACAGTGAGATTATCTTCAAAACATTGTCGTTTTCCATATTTTCTAGCATTCTTTAGTATTTGATCTTCTGTAGAAGAAACACTTTATGTTTTATTTTACTTATGGAAATAGAACAGCACCGTATCCATTATGTTGTTTTCCACAAATTTATAGTAAATCAAACAATGTACTAATAAATGCATTAATCACTGACTTTTCTTCAATGAAAAAAATACTAGTTTCTGCTTTTTAATTGGAAGCTTTCTTTACTTGACATTATTGATTCAATAACCAGAGACTTATTATTAATTCATTATTGATTCATTTTTTTGGTACGGTACCTACTGTACTTAACAAGAAAGTGGCACTTCCGCTTTTTATCTCTCTTTTTTTATAATTTACTAGCAAGAACCCGTGCTTCGCAAGGATCTACTTTAAAGCTTGACAAAATGAAAACTTGACGTAATGAAATTTTGAAGAATTGAGAATAGGCCTGTAACCATCCTTGGTTAATTAAGAATCTATAAGCAAAATTTCAAGTTAATTAGTCCAGTAGTTCAGACGTGATGATGCGTCAAACATAATTTTCCTATCCCGTACGTGCATAAGCCAGCTCTTTACTTTATATAATATATAATTAACGACTGCAAGAGATAGGACTGTGGAACAGAATAGTGGTGAAACTATGATAGCGCCAGAAGTGTCTCAAACACAATAGTAGGTACTACATGAACTTTTTGAAAGTGATTTGAAAAAATGTTAAAACAACAGAACTGAATCCTTATCATTCACCTTTATTTAGAGAGGTTTTTGTTTGAGCCGAATGGAAATCTATTTATAAAAAAATGAATGTCTGTTTGTTCCCTGTAGACTTGAAAAATACTTGACATAACGGCATGAAACTTTGAGAATATGTTGTGTGAATATTGGGGATGGTTTCTGAACAGAAATTTTAATAGGGGGGCTAATAATAATTATTTATTAATCCATTTTACAGTAATAAACATCTCACCCTGTGATAAATTATTGTGTACTGGTATTAAAACGGTAGTTTGGAGTTGAAGTGTAGTTGATTGGTACCAGCTGTTGATAATGGTTCCTTAGAAGACCTATACAAATAATTATCACTCCCCTATCATTGAGAAACTGGAAAATGTTGAAAAAAATTATTCACCTAATGAAAGAGAGTATATATTTATTGTATAGTATAAATGTATAGTATTCATATTGCATTTATAAATTACTGGAGAATGAAAGAATAATTTACAATTTTTTGAATTTAGCTTAGCTTATATTCATCCTAAAATGGAAAGAATATGGAATTCTGTGTGATTCATCGTACATCGCATATTTCCTGGACCATATATATCGACAATCTACAGCTATGAAAACATTGAATATTTTTCTTTGAAACACTGATGTAACCTTTTTTTAATTGAAAACTTTACTGATAGATATTACTACCAATTGATTGAGAAGAATAATATGTTTTCGGAATAATGGATGCTGCATGACTAAGCACATAGGAAGTCCGTATTGAGATGTAAATGAACATGTTGATTGTCAGATAAATTTCATGATTCACCAAATAAAGTCAAGTGTAACATGAGATACATAACATGAGATACATTGGCGGTACGAAGTTCGCTGGGTAAGCTAATTGTAAATTAAACTTTATTATTAATAGACAACGCTGAAAAAGACAGGCTCAATCACCAGGAATACTATAAATCTATGAGGGATCAGTAAGCCATTAATTTTGAGTAGTTCAATTACTTCCATTATGGACACGGGATACATTATGGACAATCAATACGTATGAAATTCATTAGCTACCGTACAGAATAAAAAATGTTTGATTGCAGTGACCCCGACTACTGTATTATGAATAACCATTCGAATCAAATATAAGGAATTACTCGCATCTCTCATCAACTCGTAATTTTTATTCACAAAATATTAACAAAAATTATATATATTAAGTTATATTTAATGAACTCACGGCTAGTACTCAAGTTTGTCTTTTTCTGGCCGTGCTACAAATAAATGTAGGTATATGTTTGACATTTTGTTTCTGTAATCTTGTTGTCTATTAAAAAAGTTTTCAATGTGATTTTTGATGGTAATAAAATTTGAATTTGAAAAAAAAAATTATCAACAAACTCCTAACCAAAGAAAACCTTTGTGCTCTGTTCTAATCGGAGTGTATGAGACTCCATATACAGCTGATAGAAGGCGCAAACCGAACTGGCCAAGCATACAACGATGGAACAAACACGTGCTAAGCTCGTGCTCTCAATCAACGCAAAATCAATTCGATCAGCTGATTGATGAAATTGTTTTAAGCTTTCTAATGATTACAACATATTTTAGAATATCATGTGTCAATTATCTCAGTTCCATATGGAGTTCACCTTACCATAAGCTTACTTAATAGGATCCTTTTTCATCCTTTGAAATCCTTAGAGACAAAATATCTCAAAATCCGTTCTTAGTGCGCATCTAGCATGTTTGAAGAATATTTGTGCAAAGTTTTAAGTCTGTAGGCCTATTAGTTTGAGCTGTAGTGTGATTTTACATCAAAATTTTCGAAAAGTGCCCTCTCCTGAACCCCCCTGTGCTCCTGATTGGAATTTTTCTGCAAAGATCTGATTTTTTTCATACCTGAACGAAAAAGTTCCTCATGACTTTGCTGTGCAATGAACGGTTAAAAAGTGAACATTTTGGGGGGCCCAGGTCCCTCATGGGGGGGGGGATTTCTAAAAATCCTTTCATAGTCGATGTTTTGAGGCTACAATAAACAATTGTGCGAAATTTCAAGTTTTTAGGCTTAGTAGTTTGGGCTGTGGTGTGATTTCAGTTTGTCGGGGCTTAGCCTTTTAGATATAGGTAGAAGAAGAAGAAGGAGGAGAATAAGAAGAAGAAGAAGAAGAAAAAAAGAAGAAGAAGAAAGATTATTATGTTGCTTTGGCCTGTGATCTGTATAAATGTCCTGTAACAACTAAAGGTGCGTCCACACATGCCGAACCGAACCTCGAACCGCGCAGCAAACCGTGCATTTCTCCGAACATCTTGCCTTTCAAGAAACATGAGCATATGTATCATAATGTTAAAAATCAGCTGTTAATCATTCGCCGTACCGTACTCCGAACCATTCGCCGTGCCGCTTGCCTATGTTCTAACTGCTCGCCTCACCTCACTCTGAACGCTGAACTTTCCAGCCAATCAGAGCCCTCGATTACAATTCGCCGTGCAGCTCGCTCCACAATATTTTGGCTATCCATCACAAGTGGAAAACATGCGAACATGAATACAGAAGTATGGGCAATTTTTTATTTGATTAAATTCATGTTTTGAACAATTCATTGTTAAGAATGATAAATTGATAGGAGCTTATAAATATTTTCTAATTCAAATGAAATAACTTCTGAAAAAATAATGATTGGATAAATATCAATATTGAATTATTGTTGACCAAGAACTCAGTACATCGACAATTCATTCAACTAAGTTAATTCTGTATTGATAAAATTATAATCATTTTCTCTATTGATAATCAATTTCATCAACTAATCATCAACTAACTGAAAATAGTACTTCAATTTCCATGAATTTATTAATAGAATATTATATGAATCTAAAGTGTAGGTCATATCTAAATTCACAAAGAGTTCAATTCTTGTTGGCAAGATAGATGTTATTTAATGCAGAAATCATTGTTATTTTACTAAAAGATAGGATAAAATGAATAGTTCTCTTTCAGGGGGAGTTTTGACAACCCACAAAACTCATTTTTCATTTGAAGAAATAATATCAAAAAGGTGCATAGGACCTTACTTTTTTGTTCAGCTTACCAAAATACCCCTCATTTCAATATTAAAATTTTCGACTGACTGTACAGTGAGTCAATCATTCTATCAAGGCTTGAATAATTTTAAAATTTTAATTAAATAAAAATGGTAGAGAATAATTATCATGTAGATATCAACACCTTTATTTGAAGACATATTAACTGCATGCGTTTTCATATTGCCGATACAGCATTGATAAAACTGTAGACGTTTATTTAGCAGTCTCAAAAAACTGTTCTAGCTGAAAAATTAATCATACATGCCACGTGTAGGCTTATACATTGCATCAGGAAAACGAAGTTCAAAGCTATGGTTTTCCTAAACATATGTTTTTGAGATAATTTCTTTGATGCAGCTGTTTCACATTCACCATTATAAATTATACAGAGTTTGGGAGAATAAAAAGATTTATTGATTACCAAAACAATACTATTATTATATTAATGATAATAATTGATTATTAAAACAATAATTTTATTATATCAATAATAATAATATTATTAAACATATTTATCAATTATCAGAACAATATTATTGAGGTTAGGTAGAATCAGGTAGAATGCAAATAGTAGAACAGATGTTCTTTTTTGAATTTCTATCATATTATTTTGTTATTTCCAATGATTACAACATATGTTAGGATATCACATGTCAATAAATAAATTATCACATTTCCATATGGCACTCACCTTACCATGTTCATAACCTTACATAGGATCCTTTTTCATCCTTTAAAACCCTTAGAGGCAAAATATCTCAAAATCCGTTCTTAGTGCGCGTCTAGCATGTTTGAAGAATATTTGTGCAAAGTTTTCAAGTCTGTAGGACAATTAGTTTGAGCTGTAGTGTGATTTTACATCAAAATTTTTGAAAAATGCCCTCTCCTGGACCCCCCTGTGCTCCTGATCGAAATTTTTCTGCATAGATCTAATTTTTTTCGTAGCTGAACAAAAAAGTTCCTCATGACTTTGCTGTGCAATGAGCGGTTAAAAAGTACAAAATTTTGGGGGGCCCCAGCTCCGTCAGGGGGGCAAATTCCTGAAAATCCTTTCTTAGTGGATGCTTTCAGGCTACCATAAACAATCGTGCAAAATTTCAAGTTTTTAGGCTCAGTAGTTTGGGCTGTGGTGTGATTTCAGTCTGTCGGGGCTTAGCCTTTTATAAGTATAGAGATGAATACCGGTATGTCTTTCCTGCCCAAGAAAGGAAGAAAGGTCATTTTACCGGAAAAATTTCTCTAGTTGTGGATTTATGATGTTACAGTTGAAGAACGAATGGGAAACGACAGCAGATATCTGCAAAAACACTTTGGTAACTATCTGGTGAAATCTCTAGCAGAAATTGCTTGGAAGAGACCGGCTGATCCCATACATTACCTTGCCCATCGGCTGTATCACTTCCGCCACATTGAAGAGATGACGGTGAAGAATAGTTGTGAAGAGAAGCAAATTCAGGAAGCAAGAAAGCTATATGCTATGGAGGTAATTATTATTGTTAAGGTGTAAAGAAGACACATAATCTTTTATCTCTCATGTAGCAAATATTACTGCAACTTTATAGCCCAGTCAATAAAGGTTTTTTCGATCCGAAAATTAAATAAATGCTGAATCTCTCACCATCGATAGAACCCTCCCAGAGGGTCATTCTCCCAAAAGTCCCAAGAAATCCCCCTGGAGCTTTCACCCCTAGCAACCCTCAAAGTTGAAAAACGCAGGTAATCACGGAAAATCAATTATCTCTGTAGCCATCAATCGCAGACAGTTCTTCTATATGCCATTCAATTCATCACATTATGGACTACAATATTAGACATATACATTTATTCGATAAAATAAACATTTTTCTTGATAAAATAATATATATGTAAAAATTTAGGGGGTTTGTAATTTGATTTTTTTGTTTTCTTCGATTAACTTCGAAGCAAGTGGTTTTAAAGAAAACTGAGACAAATAATCAATGAAGCCACTCTCATTGCAAATCCATTGATGTATATTGTTACGTATTTGCGATTCGATTTGACGTCGTGGAAGGGGAAACAGTCGACGCGGTACGGCGCGGCTGACTCTTTTAGCCATAGTAAACAGCAAACAGGAAATCGATTATCTCTGTAACCATTAATCGGAAAAAAATCTATCATATGTCATTCGATTCGTTGAATTAAGGACTACAATATTTGTCGTATTCATTTCCTCAATAAATCGAACAGCTTCCTTGATAAAATAATATATATGTAAAAATTTAGGGGTTTTTCGATTTGATTTTTTTGTTTTCTCAGATTAACTCCGAAGCAAGTAATTTTAAAGAAAATTAGTCAAATAATTAATGTAGCCACAATCATTGCAAATCCATTGATGTATATTGTTATGTATTTGCGATTCAAGTTGACGCTGTGGAAGGGGAAACAGCCGACGCGGCTGACTCCCTTTACATCTGTGAACAGAATAATATTGCTGTCTACATTGCATCTCATTTTTACACTATGGCGCTCGAAACAATTAATTTTGTCTATTGTTTTCACATGCGCTGTATCTAGATTTTCACTTTTCAATACTTAAAAAAATATTATAATTCTCTTGATTCAACCATGCTTATGATAAAAATCAGGATTTCGTTGACTGCTCACAGAATTTATTATATTAATTTGAAGTGTGCCTTCTCCATACGAGTCAGAGGTATCACAATTTGATAACTCTAGTTTCAGATATTGATGTTTTTCAATGAAGTTTCATGATATATACTATGTGTCCGACTCCTTCATCTTATCCTTATTTTGTGAAAAATGAAGATTAAAATTTATTTTCATAGCTTTTCTTGTGTTTTATCTTGTTTCATCACTCTTTATAATTTAAACACTTGATAATGGAATGAATATCATCAGATCACGTGAACAAAAAAATAAAAGGGTAGGCTTACCTGAGATACTATAACACTGTACTCCTGATAAGTTGAAAATTTTCAAGCTGAAAGTAGATTAATTTTTTGCAGATTCGTTTCAAATATTACCAAATATTACCAATATTATCACATATAGTGAGAACGAATTACTCTGAAGCTTTCTATTCTCACTGAACATAAAGAGGCAATACCAAGCCAGAATCGCAGTTCCGTTCAAATTATTATTATCAGAGCTTTCAAATTGATGCTATGTATCAATTTCCCCCTCTCACAATTCCCCTATTTATCCTTATCGTGATTCAGAATAAAGTAGTTGATCCCTATAATCACAAAAATCAATGTGCAGTACCTATAATAAATAGTAAAAATAACAATATTTCTAGTAATAATGCAACTTTTTCTAGGTACGAATTTCAAGGCTCATAAAATGACTTTTTTTCAATCACAGGCAGAAATTCCAATGATCATCATAATAGTAATTTAATGAAAATTGTTTGTATTGTACATTGTTCGACGTAAGATAAGCTACATCTTTAAGGTAATCAACGTATTTAGGATTATCATGTTTATGAATAAAAGCGAGACTGTGATAGAAGATTAGTCAAACTGAAATATAAACATTATATACAATGCATATTTTCTGATCAACTCAAATTACAAATGATAGTATCAAGCCGAAATGAATTGAGCAACTGAATTTCAAAGTTACTATATCCACTGTTCAAATCGCACTGTGATTTCCTTTTACTTCCAAATAGATTGAATCGCCTCACTCTTCAACGTAACAATTATTGTAAAAAACCAGTGGAATGTGAACGTCATCCAAAAAGCATTTGAATTTCAATTCTCAGATCATGAAATTCATAAAAAAGCTAATTCTTGAGAGAATAGTGATGAATTGCAAACAGTGCAAGTAACATTGATACAAAGTGATACAATGAAAATCAATATAGATTAATTTGATACTGGACTTATCAAATTTATATTACCGTTAATTTATATTATTTATAAAGCTTATAAAATGTAAAACCAACATTTTCAATTTTCTCTACTGGAGCAAAACATCGATAGAAAATAAAGAAGAGGCCATTATAAGCACAAAATACTCGTGTACTAGAATTCACTTGAACTAATAACTCATCGATTCAACCATTCAATGATCACAATGAACGAGAATGGTATGAAAACCATGAAATTGATAATCAGGAACATTTTTCAAATAGCTTCACCCAACTAAATCTGTGAATGCCAAGTCATGAGAAATCATGTTCAATAGATTTAATTTGAATGCTTCAAATAGAAAATGATCTATTCTTTTGGTGCCCGAATCAAAATCAATATCAATCAACATTAATCGACATCAAGAAAAGCTTCTGCCAACCTTGTGATTCCAGTATGATTCTGCTCATGCTTTACTTCCATTTATAAAGTTCTCATTAGGGCCCTTGTGTTATGAATGACAAGATGCGAGTGGAGGTGAAAAATCGATGTGTTAACAAAAATAATAGAAGATTATGAATCATTTTTCAATTCATTTTATACGGTAGGCTACTTTGTGCTTAAATGTGAAACACTTTCATTATTTTCCTACCTTTTATGCATGCTTACTCTTCCTTAATTTTTATTTTTGCATGCCTTTCATCTTTAGAATCTACTGAATTTTCATATTGGACTGTCTAGATAATGTAGATCCAACTAGTAAGAGAGAATCATAGAAAGTTTCAACTCAACAAGCCTAATGTATACATTTTTTGATGTCTCAGCCGCCATATATTTGGCTCAACTGTAGATATATTATCAACTTGGCTTGGAGAATATTAACTGTAGAAAACAGCAAACACTGCACGCTATGATTTTTCAGGAAATTGACACTGTTAACACTATTTTAATCGATGATTTATCTCAGTTTTTGACATTCATAACCTATGATAAATTTTAGCATATAATTATGGTCATACACACATATATTATTATTTAAATATGTATTGTATTGTATGAATATTTTATCGGTTGCAAACTAGGGATGGGTATCGAAAGACAAAACATCGATGTTTTGAACATCGATGTTTTTTTCATCCTAACATCGATAAGTGAAAAACATCAAACAGTAAACATCGATGTTTTTGAACATCGATGTTTTTAAACATCGTTTATCGCCCTACGTTTTTATGGATGATACTATTAGTCCAGTCAATATAGACATGAAAAAGGGGGTGTGCTTGCAATTTATATTGTAGTTCTGATTTTTTAATATATTATTTGGGTACATAAGAGAAGTCCAGAACCAATTTCTTCATGCAAGATTTCCTTGTGCTAGATACAGAATAGCACAAAAACCTCGTATTTTCGGCTCATTTTCCAGTTTTCAGCTATTTCTGCCAAATCTCTCCCAGATTATATAATTCTGAAAAAAATGAGATCACTCGGAACTCTCTATCTCCAATGAGTACTTTGTTATAATTTTTCAATAATGAGTAAAATTTGAAGAAAAAATCAATTTTGATGAATTTTAGTTTTTAATTAACAATATCTTCCGATTGTTACAATTTAGATGTATATTTCAAAATCACTCTAGGCGTATTTTTGTGCTATACAATCTGAGATCAGGTAGAGCGCTCTATGTCATATAGGTACACCTGACAACAATGCTCCTTGTATTGTGGAAAACGCCTAATTTTCAGCTTCAACCATCATCACCATCTACTTTGTCCTCACATTGATATTTCGCACAATGACATAAGTTCATGGGTGAGAATCACCCGTTAGATGCACTTAATTTCAGTATTTCCTAGTAGAGGCATGCTAAAGGACACCTCAAGGATCAAAATTTCAAACACTTATAACTTACTTTTGACACAATGCTCAGATTTCATCGTACTATACTTCATTCTTCTCGGCTCGCCAAGGCGGTTCAAAATCATGCCATGCATCAACAGTCAAATTCGGTCAAAAAATAGAAAATTTATTGTTGAGTGTAGGTACTTATTCATATTCAATACATAAGAAATGGCCAATTTCTATATTCAAAGCTATGTATCTCGGTAACCCCTTATCATAAAAATTATTACATGATCTTGAAATGTACAATAGAATTTTCTATTTCATCTCCTGTAAACAATTCATGAAAAAATGTGTTCGTAAAGTGAGATTTGATTGTTGAAAAAAATCCGGAAATTGTAGATATTTTTATCATCTTAACGGTTTTGGCAGTTCTATGATAGCGAAAAGTGATTCAAGATGGATTTTAGGCAACTTATCTACAATTTGTAATCAATCGTAAGTTTCTATGATGCATCAGACTCGTTTTAGAAACTCTTGATCAACAGTAAAATTACGAAAAAAATGTAAAAACTGAAATCGCCATTTTTAAAGTCTTAACTTCCAAATTGTTTTGGAATCGAAAGTATTATTTATTGGAGTGGGTAGAGGGGGACAATTTTCACATTCTCACTAGATTTGGAAATTTTATCAGAAGTATTTTACAACACATGCAACTTTGAATATAGAAATTGGTCATTTTCTGTGTATTGGAATATGGGCTTAAGTACACTCAACAATAAATTTTCCATTTTCGACCGAATTTGACTTATTATGCATGATTTTGAACCGCCGTGACGAACCGAGAAGAATGAAGTGTAGTACGATGAAATCTGAGCATTGTGTCAAAAGTTATGTGTGGAAATTTTGATCCTTGAGGTGTCCTTAAGCGCGCCTCCCCACTCGGAAATACTGAAATGAAGTGTATCTTACTGGTGATTCTCATAGAACATAATCTCAAGAACTCATGTCGTTATGCGAAATATCCATGTGAGGACAATGTAGTTGGTGATGATGCTTGAAGCTGAAAATTAGGTGTTTTTCACAATACAAGGAGCATTGTTGTCAGGTGTGTCTGGAATATGAGATAGATCGCTATACCTGATCTCAGATTGTAGAGCACAAAGAGAGCTTCTAAAGTGACTACAATTTTATCTGGAGCTATTGTTCCAATATTTCAACAGTTACTAACTGGAATCACAGCAATTTTGGACTTGTGGTTTCAAGTAACAGTCTTTCGAATAATTGAAGTCAGGTTGTGACTAAAAAAATAAAAAAAAACTTGTATCAAATTAAAAAATTAGAATTGTTTTTACTTTTTAGTTGGGAAAAACATCGGATGACCGATGTCTAGGTAAAACCATCGATAAGTGAAAAACATCGAACAGTAAACATCGATGTTAAAAACATCGATGTTTGAAGTTGAAACATCGATGTATCGATACCCATCCCTATTGCAAACAATATCTTTGTCTGCCATAGAATGCATGATTTAGCACATATATAAATACAAAATGATTTTAGAGAATTAAAATGTGAAAAATTAGTTTCATCGCATGTCAAAACAATAGACAGAATTGATTGTTTCGAGCACCATGGTATAAATAAGATGCAACTTAAAAAGCAGTAGGCCTACTATTTTACTGTTTACTATGGTGAAGAGAGTCAGCCACGCCGTACTGCGTCGACTGTTTCCCCTTCCACAGCGTCAAATTGAATCGCAAATACATAACAATATACATCAATGAATTTGCAATGAATGTGGCTACATTAATTATTTGTCTAATTTTCTTTAAGATTATTTGCTGAAGTTGATCGGAGAAAACAAAAATCGAATCGAAAAACCCCTAAATTTCAACATATATATTATTTTATCAAGGAAACTGTTCGATTTATTGAGGAAATGAATACGACGAATATTGTAGTCCTTAATTCAACGAATCGAATGACATATGATAGATTTTTTTCTGATTAATGGTTACAGAGATAATCGATTTCCTGTTTGCTGTTTACTATGGCTAAGAGTCAGCCGCGCCGTTCCGCGTCGACTGTTTCCCCTTCCACGACGTCAAATCAAATCGCAAATACATAACAATATACATCTATGGATTCGCAATGAGAGTGGCTACATTGATTATTTGACTCAGTTTTCTTTAAAACTACTTGCTTCGAAGTTAATCGAAGAAAACAAAAGAATCAAATTACAAACCCCCTAAATTTTTACATATATATTATTTTATCAAGAAAACTGTTAATTTTATTGAAAAAATGTATATAACTAATATTGTAGTCCATAATGTGATGAATCGAATGGCATATAGAAGAACTGTCTGCGATTAATGGTTACAGAGATAATTGATTTTCCGTGATTACCTGCATTTTTCAACTTTGAGGGTTGCTAGGAGTGAAAGCTCCCAGGGGATTTCTTGGGACTTTTGGGAGAATGACCCTCTGGGAGGGTTCTATTGATGGTGGGAAATTCAGCTTTTATTTAATTTTTGGATCGAAACTGCTATTTTGGACCTTCATTGACTGGGCTAATAAGAAATAGTTATTTGTGCAACTAGTGCGCAAAGTGCCAGTTTGCTGCACCGAAAGAAACGTTTATGCCCGAGCCATAGGCGAGGGCGGAATGGTTTCTTGAGTGCAGCAGAGGAACTTTGCACACGTATTTCACATTAAATTTTTCCTACAGTTACCATTGAATATGAAAAGTGGGTAATTATGGGTAACATGATGGCTGAAATCCATCAAATGCTTGTGTGTGTGATGCTGATATTAATAACAACCTTAATTCATTTAAAAAGTAATAACCCAATTGTAGTTGAAAATTCTCAGCCAAAGTTCTCATTTTTATTCATTCAAGAATCAGAAAAAATACAGATAGAACAAAAAATTCGCATTCAAAATACACGCCATCAGCTCATTGGGATGGCTGAACCGACAAGCACGCGACCTAGCGGGAAGAATCGTACCTATATAACTTCGTTTCATTCAGCTAAAAACAGTATTCAGATATTTAGACTTATGGTTAACTAGAATTACCGAAAAATACTATAAGTAAACTAAAAAATATTCATAAAATAACATAGACAACAGAAAATATTTTATTGTAGTATATTCGAATGTTATTTTATTAATTTTATTGACATGGATTTCGAACGGTAATTATTTAACCTGAAAATTCGAATTTCATAATGTGTGTTTGCTACATTCTCATTGCTTGGAGTTGAAATAATTATTACTGTCAATAGAAAAGGAACATTATTTATTATTAAATGATGAGAAGTTATTATTTAATCATGATTTAGATAATAAACATTATTATTGTTTTGGGTTTCTAGATTGGGATTTTATCATAAATATGTAGCCATATAGCCATTGATGATTCTTATCTAACCACAGACATTGTTACCAACCTAATTTTTATTTTCCTGCACTGGTGCTCCATATAACCTACTAACTATTTTGCGTTGTCATGCTGCAAATCTGGAGTACGCAAAGTAATACTTTGCGCACTAGAGCGGAAAAGTGATTCTTTGCAGCCTGCAATCAGTGCAGAAATGGTCACTTTTCAAGGTATCTGTAGGAAAACTAAATTTAATACTGACCATTCAACCTATTTTATTTGACTTAGAGAGGAGGGAGGGAGGGTAACTAGCATTTTAAACTGTGCGAAGAGCTGGTCAGTGGCTGTTTTCAAGAATTTTGAACTCTGGAGCTGGAGCCAGAATTCGTAGAATTCTGGATGACGACTCCAATTAAGTTAGGTACTTCAAACTTCTATTGTCTTCAGTTTTTCAAAGAATATGTTTTCTCAAAAAATATGATGAAAACATATAAATATGAGAAAACTGAGATAAGCTCTGCGATTTTGGAGTCTGATGTTTGGGGTAGAAGCCACGCCCTGGTAGTTCACCAGGTTAGCATTTAGCATACATGAAATTGAAGAAAATAGCTTTCAGATCTCTTTGCTGACATGGGACCCATTTTACTAGACTAGTGATTTCCAACATGTTTGCAATAATTGTCCCCAAGTCAATGACTGATTACCAGCTTCTATTGTTATCTATGTAGTAGTATTGAAGGTGTATGTAGCTATATAGGGTGATTTTTTCAATCCTATTACCCAGTTTTTAATTAATTTATAAACCAAAATTCAGTTATTGCAATAAAAATAAATATTTATTTTCTTATATTTTTTATTGCTCAATTATTAGTTACAAAAGATTATTTTCAAAATGTCCACCCATTGAAATTATACACGGTTTCATTCTTTCCACCATAATATTCATGTTCTATGGTAAAAGAGATTCTGTTAATAAGAAGACTGGAATTCACACAGCATGTTACACCGCTCAAGGATAATCAACTAGCACTACCGTCTGTGTACCGATTGTGTTGGGCTACCAACTTTATGCGACAAATTTTTCTTACTTTGAAATAAATTATTACCACACACTTAAAATTATGGGTAACAGCGAACCTGACTAGAAGAATCACTCTGTATTATAATATTTAGCTTGTTTAAAGTAGGCTATGGATTAAATTTTTTCATTTGGTTCCATCAAATTTCCACAGATGAAAGAACAGATTGATGATGTTGAAGAGACTGAAAACGTAGCTGAAGATGAAGAGCTTGAAGAAGCTGAGATTGTGACTGAAAATGTTCAAGAATTTGAAGATGTTTTCGATTCTACATCTGGCGATGATATATCTCAAATAATGTTAAATGTGGAGCCTGAGGAAAGGCTTTCTCCAGCTGAGTTGGGATTTTAAGAAGTGATATTGGTTTTCAATGCGATCATGTTTTTAATAGCCAGTTCGAATGTCCATCAAAATTCACACACTTTAAAGCTGGATTTGCATACAACTAGAAAATATAATTCCCACAAATTCTAATAATTGAACTCGTATTAATTGAATTCCTATTCAGCCCGGCCGAGCGAGTGTGAATAATCCCATTAGAGCTCAAGGGAATTATATTTTCACTGGTCACTTTCACTGTTGTGTGCGAATTCGGCTTTATGATACAACCGAGGTTTGCTAAAATAAAAACAGTAATTTGTTGGGAGATGAACAGATACAGTTTGTAGAGCTCAAAAAATTAATAAATAATCAAATTGAAACAGTCATGGAACATTTTACCAATAAGGAGCATATTCTAGAGTGAGCTCCTTCAGGGGTCCCCTCCTATACCAGAGATTTTTTCCGCTCGTTAACAGAATGCATGACTCTTATGGGACGCGGCTATTCCGTTCACATTATAGTGTTTCCCATAAGAGACAATACATCCTTTTGACGAGCGAAAAAATTTAAAAAATCCGCTCGTGTAGTAGTAGGCGCCTAAGTGCCGGTTGCACAAAAGCCGGTTAAATTTTAATCGTTTTTAATTCCACGAGAACCAATCGGAGAAGCCGTCTTTTCAAAAAAGCTTTCTCTGATTGTTTCTCGTAAATTAATCACGGTTCAAATTAAACCAGCTTTTGTGCAACCGGGCCAAAGTCTTTCTTTGAGTCAAGTTTTTGGAAAATGCATGGAACTCAGCCAATTTTTTGTCAACTTTTTAGTCTAGTGAGATTTAAACTAATATTGTTGATGTTGAATTCCCTTCAAACTCACTTTGAATTGAATGGTTTCATATAAATATGAAGTACAAAATAATAATGATTTTTTACGATTTATTTCAAAATATATTCAAGCAATTACACTGAGATTTTATAAGTTCAATATTTCGATATTTTTTCCAGATTGATCTACGAAACTGATTTTTGTAAAAATTTATAAAATTTCTTTTGATAAGGTTTCACTGTGATGCATATCCTCGGAAAAAGCTTCTTTAATATTGTTTTGTAATACATGAAGCAAAGTTACAGTATAACACGCTATTTTAATATAGAACCAATTCATAATCTTCTACAGAGTCTAAATTCTATTTCATCACCGAATCTAATTTTTAGTTAAGTAATGGTGATGGAGTAGCAGTAGCCCAAACAAACTCCAGCGTTGTTATTAATGTTATGGATACAATGTTTATCCTCAACAATAGCTATCGAATAATTCTTTCACAACCTTCTGTGATTTAATAAAAAATAATTCGACATACAAAGCATTAACATATGAAAAACAATGATATGATAGTTTTTGACTGGAACACAACTTAAATAACTAATTACATTTTAAGAGTGGAAGAAGCATAATGAAATTGAGTACAATTTGCAGAAATTAACTCTAACATAATTTATTGTCTAGAATTATTTGAACATACATTAAAAGATTATAATATCATAATATGTCATGTTTCTATGTGTGAGAAAACGCTGTTTTGATCATTACACAAAAAGGATGAAAGTATCATTTACAATGTTGGATATGTAATGAAAGTAGTACTATTCGTTCTAATTCCAAATATTACAGAATCGAAGGATCGTGAATGGTAGTGGATAATTATCACCAGTTAATATGAATTTGATTGAATGTTTAATTAATTACGAACCTGCTATATTATATAGCAATTATACGAGTAATGAGAGCTTATAATGAGTTAAAAATGGTCATTGAGCTTGAATTTAACAATAATTGATTCTATCCACGATATTTTTAGCGGCATGAAATTGATAAAACCTCTGAAGTCTCAAACGGCTTGCCACTTTCCACCATAGTCAAGACATAAATGAAATTTTTACTCGTACCATCTTAGATTAAAATGAATACTTATGATATGAAGTAGCCTACAGTAGTAGGATCTATGATTTTACATTCATATGCCACATCACACTAGTAAAAGGTCTACTGACATTTTCTATATCGCTCAAGCAGTTCGTATTATAAAAAAGAAAATCAATACAAAAATAATCCTTGAGAGTTACAAAAATAAAAATAACAATGTACAGTAACAAAACAAAAATTAAATTCCTCTTATCTCTTTTTTTTATTGAACAAGAAATAGCTGAGAATTGGTTGGAGAGAGCAGCGAAGCTCATCTGAATTGTGTATCCTTTATTATTTGAAAATTATTACAGTATTATTCAAAAACACAGACTACCTTCAACTACTTACAATAAACAACTAGAAAAAATCGACAATGATCAGCTACTTGTCCAATCACATAGCAATTAAAAGACATGACATGACTGTCCAAGGCCTTTGTTTACAAAACAGGAGACACTGCGTCTTGAAACCGGAAAAGAGACAAAATTTAATACCAGAAAATATAATATAGTAGAAGTATTTCAACCTTATTTCACGTTGTAGGTCCCTTGTTTTTTTATTCCCTATTCATTTCATTTACCGAAAACTCATCAGTTATTTTCCCTCCATTTAAGACAAACTGTAGAACAAACTGGTTTTCTTAAACCAAAATTATAATAATATGAAAACTTGACTAACCAGAAAAAATTAAAAGTTTTCTATTTTTGTTCGCCCTTTCGTTTTTTAGGTGCATTGTAATGCATCTATTTGTTAAAAAATGGTTATTTTGATTGTTGTCATTTGTAACATAATATGTTATACATTTGGTTGAAGCAATAGATGTTTCATAAAAGCAACGCAACTAAAATTAACTAAATTGTACTTGTGATGAAATTAGATTTTTATTTAAGCAGAAGTTTGTTGGTGCTATTATTACAGCAGATCAGGTGCTATTACTACTTCAAATCTGTGTAACAAAGCAACATCTTTTACAACCTCAATGATTATATTATTCAAGAAAACAAAATATATTTTGATTGTTGTCACTATGAAATTGACATCATTGTTGTCATCTTTCTAATAATGATAATGTTAGAGGAAAAGGTGGTAATATGGCCCCTGCATATAATATGGCACCCCTCTGTATTTCAATGACCAAGTGCTGAGATCTAGTTTTGATGGGAACTAGCTCATTAGTTCAGTTGATGGTCACTAGGAGTCCATGGAACAAGTCTATGCAGCAGTTGGTGAATTTTGAGGTTATTTCTATTCTTGTGTTTTTTGAAAGTTTGGAAGGTATGTAAATTTCTCAATTTTAATGTGCTATAATGAATTATGGGTCCAATGCTTGATGTGTTCTCTTTGGGCCCATAATGAATGTGCAGGAGCAGAGAGGGAGGAATATGTCTGCGATTTTTGTCATTAACTTTTTTCTACATTCACTGACCTTCAATCATCTACAAATATCTATAATCCATTTTTTTACCCTAATATAAGACTATTACTCATGCATAATAAACTTTTTTAGTGCCACAAAGCCGTTTTTAATTTTTTTCTCCTTATTTGTACGTAAATTATGAGGTCTATATTACAAACACCATGGGGGCCATATTAACAACACCTCCCAATATTTTCATTATGTGTAGGGTTATGAAAATTTATTTTAAAAAATTATAAAATGAGGGTTTCAATGATTATTAATACAACATTGTGTTCTGCAACTAACAATAGATTGTATTTCTGCAAAAAGCAAAGGTTTTTTATCAATAGTATCCATTTTATAAGACAAAAACAAAGTGGGGGTCCATATTACCACCTCCTCCTCTACCGTACTGACAAATATTTTAGAAATCATGATTTTCTTTAGCTTGATGTTAAAAATGCATTGATTTAAAACACATAATGTTACCTATTAATTATGAATACCATGAAATGTTATTATTGCTTCTTGGAGAAAGACCATATTACTCATTGGTTTGGCCAGAATGAGAGCAATGGACTGTATTGGATCGTATTGAGCGTTGTTATAATGACTGCCTGGAGAGTTGGGGTGATGGTGTTCCATCAGTTATCCACACCTGGCATGTAGATTGATTATAGACGGCACGGTTCGTCAAGCTTCATTGAACATCATAACGCACGTCTCTTCCGGTGAGTTGGCTCCTCTCGTATATAATGTTGACATATCAAATACATGAACTGGTGTGGATAACTGATCGAACACAATCACCCCAACTGTCCAGGCAGTCATTATAACAACGCTCAATACCATCCAATACAGTCCATTGCTCTCATTCCGGCCATATATTATTGAAGTGATAGTATGGGATTAGGGAGAATGTGTTGGGACAAAGGTTGATCTGGGAGGGTTGCAAGGCTACGATATAAGAAGGTGAGGATGCGGAATAGAAAAGATTAGGGATATGAGGGTACCCGGATTTTTGGTGGAGTTTTACCACTCTAGCACCTTGGGTTATGGGACGCTAGGACTGCTTTTCTAGGCCGGCAGAGCCTCGAGCACCATTGCTGTGTGTCTATTGCCAAGGCTTCATGAAGGGCTACATGAAGCAGATGACCAGGCCATACTTTTGCTCATTAATTTTAATTTACAACTGTGAATAGCCCTATGTATATTTTTCAATGTACTGTTGCTACCTATCTATATTATATTATAATTAAATCAAAATATTCATAAAGTCTATCGCTATCATTTTGGCCATACCAATTACGTACAGTGAAGCTCCAATTAACATGATTAAATAACCTTGTTCAACGTTCTTTGATCATGTAACAGGTCATCAATATCAATTTGTTGATAATCTAACATAATATAATCTGAATAAACTTTGAAGAAAGATAGTGAAATATTTGATTGTGTAATGGAACCCTACTGTAATGCTTTAGGAATAAAGCAACATTTCTTTCATTACTGTCATCTGTAGCCTGTCCCCATAAACAAGTGTTAAAATACTATTATATTATCATATATTGCTGTGATTGTTCAATTTTATTATTTAATTGCATCAGGAGCAAAATGATTTTGTTTTTTTTTGCCATGAAACAGTGTTACAATTGTATCATTGAATACTGTCTTTGTTAAATTTTTCACCATGTTTGTTGGATGTGCAGCATTTGTGACATGCCACTTCAGTGTGGAATATTGTGTTCTATTATGGACTTATGTTGTGTGGTTGGGCCGCCACTTGTGCTTGTGCTCTTGGCGGGCGTCAGGCACCAGCTGACCCCTGACCCCGCCTAGCACCCGGTCGGTGGCAGCTGATGCGAGGATGATGGGAGCCACCACAGTGGGCGGCAGCTGCCGCAGCACCCCTCCCACCGCACCCACTGCACCCTTCGACTCGTGCTCGGCGCTGGCTACTCGCATCAGTGTCTGTGCCGTTTCGCCAAGGCCCTGCAATACAATTATCAATAGTTAACAATCGCTAAATTCCTATAATTTATATTAGACTAGTAGGTAACCTGTACTTTGCACTGCGGAAAATTTTGTGTAGTAAAATGCAATCCCCTTATGTCCAGGAAACATTAAGAATATAATAATTATTGATTATTTTGTCAAATTTACATGGATAATCTTCATCAGAGTTGAACATTTTCAAAAAAAATTAGTTTGATCAGTCTTGAACTTGAAACATTTCATTCATCAGTCACACGTGCTACTAATTACGCCACTGTATCACTGGGAGGAAGCTCTGTTTGGTTGGGCTTTTATCGTTGTGTAAACTTTGAATCACAAATTGAATAGATTTATTACGATTATTTGATTGAAATCGATTGATTAATAAGAATGGAAATAGACCTATAAGAATCTACAGTAAATATAGAATCTTAATGTGAAATTGCAAGTTAATATGTTTATTAGTTCATTAGTGATAATGCGTCAATCTTGTATTTTCTATCTTCACATATTATGGATAGATAGATGACTACTCAAGCAAAGTATCACAAATTGGAAACTTGACAAATTGAAAACTTGAACTGAAGACTTGACGTACTGAAAACCTGACGAATTGTAAACTTGACAAATTGAAAACTTGTCGAACTGAAATCATGAAGCACTGAAAATAGTTAATCAGTTTAGTAGTTCAGACATGATGATGCGTCATTCGTATATTTCTTATCCCGTACACTTATACACTTACAAGCCAATTCTTTTCTTTATAATACTAGTAGTTCTGTGAACAGTAGACCTCACGCAGTATTCTCATCCACAAGTACCTGATTGAAACTATAGACCTTATGGAAATACAGCAACAATAGACTGGCTTCTCCACAATCTGTGTAATCACTTGTCAGCTGATTTATGCTGAATAATTCTATAGTCTGATTTTTACTTTCCTTGCCCTATTACCATAGGTAAGGAAAGTATTGCTTTCCGGAAAAAGTTAAGGTACCCCAATTTCTAAATTTCTATACGTTTCAAGGTCCCCTGAGTCCAAAAAAGTGGTTTTTGGGTATTGGTCTATATATATATATATATATATATGTGTGTGTGTGTGTGTGTGTGACTTGAAATTTGGAACTTAAGGTCCTTACAATATAAGGATCCGACACGAACAATTTCGATCTAATGCTCTAATGCAATTCAAGATGGCGGATAAAATGGCGAAAATGTTGTCAAAAACAGCTCCAACGATTTTGATCAAATTTATACCTAGAATAGTCATTAATAAGTTCTATCAACTGCCACAAGTCCCATATCTGTAAAAATTCCAGGAGCTCCGCCCCATCTATGCAAAGTTTGATTTTAGATTCCCAATTATCAGGCTTTAGGTACAATTTAAACAAAAAAATCCAAGTGGAAAAGATTGAGCATGAGAATCTCTACAATTAATGTTCAGTAACATTTCCACCTAAAATTCAAAATAAGCTGAAATGAAATCGAATCCGAGAAAATGTTGTTATTTCAATTGCAAACTGTTGGCAACTGTTGATTCTATTAAATCATTCAATATGAAGAGATAGCAAACTTCGTGTGTCTCCAGCGTTATTGTCTTGTCACCAGCTGGCTTGGATCTTTCAATGGTAGACTTGAGATGCGCGGGAACACTAGCGTCAGGTGATAAATTTGCATAACGGCAAGGAAAGTTGTGTGAGTGCGCCACACCAGATTTTTACTCTAATATTGGAGTATGAAGGAGGCTCCTTTTTCCTTTTATATTATCCTTTAAATGCAAAATTTCCAAAAACCTTGTATATACGTCGACGCGCAATTAAAAAAGGAACATACCTGTCAAATTTCATGAAAATCTATTACCGCGTTTCGCCGTAAATGCACAACATAAAAACATATAAACATTCAAACATTTAAACATTAAGAGAAATGCCAAACCGTCGACTTGAATCTTAGATCTCACTTCGCTCGGTCAATAATAGATTTTACTACTAGTGAGTACCGTGGCAAGACAATAAACTATTAATATATTGAAATCTCAAACTTGAATAATGAGTGAATAAAAATTTCTTATGAACTACCAAAGTTGCTTGGTGAAAGCAATCGACGAACAAACCCACAAATGAGGCATAGTCATCAGTAAGACCTTACTTCGCTTGCTCAATTAATTTTTACCTGCTAGGGGTGATAATAACATAATATCTAGGCTTATTAAAATTCAATTGGAGATAATGAGGGATTGATGGATTCGTAGCTTAAGACCTTAAATGTATTTATCAACTTTTTTGGATAAAGCAAACAAATACAATATTCAGAGAGAAAAAAAGGCAATTGCCCAAAACGTCTTCTATTTCTTAACTTTCTTAACTTTAATAGTCCAAATATTATGTCCATATTAATTTCTACAAATTATTATAATTATAAATCTTACCTATTTATTAATAATTTAGCTATGAATTACAACCAACTTCTTTCTGGAGAGTTACAATACTATTTGCTATTTGTAATTTATCACAATCTAATTCCATGAAAGTATAATGATTTTCACTTTTGAAAATTCATCAGATGGATTTGATTAGTACTGAACTACAAATGATGATTTAATGACAAATTTGTTATTATATATATATATATGAATTAAAGCAGGAGACATGAGACATAAGACATAAATAGATTGAAAACTTACAGTCCACTGAGTAGACTGCAGTTTATATATGAAAAAACTGCAGTCTACTCGGTTGAGGAAGGGAACTCAGTTCCCGAAAATTCCCCCCATTTCTAATGTAAGTTTTTAAGTGTTTTCAATCTATTTATGTCTTATGTCTCCTTTTTTAATTCATATTACAAGCTTTAAAGTGTCTTCTGTTATATATATATATATATATATATATATATATATATATATATTATATATATATATATATATATATATATATAGGTGTTTATGAACAACGTACCTCCTTGACAAGCGATATGGCGGCTGAGACACCTTCTCTGATGTCTGCCGGTTGATTGTAACGATTTCTCTTGACATGCTTAGAGCTGCGAACACTCGGCCCGGGGGATACCACATCGAAGGCAGTCTCAGCCACGTACTAAACAAACAAATAACAATCATCTCATTGCGATTAGGTAAATCAAAAGTTTGTTAACGAGAATTATATTACCAAGTATTACAAGTAATAGGCCTAGTTGATGAAAAGATGAATTTGCCATGACAGTATATTAAGATTTCATAATTTGTATTGTGATAAAATATACAACAAGAACTGAAAGGATTCGTTCGAAAAATTCGAAATCCATTTATTGAGCCAAAACAGTACACTAATAGGACAAGTCAAAATATTAAACGAGAAACAATAACAATAAGAAAATACAACATTATAACTCAACTATAAAGCTATCACCAAATCTGTAAGATCAGTTGATGACTACCGTATATTAAAAAAATCAACATAATAGATAGTCCAGGTTGATTGAAACAAACCCACAAATGAGGCTTCAGTCATCAGTAAGACCTTACTTAGCTTGCTCAATTAATTTTTACCTGCTAGGGGTGATAATAACATAATATCTAGGCTTATTAAAATACAAACGGTAAAAACGGCTCAAAAACGGTAAAGAGGGAAAAGTTTAGAACACGATTTTTGACCCTGCAGCTCTTATAAGGATAGTAAGTGGGTAAACATGTCATAAGTCCTCACTCCTACCCCCTGTGCTAAGGGGGTGGGGGTGGTTTCAGAGTACCATATTTGGTTTATCTCGAACAATATGCGTTTTTCGGAAATTATGGTCAAATACAAAATTGAAGCTTAAAAATTAGCCTACAAGTTTCATTTGTAACATTTTCTCATATCTCTTTCAGTTTTCTAGGTACCAAGTGCACCAAAGAAACGTACTTATTTGAAAAAAAAATCCGCGCGGTGAATTGGTCGGATAGACCAATCAGGGCATCAGGGGGAGCATCTGGAGGAGGAACTTCCCAAATTCATCCTCCCTCAAGTAGCCATTATGCTCTTGTCTAAAGAGCAGCGGGCCTTCTCAGTTGAGTTTCTTTTCTAATGGTGGTCGATCACTATCTTGTTCTTGCCACGCAACGTGCATTCCGCGCTCGATTTGAAATTCCTCCTTACAGACTCGTTCCTGGCCGTAATTCGATTCTGTCGTGGGTTGAATAATTTCGGGAGTGTGGAAGTGTCGCTAAACCCAGAAATGAGCTTCAACGAACCATTAGAACTCCAGAAAATATCGAAAGAGTGAGGCAGTCAGTAGTGCGTTCTCCCCGACATTTGGCTCGCAAACACGCAGCTGCTATGGCAATTTCTGACTCCACTGTTCGACGAATTTTCCATGAAGACCTTCAATTTCATCCATATTAATTGGCTGTTGTTTCAAGAAGAAGAGGTGGATAGGATTGTGATTGGTTTGAAGGGAAAAATGTCTACCGGTCTGGATGGAATGTCGACAATGATAATCAAGTATTGTAAGGAGAACTTATTAACTCCACTCACTTATCTAGTAAATGAATCACTAAAGAATGGTGTGTTCCCCAATAAATTGAAGGAGGCAAAAATAGTACCTATCCACAAGGGTGGTGACAAAAATGTGGCAAACAATTTTAGACCGATCACTTTAGGAAATTCTGTTGGCAAGGTGTTTGAAAAATGCATGTTAATTCGTCTTGTTGAGCATCTTATGCAGAATGGAATATTGGCGCAGGAGCAGCATGGTTTTCAGAAGGATAAATCCACGAAGACGGCAATCGCATCTATGTTTGAGGACATAATTGACATGATGGACATGGGGAAAAAGACTGTTGGAGTTTTCCTGGATTTAAGCAAAGCTTTTGACTGTGTGGACCATGAAATCTTGATGAAGAGGTTGGAGAGAGTGGGTGTGAGAGGTATTGAGCTAGAGTGGTTCAGGTCCTATCTCCTGAATAGGTCTCAAGCTGTTGAGATTTCAAGGGTGGAAGATGGGCAGTTGATGAAACATTTATCGAATAGTTTATCAGTAAATGCAGGTGTCCCACAAGGAAGTATCCTTGGACCATTGTTGTTTCTTTTGTATGTGAATGACATACCACAGGTTATATCACAGGGTAGAGTTCTATTATATGCTGACGACACTTCCTACATTTGTGGATCACAAGATGTGAATGTTTTAGAAATTGACACTTTTTTAAACATGAATGTCATAGCCCAATACCTTCAACAACTTAAGCTTGGAATAAATGAATCGAAATCACAATAATTACAGTTTAGACATAAGAATAACTCTAGGCCAACACATAATATTAATGTCCAGGTAAATAATACAAATGTTGACAAGCCTCTTTTTGTTAAGTTCCTAGGGGTAGCTTTAGACCAGTATTTATCATGGGATTACTATATTGATCAGCTTTGTAATAGAATCTCCTCAGGTGTTTTTGCACTCAGACAGATTAGAAGGTTAAATGATTCCAAACTGACAATGGCAGTCTTCCATTCCCTAATTATGTCACATATTCGCTATGCCATTGTTGTCTGGGGTGGGTCCTGTCAGAATTTGGAGAGAGTTTTCAGGCTGCAGAAAAAAGCTATACGGTCAATAAAAGGAATTATGCCTCTCGAATCTTGCAGGAATCATTTCAAGGAGCTAGGCATTATCACCGTTCCCTCTCTTTACATTTATGAGGTGATTATGTACTTCAGGAGAAATAAGGCTTCGGCTAGAAATAGTGATTCCCACAGATATCAAACCAGAAATAGAGGAGACTTTGCTTCCATGTACCATAGGACATATATGGGTCTTAAATTTTTTAGAAAGCTTCATGATGATATGAAAAACGTTGAAGATCTCAATTTATTCGGAAGGAAGTTAAAAGAGTTATTGATGGAAGGTGTATTTTATACCACACAGGAATATATGTGTAGGGAGGGGCCCTTTGTGTGTTGATATGTTTATATATGTATGTGTGTGTGTATGTATGTATATGAGTATGTGTAATGTGTATTTTTTCTTATTGAAAGTAATGTTTTCAAGCATTTTTTTTGACAATTCTCAAACTCTGTTAAGAGTCTCTGAGAAGATATTAAAAACAAAACAAACAAACAAACAATTGACTGAACGCGATTTTTTTGCCGATCGAAATGCATGTGATATGCTGATTGACAACCTGCCTGAAGACGCGGTCATTTTTTTCAGTGACGAGTCTCACTCCCATATGCGTTTCTTCAATGCGATTTTTTATGGGGTTATTTGAAATTCTTGGTTTATGTCGATCGACCAGGGACCATAACACACCTTAAGAACAACATTCGCGACGCTATTGCCAACATACCGATTGATACCTACTACAACGAGTGGATACAAATCTGATGTGCCATTCATCTGATGTAATATCCAAGACTTCATGAAAAAATAGAGATATTGTATTATATTTTCATATAAGAAAAAAGATTGAAACAATAACTAAAGTACTTTGTTTCTATTGACCTTTCAAATAGGTGAGTTTCTCTGGCGCAACTTGTATAAGCTCTTGAAGGTGTCTTAAAGCTCTTGAAGGGTTTTAAGGAAAACCCTTCTGTCTCCGATTTTTTTCATCTTTTTGGCCTCATAACTTTTTAACGATTAATTGAAAAAATCCGTGCTAATCATGAGCTCATAGAGCGTCATATTCTCTTCAATTTCATGTATTATTTCTTTATTTTGCGCATCACCCTAAGATTGTTGCAGCTGTTATAGTGTTGAATGTAAAATCTTCAGCTCTACAACAGTATATCAATTGACAGGAAAATTTGGAGGGAATGTTTGGAACACAATATTTGACTTCGCAGCTTTGTTTGGACTAGTTAGAAGGTAAACATATCAAAAGTCCTCATCCCTACCCTTTGTGCTTAAGGAATGAGGGTGGTTTAAAAGTTTCGTTTTTTAATTTCTTGCCAACACGCATGCATCACAATTCAAAACAATGCATTTCAGCGACATGACTATTTGAACAAAAATGAAGCTAGATAAATTTCCTACAAGTTTTGTTCAGTAAAGTTTTGTGATATCTCCTTTAGTTTTCGAGATGTTCACCTTTAAAAGAGTAAACTTTTTGAAGACAGTTTTTCTTCCATTTTTTTGCAATTTCAGGCTTATTACTCAATAGCAATGCATCGAAAAAATAAGAACTGAACGTTGGGTTGTAGAGGATTAATTTCTCTTCAATTTGGTGTATCATTTTAACATATTATGCTTTCCAACAATTGTTATAGCAGCTTTAGTGTTGAGTATGAAATTCTGGTAGTGTCAAAAGGGGGTAGGAGTGAGGACTTTTCATATGTTTAACCCTTTACTATCCTCAAAAGAACTGCAGGTTCAAAAATTGTGTTCCAAACTTTTCCCTCTATAATCTTTCGTTGACTGGACTAAGAATCTTTCAAAAAATGAACATCATATAGAGTATGAGAATAAGAATATTCATTTGCGAAGATCAATTCCAAGTGAATTACTGACTTTGCAGTGCTGAGTTGCACCAACCAGAAATTTGAGTACCAGCTTTTAGCATTAATTGTGAATATTGTAGGTGTAGGGTTGATACAGTTAAGTCTAAGCAAGCCAATAAAAAACAAAATGAAAATAGATGAGAGTGAGCTGTGACCTGTATCGCTTGCACTATTCTGGTGGTGATTTCTAGGGCTGCCATGGCGGTGGAGGTTGTGAAAGAGTTGGCACCTCTCTGCAGTCCGCGTACTATGCGCCCATCTTTCTGATATTGCTCGATCGGCAACCAGAACAAGTCCCGGATTCCTTGAGCTGAAACAATCAAAATGCATTTTCATCATATTAAAATAATTTTAATCAATTAAATACTAATCTATGTACTATTGATTCAAAAATATTTTTCAATATTCTCTATTATAAAATTCGAATAGATGAAATCTTAAGGCGGCGGCGGAAAAAATAGTTTCAATGGGTACACTGTCTTAATAATATAGTAACTGTAACAATATTTTTGAATAAGGTCAGAAAACAATAATTTCTAATAATAATATTATTATTATCATCAAACGATTTGAAACAGGTGATTAGGATATTGAAAAACATCTATCCTACCTTCATTGAGTATTCCCAAAAGGAGTGGCTGTGGTATTAAGCCTGGCTTCCACGATATTCTAGTAGGCTAGGGGTTCCCAAACTTTTTTGTACCACGCCCCCCTGCACATGTCAGCCTTTCATTTTGCAATATCCTGCTATAAGTGGTGCTGTAAATAACTGCTATGGAGGGGGACAGAGCTTTGAACTCTTGTGTTTTGTAGTTGCCTTGTGTGTAAAACTGTGGCTTTCTTCGATAATGATTACAACTTTATTGAAAATTTACAAAAACGAATATGAAAATCTAGAAGCCCCCCCCTCCAACGAGTTTGAGAAACCCTGTAGTAGACATTCTTGTTACTGGGAGCAATTTTCAAGAAAAATGTAACTTGAACAGGATACAGGTTCCCAAACAATTCGAGTAGCATGCTTCTGATAACCTGCCTCCAGTAACTAGAAAGTCTTCTGGAATCGTAAAACCCAGGTATTAAAATGAACTAGAGCAAAATGTCTGTATTATCTGTTGCCAATAATAATAATTTGTAGAGTTGAATACCTAGCTGCACTAATGAATTGATTGGTCCAACTCCACCCAGAATGGCCGGCAATTGATTCTTCTTGATATCTTGCAGCCATTCAGTCAGTACGTACGAAATCAATTTCTCAATACCTAACAACCTGAAACGAATAAAAAAAGATTTTTATCATACATAAATCATTGTGTTTTTAAAACCCTTTGAAATTATAAAGGAAATCAAACTAAAGAAATTAGTTAATTTACAACATCTCCTTCCATACTGTATAAACTTTGATTAGAAAATAAACAACACATATTATCGTATGAAACCCCCATTTCGGTGAATAGTTTTCGAAGCCAAACACAGCATATTTAGGTTAGCAATATATCAAATTCAATACTACTTGAATGAACGTCAATATACCAAACATGAGATTCAATGATTTTATACATCATTTTCCAATCATTATATTCTAATATCAATCAGACTAATAAATGTTAAATGTAATCAAGACTTCCAATCTTCTCCTTCTTTGTATCTAGTTACCAGTTTATTTATTTAGCCGCAGAGCTGCTTTTTCATGTGCTCAAATTCTATTGTACAATAATTTATTATTACAAGACAGGTTGAGAGAAAACACTTTCAATGATATAATACAATGTTCAAATAATATGTTTAATTTCATTGACATTATTAAAAAAAAAAAATAATCATAATTTACCCAGTTTGGTGATTGAGCCGAATGAGGCGTATTTCAGAGTTGGAAAGCTGGCCCAATCCCATGAGCAGACCAGCCCACGGCCCGTGAGTCATGTCCACTCGTTTCCCTTGGTAATCCAATCGAATACGAACTTCAGGCGTGAAATTAAACTCTCTGCAAACATTCAACTACATTCAATTTAACTGGTAACTTGAGCAATAAATAAAGTGGTATTTAATAGCAAATACTAGGTATTTAGTAGCATAATACTCCAAATAACTCAGCTCTATTCTCATAAATTCCTCAATTTGCCTTATCCACCATTTCGTTTAGGTGTCTAGGCTTATGTACTTTGAAACTATATTGAAGAGTTTATGTCACAACTATTCAATACATTCAATTCTATTCTAAATAGCCTTTCATAAGAAAATGAACAACACTTATTTTCTAATGATATCCAATTTAGTAACTTATGAAGCTTAATATTTTTCGTTACAATAATTTTAATAAGGTAACATAGTTACTTAATAAACAGATTATAGCATTGAGTAGGATACTAACTTTCATTAAACGTCGTGCAAGGAAACATTATTACCTGAAAAATATTGGTGATGATACAGAGGGCTTGTTAGCATTGAGCTTCTCATTGGACGGTGAGGGTTGCATGGGATTTTTCGATGGCTCCATGCCCATCACTGGTGGTTGGGAGCTCCTTGCACTCCTAATAGCTACCACATTACATTCTGGAAGAAAATGATTTTCTTAGAGATCTCTATTGTATGAGAAACAGTGAATATTAGTAAAATAATCATAAAAGTAAACGCAGAACGACGATTGTAATCCATCCGTTTTATTTCGACCGATGTTTCTATCAATGCTTGAAATATTCTGCTCATCATATTACAGTCCATTCATAATACTGCACAACTAACGTAGCTTATTACATGTATTATTATTATTATAACTTATTACTCTAACAATGTAGCTATTAAATGAGGTCGAGAAATGTGATTTTAAAACTAAAAAACCTACCTAAATAAGTAAAATTCTAAAATTAAATAGGACTACGATGGTGAATCAAATGAAAACCTTAAAAGTGTTATATATTATTTATTTTGAGAATTAAGTGAAACTCACTTTTATCATTTTTTGACATAGTCTTCTTGCACTGTTATGCAAGTGTTGGACCGCTTTGGAAGCGCATGGATACCACGTTTGAAGAGCTCTTTTGGTTGTGCCTCAAGCCACTCGTGCACCGCGCTTTTCACTTCTTCATCACTTTGGAAAGGCTTGCCTTCCATTGCATCTTTAAGCTTTCCAAACACATCAAGTCATTGGGGGCGAGGTATGGAGAATAAGGTGGGGGAATGAGGCATTCAAAATTTATATTCTGGATAGTTTGAACCAAGAGACGGGCTGTAATGCTGTGACAACACATCTGAAGTGACAACAATCATCAATGTCCTCGCCGTTTACTCCTGATTGCTGGCCTGAAGTTGATTTTTTAAGAGATTTGAATAAGAACTAATGTTTACTGGCATTCCCCTGCCAATGCAATGCTCCAAAATTACTCCGTTCACATCGCAGACAGGTCCAGTCAAGAAAAGGTTATAGAGGGAAAAGTTGGGAAGACAATTTTTGACCCCGCAGTTCTTTTCAGGGTAGTAAGGAGGTAAACATATCAAAAGTCCCCACCCCTACCACCTGTGCTAAGGGGGTGGGGGTGGGGGTGGTTTAAAGGTAGCATGTTTTGGTTTCTCGCATAAAACTCAGAAAATATGTATCTTAAGGACTTGACTGTCATATAACAAATTAAAGCTTACATAATTTCCTACAATATTCATTTCACAACTTTTTTTTATATCTCCTCTAGTTTTCGAGATATCCGCTCTTGAAGGTGTGACATTTAAAAAAAAAACATGTTTGCCACCAATTTTTTTCTATTTTTGCTTTATAACGTTTTAAAAATCGACAGGAAGAGTCCATGCTGACCACATAAGACAAATAGTTTTCGAGTTAT
Source organism: Nilaparvata lugens (assembly GCF_014356525.2). Classification (NCBI taxonomy): domain Eukaryota; kingdom Metazoa; phylum Arthropoda; class Insecta; order Hemiptera; family Delphacidae; genus Nilaparvata; species Nilaparvata lugens. The sequence continues at coordinate 44,302,046 of NC_052507.1, forward strand.
TTGGGAGAAACCAAAAAATTGTACCTTTGAACCACCCCCACCATCTTAGCACAGGGGGTAGGGGTGGGGACTTTTGATATGTTTACCTCCTTACTACCCTGAACAGAACTGCAGGGTTAAAAATTGCCTTCCAAACATTTCCCTCTATACCCTTTTTTGAGCATTCATTGCCTAAGAAGGGAGTCAGCAAGAGTTTTAACTGCTCAAATCAAAATCAAATCAAATCTTTATTTGTCCCAAAAACATAATTACAATGACAAAAATGGTTGTAAATGAAAAAAGTAAAATACAATATAAAATGAAAAAGAAAAATACCATTAATAGGATTGTACATAACTATATTAAAAACGGGAAGTCCCTGCAAGGTTCGAGGAACCTGAGCGCAGAGGCCGAGTGTTCAATGCTTAACAGTAGGTACATGAAAATAATAATGGGATATTATTAAGAAATAGGGAAAAGAAAAAGTGAGTGAGGAAGGGAAGAGAAAGAGCAGAGTGAAGGCTTAGGGGAAAGTGAAGAATAGTTGAAAATTACATAAAAAACATGAGAAGTCTTTATACTAAGCTATGAGGAAATTACATTGCCAAAATTACATTGTTCGAGATTATCCATGTATGAATTTCAATTAGCAGTTTTCTATTCAATTTACAAGTGATAAAATGGTTAGGAATAACATTGATGAGCTTTGATACCTGATATAAAAATTGTTTTCTACAAATTGATAAAATAGTATCTGTAATTTGAAAGGTAATAGATGAGGGACGGAGGTTATACGGTGAGACACGCAGGTTGAAAAGATTCATATGTTTATTTATGTATATGATTAAATTTTTCATGTAAAGCTGCCTGACAGTTAAAACATCTAGCTCACTAAACAGAAACTCACTTGGATAGAGTCTGGGTTTTCCCAATATAGCTCTTATAAGGTGTTTTTGAATTACAAAAATTTTCTCCAAGTGGTTTGAGTATGTTCCACCCCAAAATGTTTATTCCATATTGCAGAAATGATTGAATGTAGGTAAAATATATGAGTCTTGAGATTTTTTATTACCAACTTGGCTGATATTACGGAATTTACTTATCCAATGTCTGAGTTTGTTACATGTACTATTGATGTGAACATCCCAACGCAAATGTTGATCAATCATTACACCCAAATATTTAACACAATGTTCTCTATCAAGCTTTGAGCATGTACAATTCATCCAATCAGATTCGTTGCAATTTACATTATGGATTTTAATGGAATCCAAACCTTGCGGCTGGCCTATAGAATTTGGAGAGAAAGACATGAAATTACTTTTTTTTATGTTCAATGTTAATATATGCTCATCAAACCAGGATTTTACTATTTTAAGTCCGGATTCTGCTGCTTTTTTAGTATCCTCCCAATTCGTTTCACTGAATAACAATGAAGTGTCATCAGCAAAAGCGATTGAGAGACCATTTTTTAATTCTAACTTGAGAAGATCATTAATGTAGATTAGGAAGAGAATCGGCGACAAGACTGTTCCTTGTGGAAGACCGTAATCAGTGAGTTGTTCAAGGCTGGTTTTATTATCAATTTTGAGCATTTGGAATCTATTTTTTAAATAGCTCTTAAATAATTCAAGGGCTATTCCTCGAATACCCAACTTTTCCATTTTTATCAGAAGTTTTGAGTGAGAAATAGTGTCAAAAGCTTTAGCAAGGTCTAAAAATATGGCTATTGTTTTATTTTTGTTATTGAAATTTTCTGTTATTTTCTGTGTTAGAAGAGATATTGCATCTACTGTACTTTTTTTAGACTGAAACCCAAATTGATTTTTGTTAATTATATTATGCTTTAGGAGATAGCTAACTAAACGGTATTTTATTATCTTTTCAATCATTTTGGAAAAAGTACACAACAAACTGATTGGATGATAATTTGATGGATTAGAAGCATCACCTGATTTATGTAGGGGTATGATATTGGCCAATTTTAAACTATCAGGGAAAAAACCCTCCGAAAAACATTGATTTATTATCACCTTCAATGGTTTATAATATGTGGTGAAATAGTTTTTAAAATCCTATTGCTAATATTGTCAATTCCTGGAGCTGAGTTATTGTTTAGAGAGTTTATTGTAGCAGTAATTTCATTTTCATTGGTAGGTGTCAAGAAGAAAAGAGTTGTAATGCTCCACACATGAGTCCTTGAAATGATTACATGTTGTTGCAATGGGATTATTTGACTTCAATTTCTCAGCATAAAGTTTTCCTACGCGAGCAAAATGTTGATTTAGTGTATCAGCTTCTATTTTGGGAATTTTTTTAGTATGTCTTCTACCTAACAATTCGTTTAGAGTTTCCCAGATTTTCTTAGAGTTGTTTATATTCTGATTAATTTTATTCTTATAATACTCACATTTATTCTGTTTTATTAATTTATTAAGAAGATTCCTGTAATTTTTATACTCATTTCTTAAACGGTCATTGAAAGGCTGCTTTGAAAGTGTTTTAAACAATTTGTCCCGTTTTTTAATCGAATGTACAAGACCACGCGTAATCCAAGGTTTAAGGGGTTGTAATTTATGCGGAATCTTTACTGTAACTGTAGCAAGTTTAATGTGATTTGATATTTTGTCAGTTAAAATTTGCATTGCTTCATTCACATGTAAATTGTCATCTAATAAGTTATCCCAGTTTTCAGTTTTAATGGATAATATTAATTTATTGAAATCTATTTTATTGAAAGAATTATTTTTACTTACAATTTTGTCAGTTGAAAGATCAATGTGGATGCTGACACAAAAGTGATCAGTGATGTTTGTTTTTATTACTGAACTTAATACATTGTCGGGATTGAAAGAGGAATTCTTTAAAAATATGTGATCGATAATCGATTCAGTGCCGTTTTGAACTCTAGTAGGCTTGTTTATGTATGATTTAAAACCATTCAAAGATAAAATTCCGAAATATTCATAAGTCGCAAGCGTAGACTTATTCAGATGTATATTCAAGTCACCGGCAAAAATTATATTGGGCTTATTTTTGATAGAATACAAACAATCATTCAAACAATTGAGGAAATTATCTACATTGATTGAAGGAGACCTATAAACAGCGATAAGTGTTATCTTATCCTTCGCACCTGGCACTTGTACATCCAAAAGAATTGAGTTAGATTCTTTTATTTCGTAATCCAACTCATCTACTATAAAATTACATTTGAAAAAGACACAAATTCCATCACATTTATTTGTTTTACATGGCTTGTTAACCACTGAATAACCATTCAAATTAAAATTAAAATCATCCTCTTCAACTATCCAAGTCTCACTGATAGCCCAGTCAATGAAGGTCCAAAAAAGCAGTTTCGATCCGAAAATTAAATAAAAGCTGAATTTCCCATCATCGATAGAACCCTCCCAGAGGGTCATTCTCCCAAAAGTCCCAAGAAATCCCCTTGGAGCTTTCCGCCCCAGCCCCCCAAAACATGAAAAATGCAGGGAAACACGGGAAATCAATTATCTCTCTAACCATTGATCAGAAACAGTTTTATTATATGCCATTCGATTCGTTACATTATGGAATACAATATTAGTTATATTCATTTTTCCAAAAAAATTAACAGTTTTCTTGATAAAATAATATATATGTAAAACTTCAGGGGGTTTGTGATTTGATTTTTTTGTTTTCTTCGATTAACTTCAAAGCAAGTAGTTTTAAAGGAAAATGAGCCAAATAATTAATGTAGCCACTGTCATTGCAAATCCATTGATGAATATTGTTATGTATTTGCGATTCGATTTGACGCTGTGGAAGGGGAAACAGTCGACGCGGAACGGCGCGGCTGACTCTCTTAGCCATAGTAAACAGCAAACTGGAAATCAATTATCTCTGTAACCATTAATCGAAAAAAATCTATCATACGTCATTCGATTCGATAAATTAAGGACTACAATATTAGTCGGATTCATTATCTCAATAAATCGAACAGTTTCTTTGATAAAATAATATAATGTAAAAATTTAGGGGTTTTTCGATTTGATTTTTGTTTTCTCCGATTAACTTCGAAGCAAATAATCTAAAGAAAATTAGACAAATAATTAATGTTGCCACATTCATTGCGAACCCATTGATGTATAATGCTATTTATTTGCGATTCGATTTTACGCTGTGGAAGGGGAAACAGTCGACGCGGTAGGCGTGGCTGACTCTCTTCACCATAGTAAACAGTAAAATACAGTACGGTAGTAGGCCTACTGCTTTCTAAGTTGCATCTTATTCACGCTATGGCGCTCGAAACAATCAATTTTGTCTATTGTTTTGACATGCGATGAAACAAATTTTTCACATTTTAATTCTCTAAATTCTCTAAAATCATTTTGTTGTTATATATGATTATTTTTGCTAAATCATGCATTCTATGACAGACAAATATATTGTTTGCAACCGATAAAATATTCATACTATTACATAATATAATACATATTTAAAATATGTGTGTATGATCATAATTCTATGCAAAAATTTATCATAAGTTATGAATGTCAAAAACTGAGATAAATCATAGATTACAATAGTGTTAACAGTGGCAATTTCCTGAAAAATCATAGCGTGAGGTGTTTGCTGTTTTCTACAGTTAATATTCACCAAGCCAGGTTGATAATATACCTTCAGTTGAGCCAAATATATATGACGGCTGAGGCATAAAAAAATTTATACATTGGGCTTGTTGAGTTGAAATTTTCTATGATTCTCTCTGTAAAGTAGCTTATCTTCCGTTCTTACTAGTTGATTCTACATTATTTAGACAGTCCAATATGAAAATTCAGTAGATTCTAAAGATGAAAGCCATGCAAACATACAAATTAAGGAAGAGTAAGCATGCATAAAAGGTAGGAAAATCATGAAAGTGTTTTACATTTAACCAAAAAGTACCCTACCGTATAAGATTAATTGAAAGATGATTCATCATCTTCTATTATTTTTGTTAACATATCGATTTTTCACCTCCACTCGCATCTTGTCATTCATTACACAAGGTTGGCAGAAGCTTTTCTTTATGTCGATTAATGTTGATTGAAATTGATTTTGATTAGGGCACCAAAAGAATAGATCATTTTCTATTTGAAGCATTCAAATTAAATCTATTGAACATGATTTAGCATTATGAGTTATGACGTATGACTTAGCATTCACAGATTTAGTTGGGTGAAGCTATTTGAAAAATGTACCTGATTATCAATTTCATGGTTTTTATACCATTCTAGTTCATTGTGATCATTGAAGGGTTGAAGTGATGAGTTAGTTCAAGTGAATTGTAGTACACAAGTATATTGTGCTTATAATGGGCTCTTCTTTATTTTCTATCGATGTTTTGCTCCAGTAGAGAAAATTTAAAATGTCGGTTTTACATTTTATAAGTTTCATAAATAATATAAATTAACAGTAATATAAATTTGATAAGTCCAGTATTAAATTAATCGATGTTGATTTTCATTGTATCGCTTTGTATCAATGTTACTTGCACTGTTTTCATCACTATTCTCTCAGAAATTGGTTTTTTATGAATTTCATGATCTGAAAATTGAAATTCAAATGCTATTTGGATGACGTTCACATTCCACTGGTTTTTTTACAATAATTGTTACGTTGAAGAGTGAGGCAATTCAATCCATTTGGAAGTAAAAGGAAATCACAGTGCGATTTGAACAGTGGATGATAACTTTGAAATTCAGTTGCTCAATTAATTTCGGCTTGATAATATCATTTGTAATATTATAGTTGATCAGAAATATGCATTGTATATAATGTTTATATTTCAGTTTGACTAATCTTCTATCACAGTCTCGCTTTCATTTATAAACATGATAATCCTAAATACGTTGATTACCTTAAAGATGTAGCTTATCTTACGTCGAACAATGTACAATACAAACAATTTTCATTAAATTACTATTATGATGATCATTGGAATTTCTGCCTGTGATTGAGAAAAAGTCATTTTATGAGCCTTGAAATTCGTACCTAGAAAAAGTTGCATTATTACTAGATTTTTTCACTATTTATTTTTCACTATTTCTGTGATTATAGAGATCAACTACTTTATTCTGAATCAGGATAAGGATAAATAGGGAAATTGTGAGATGGGGATAACATCCATAGTTACATAGCATCAATTTGAAAGCTCTGATAATAATTATTTGAACGGAATTGTACTGTACATTGATTTTTGTGATTATAGAGATCAACTACTTTATTCTGAATCAGGATAAGGATAAATAGGGAAATTGTGAGATGGGGATAACATCCATAGTTACATAGCATCAATTTGAAAGCTCTGATAATAATTATTTGAACGGAATTGTGATTCTGGCTTGGTATTGCCTCTCCATGTTCAGTGAGAATAGAAAGCTTCAGAGTAATTCTTTCTCTCTATATGTGATAATATTGGTAATATTTGGTAACATTTGTTAATATTTGAACCGAATGTGCAATAAATTAATCTACTTTCAGCTTGAAAATTTTCAACTTATCAGGAGTACAGTGTTATCATATATTATCTCAGGTAGGCCCACCCTTTTATTTTTTTTTGTTCACGTGATCTGATGATATTCATTCCATTATCAAGTGTTTAAATTATAAAGAGTGATGAAACAAGATAAAACACAAGAAAAGCTATGAAAAGAAATTTTGAATCTTCATTTTTCACAAAATAAGGATAAGATGAAGGAGTCGGACACATAATATATCATGAAACTTCGTTGGAAAACATCAATATCTGAAACTAGAGTTATCAAATTGTGTTACCTCTGACTCGTATGGAGAAGGCACAGTTCAAATTAATATAATAAATTCTGTGGGCAAACAACGAAATCCTGATTTTTATCATGAGCATGGTTAAATCAAGAAAATTGTAATATTTTTTAGAGTATTGAAAAGTGAAAATCTATATACAGCGCATGTCAAAACAATAGACAAATTTAATTGTTTCGAGCGCCATAGTGTAAATGGGATGCAATGAAGACAGCAATATTATTCTGTTTACTATGGTGAAGGGAGTCAGCCGCGTCGGCTGTTTCCCCTTCCACAGCGTCAACTTGAATCGCAAATACATAACAATATACATCAATGGATTTGCAATGAATGTGGCTACAATAGTTATTTGTCACATTGTTCTGTAAAATTACTTGCTCCGAAGTTAATCGGAGAAAACAAAAAAATCAAATCGAAAAACCCCTAAATTTTTACATTATATTATTTTATCAAGGAAACTGTTCGATTTATTGACGAAATGAATCCGACTAATATTGTAGACCTTAATTTAACTTATCGAATGACATATGATAGATTTTTTTCGATTAATGGTTACAGAGATAATTGATTTCCAGTTTGCTGTTTACTATGGCTAAGACAGTCAGCCGCGCCATTCCACGTCGACTGTTTCCCCTTCCACGGCGTCAAATCGAATCGCAAATACATAACAATATACATCAATGGATTTGCAATGAGAGTGGCTACATTAATTATTCGGCTCATTTTTCTTTAAAACTACTTGCTTTGAAGTTAATCGAAGAAAACAAAAAAATCAAATCGCAAACCCCCTAAATTTTTACATATATATCATTTTATCAAGAAAACTTTTAATTTTATTGAAAAAATGAATAAAACTAATATTATAGTCCATAATGTAACGAATCGAATGGCATATAATTGAGCTGTTTCCGATCAATGGGTACAGAGATAATTGATTTTCCGTGATTACCTGCATTTTTCAACTTTGAGGGGGGCTAGGGGGGAAAGCTTGGGACTTTTGGGAGAATGACCCTCTGGGAGGGTTCTATCGATGGTAAAAGATTCAGCTTTTATTTAATTTTCGGATCGAAAAAACCTTTATTGACTGGGCTATGAGGATAATAATATGAAACTCTAATGAACAATTACTGATAATATATGACAGCTCATCAAAATTCTTTCGCAAACTTCTTATGTTTACGTGAATAATGTTCAGGTAAGATTGATTATCACTACTGCCAAACAACTCAATCTGAGATTGAAAAATATCCTCTATTATAATAGTATTGTGAGTCTCAAGAGAAATATGCTCTTCAGGGTCATTTATAAGAACCATACAAAAAAGGAAAAATTAATAGGAAAACGAAAAATAAGCTATTTAAAATCTTGTAATAAAGGAGAAATTTAAAAAAGAATTAAGAAGGAATAGAATTAACTCTGAGAAAAGAATAGGAGAAAGTTAAAGTTAAAGGAGATAAGAAAGTCTATTACTATTAATGAAAGAAAAAAATACAGAGCTCGGTCATCTCGTGACACATATCGCCACATTTAATATATATATATATATATATATATATATATATATATATATATATATATATATATATATATATATATATATAAGTTTTTAAATAATAGAAACCAGTAAATACAGTGTAGTAATACATTTATTCAAATGGTTTGAGGTCCTCTTCGTTAGTTATACGTTTTACCGGAGAGTCTTGTTGTTTATGAATGAGAATCTTTGCATCACTCACCCAGACATATGCTAATTTATTGTTCTATTTAAGATCTCTAGCTTTATTCAGTAGAAATTTGTTGTATGCAGTGAGATGATCGTTTACATAGATATAACCTGGTGGAAGATTACAGTTCAAGTCTCCATTTTTCAAGTGTCCTTTTGCTTTCGCCGCACATTTCCAATTAATTTTGGCAGTTCTTGACGTGAAGCGAACTATTATAGATTTTGTCTTATTTTTAGAAGACGGAACCCTATGAGCAACAGAGATATCGTCTCTTTTGAACGGAGTATTAATCGCTCTAGCAACAGATTCTAGGATTGTGTACACATTTTCATTTTTTGTCTCCGGAATCCCTGCTATCTCCAAGTTGTCCAAACGAGTGTACTGCTGTATTTCATTAATGTCTCTTCGAAGTTTAATATTTTCAAATTCAAGCTTCTTACACTGCTCTTTCACTGATTTGTTTTCTGCGCGTACAGTTTCCAATGACGATTTCAAACTTTCAACAGTTGAATTAAGAGTCGTAATGATTTTACTCTACTCTTCGAGTTTAACATTAAATACCTTAGTGAGGGTGTTTTCGATAGTTTTTGTCAAAGTGGACTCAAGATCGTTGCTGTCGGTTGAAGAAGATTTTTCTTTACATTTGTCGCACTTCCAAGTTGATTTCTTCACTCCGAGTTTTCTAAAATTCTCTAACGTACGAATTTAGTACACGTTGGATGGAAAAAAATCCTACATCCACAGCATTCTAGGATATCTTTCGAGTTGTTGAAATCAAGAGTTGATTAATACAATATCATTTTACTAAGGATTAATAGAATTTTACTACAATTCAACAGAATTGTTCAAAAATTAATATAATTATAGTAGCTACAACCGGTAGTTGAATACCTACCTTCATTTCTATTAATGCCGGAGATCTCATTGACAAATGTGACAAGGAAAAGAAGAGCATCCTGATCGATGTTGAGCCTGAGAGGGAGAAGGGAGACTTTCATCTTGCACTCCTGCACATCGACTGCTGGCTCCGGTCGAATGTGCAAAGCCCGGATTCGCACCTGAACAAAACATGCCCACTCTTGAAAATGCTAATCGAAATTTCAGTCCAAAAGGTGGTTTAGTAACCCAACTAAATCCTTCTAATTGTCCAAGCACAAGCCTGGAGCTTAAGTGGGTCTCAGCTTCAATTAAAAAATGAAGAATCAAAAAGTGAATGTAATTCGTCAAACCATTAATATTAATAATAAATATTCAATTATAATAAAATAATTCAACATTCAAGGGACAAATATAGGGTTACGAATAAGGTGGGAATAACGCATAGTAATGTGCTGATAAAAAAGTGAAAATTTCAATACATTTTTAATACATGATTCAACTATATTGATGCAAAGTTCTCGACGCGAAATTGACAATAAGACTCATGAACATTGACTTATGAAACACAAAAAACATTGATTACAGTAAAGGATACAAAGATGGAATTGAATTATATAAGAAACTAGCCGTCAGGCTCGCTTCGCTCGCCATATCCGTCTAGCCAGGGGGCTCCGCCCCCTGGACCCCCGACTGGATCGTCCAAGGATGAGATCAGCAGGCTCGCTTCGCTCGCCTGCATTTTTCATTTGAGCGTTTTTATCATATGTTAGGACAATCCAGTCGGGGGTCCAGACTAAACGTCTGGCTAAACGGATATGGCGAGCGAAGCGAGCCTGACGGCTAGTAATATAATATTCCCAGGATTGAAGTAGCAGTGCCTAATCAATTTCTCCGCGATAAATGCATTTAAATCTTCAACTTGATGCTAACCTAACAAAGTCAACTCAACTTAAAGCCAACCTGACAAAATTATTAATTTAGTTGCCAGTTAACAACTGTTTCCAAGAGGTACTCTATCTAGATTATAGTTCTATATTAACATATGATATGGAAATTTCAATTATAATTAAGAGATTGGGAGAAGAAGAATATACATGCTAAAAGACAAACTTTAAACCCTTAAAAACAACCCTTAGAGTTAAAATATTGCCAAAAGATTTCTTAGTGCGCCTCTAAAGGGCCAACTGAACATACCTACCAAATTTGAACGTTTTTGGTCCGGTAGATTTCTAGTTCTGCGAGTGAGTGAGTGAGTGCCATTTCACTTTTATATATATATAGATTAAAAAGCTTGAGCCTGAAAAACTTTTTTCGCCCATATATCCAAGAAGATATATTCTAATTTACATTACTGTAGTAATGACTATCAAATAAAGTACGGGAATAAGAATAGACATTTACGAAGATATTCGATGTGAATTATTGATTTTCAGTGCTGAGTTGCACCAACTAGAATTTGTAGTACCAACTTTAAGCATTAGTTGTGAATATTGTAGGTGTAGGGTTGATACAGTTAAGTCTAAGCAAGCCAGTAAAAAACAAAATGAAAATAGATGAGAGTGACCTGTAACCTGTATCGCTTGCATTATTCTGGTAGTAGTAAGTTGAATGTACAGTAACTTAGAAGCTAAACGTTTTATGAAATAAGGGTAAGAAAATATTGCAATTTGCTTCTATCTAAGGATTATTCTAATACGCAATATTTTACGGCAACATTGAAATGCAATACTTAGTAATGAACGAATTATTACCATGTTAGCACTGGACTGCTTCGGACAATCAATGCTAGAGTATTGGTAGAGGAACTTGTTCATTTCGGATGAAGCCAGCAGATCTCTGATTTCAAACTCCTGAATTAACAAAACCTGCCTGGAAGCCGTTTCAGCGTTTTTACTGAACACATCGTACTGAAATCTCACCTGAAAACATTATTAATTTAATCAATTAGATGATGTAGATAAATAATACGATAATTACGAAAGAAACAGACAATCGCTTGAAACTTCTTTCAATCCAGAATTTTCACATAAACAATGTGAATGTAAGTTCATGTTAACATTTTTATTCTTACCAATAGCTTCACCCCCAAAATTTAATTGGAAGTAAATGATCATTTTGAATCTTTGGAAATCAACATTTTTGTTCATTTAATAGCTTCACCCCCAAAATTTAATTAGAAGTAAATGATCATTTTGAACCTTTGTAAGTTGAGAGTTCAAAGGGAGCCGGAAACACTAAAATTTCAATTTGTCAAACACTATCGCCAAAGAAACAACTTTCGAGTTTCAAAAATTGTGCAGTATGTTCATTTTTCAGATTTCAAAGGAGGAAACCTAATTTTGGATAGAGTTAATTAATCTATAATTCAACACGGAAATTTTGTTAATGAAACACCTAACAATAATGATAATAATGATGATAGTTGCTTGATGTTATCAGATTCATTTACTTCAACGAAATTGAAATAATTTGAATGTTTAAGCATTTATTGAATTATAATAAAGGCTTCATAAGACAGGGGTGGACCAGAAACTTCTGTTCTTGAATTTTTTCCAATAATCAATTGAATTGCTGTCCAACAATACAATTATTGTCCAACATCTTATAAACGATTTTCACTTGATAAAAAGTAAAATTAAATCCTTGACAATGACGTCAAAGTTGGCTGTGGACCCTTAAAATGTTATTGATTCATAATTGTCTAATCTTAGATGTTTAATAGAATATGAGAAGTGATTTATAAATTTGAGAGTTGGTTGGACCCACTTTATTCAGTTGCAGCTCCATGAGAACATCATGCTGTCTACCTTTGCCGCCCCTATCTTGCCAGCGTGAAGGGATATTGCAGAGTTTGTTTGGAGGCCGTTGATTGTGATCATGGACGCCATGCAGTGAGTTTCGGTGGTGGGGGGAGTAGCGCTGATGTCCTCTACTATCCGAGTTGATATTCACCTTCAATAAACAATGAAATAAATAAGTGAATCACACAAGCATCACATTCTATTTTATTCATGCGTTTGTATTTTAATGACTTACTGCCAATCAATTTTTTATTTTTGACAGAATAGTTTTGGTTGGAGTATAGAAAATAATTGAAGACTTACTTGTTCCAGTCAACTATGGCTTATAGAGGCAAATGTTTGGAAGACAATTTTCGACCCCGCAGCTCCGTTTAGAGTAGTAAGGAGATAAACATGTCGAAAGTATCCACCCCTACCCACTGTGTGTGCTGAGTGGGTGGGGTGGTTGAAAGTTTTTTTTTTGTTTAAAACCAAAATTTTTTAGTTTATCGCATATCTCGAAAACTATGCAACTTAGGTCGGCCTCTAACGACAGGAAAAGTGTGTCGAGTCGATCATGTGGGAACGAACATATCAACGGACGAGGAAGAAATTCAAGCAAAACAAAAACAGGTGTTTGGCAGCAGTTTCTAACATAAGATGAACAAGTTAATTATTCAAATTTTCGCTATACGCTTTTATTTAATTTCGGAACAATGCGTTCAACCGAAAAAACTACCGAAACAAAAATGAAGCTTGATATGGAAACTTGATAAATGAAGACAATATTGACATATTAATACATCCTATCCTACATATAGTCAATTTAAGCATTCTAGGTATACATTAAGCATACAGAGGTATGTCTGTTTCGACATGCAAAGCGAGGGTGGCTCTTCCTGCTATCGGGATCCGAGGAAAACAGATTGGTCACTCTATAAGTCTGACCTTCTGTCTCAACTTGGGTCACTGGGCAGGAGGGTTACCTGCTTTGCAGACATTGATCAGATTGCTTCTGACCTTCAGAATGCAATCATGAGCTGCTTTCAGGACAGTTGCCCATTGCGGCGGGGAAAGAGTCACACCAATACTAAGTGGTGGACTGCTGACCTTGACCGCAAAAGGGCGGCTATAAGGAAGCTTCATAACCATTGCAAACGGAGCCGTATTTGGGAGCCATACCACAGGGCACTGACAGAATACAGTCTTGCAATCAAGAAAGCTAAAGAAAACTCCTGGAGACAATTTACACAAGAGGTAAACAGTCTCAGCGCAGCAGCGAGACTGCAGCGTGTTTTAGCTTTAAGCCCAATTGGCCTCTTGGGAACTCTTAGGTCGCCAGGGGGACAATATACCACTGGAATTTATGGAAGTCTCAAACTTCTTCTTGAGACTCACTTTCCAGACTGTACCTTCGAGAGTGATTGCTCAGGCATGTCTGGCAATAGCGAAATGAGCTCATGGCCGAGAGCTGATCGTGGAAGCTGGACTTTAGCCAGGCGAATTGTCACACTCTCCAAAGTTAAATGGGCCATATCCAAGTTTGGCCCCTTCAAATCTCCTGGGGGGATGGCATAATACCAGCTATGCTGCAACAAGGACCAGAAGCTCTAATAGTTCTCTTGTGTGAACTTTTTAGAGCAAGTCTAGCCTATGGGTACATCCCTCAAGCCTGGTGTCTCAGTAGAGTGGTCTTCATTCCAAAGAGAGGAAGAGCAGACTACTCAACTGCAAAATCATTTCGTCCCATCAATCTCACATCGTTTCTCTTGAAGACGCTGGAAAGACTGGTGGAAAGACATCTAAGGAAGGGAATGCTTTCAGACACTCCCCTCCACAGGAATCAGCATGCTTATCAGCCTGGCAAGTCCTGTGAAACAGCCCTGCATCAGCTTGTGAGCAGGACAGCCTTGCTGCCAGGGAGATTGCCCTGTGTGCCTTCATGGACATTGAGGGCGCATTTGACAATGTCACTTACAAGGCCATGGTCCGAGCTGTCCAGGGGCGTGGTCTTGAGCCTGCCATATGTAGTTGGGTTGAGGCCATGCTCTGCTCCAGGCGAATCATGGCTGATCTTCAAGGTGAGTCGATGGTGATTGCGCCTGCGAGGGGCTGTCCGCAGGGAGGTGTGCTTTCACCTCTTCTGTGGAACCTTGTGGTCGATGGTCTCCTTAATGAACTCACAAGTTCAGTATGCTGATGACATAGTCCTCATGGTACAGGGAAAGTTCACCAACATTGTTGCTGACGTCATGAACGTCAACCTCAAAACTGTCAATGAATGGTGTTTTGGAGAGGGACTAAGTATAAGTACCTCAAAGACTGCAGTCATTCCATTTACAAGGAAAAAGAGCCTGGAGTCTCTCTCCAGGTTGAAACTTGGATTTACACGGCTTGAAGTATCAAGTACAGTCAAATATTTAGGGCTGACCATTGACTCAAAGCTGACTTGGAACAATCATTTAAACAATACACTGCATAAAACTAAATGGGCGCTTATGACGACAAGAAGATTTGCAGGCTCCATGTGGGGGATAAAGCCTCACATAGCTCTGTGGCTGTACAAGGCAGTAATAAGGCCTCAGGTAACTTATGGATCACTAGTCTGGTGGACATTTACAGCCACAGCCAAACTCACAAGTCTACAAAGGATGCAAACACTTCTAGTCACTGCAGCTTTCAGGAGCAGCCCGTCAGCAACTCTTTAAGTTGCTCTTGGCTTACTGCCATTGAACATTTTTATTATGGCAGAGGTACGGAAATCAGCCTATCGACTGAAAGTTGTAGGCCAATGGAGATAAGGCCTGTCTGGAACAGGCCACTGCACAATCACCAAAGCTGTTGCTCACAGCCCTGTGCTTGAGATGACGTCAGATGTCATGAGCACGGAGTTGGTTTTTACTACACCTTTCTCTGTTAAATTCTGCTTCAGAGAGGAGTGGAAGTCTGAGGAAGGGCCCCATCCCAAAAGAGGCAGCCTTGTCTGGTACACAGACGGTTCTCTCATTGAAGGGAAATCTGGCTATGGGGTGTACAGTGATTCACCTAGAACACAAGTCTATGCAAGTCTGGGACAACACTGCACCATCTTTCTGGCAGAGATTTGGGGCAACATGGCTTGTGCCAACATAGGCATTGCCAGGCGCTACTGCAATAAGCATATAGTAATCCTGTCAGACTGTCAGGCAGCCCTCAAGGCTCTTGACTCCAATGAAATCAAGTCCAAATTGGTGTGGGAGTGCCACAAAACGCTCAGCAGGCTTGCAACGCTCAACTCTGTGCATCTTGGTTGGGTACCTGGCCATGTAGGCATAGGAGGTAATGAGCGTGCAGATGAGCTTGCTAAGCGGGGTTCTGGTATGCCATTCCTTGGCCCAGAGCCGGGCTGTGGCATAAGTGAAACAACTGCCTTCCACACAATAAATAAATGGTCCAGGGACTTACACCACCAGCAATGGCAGGGTCACCCTGGTCAAGCACTTGGCAAACGACTGCTGGCAGACAAAAGCCCTCGCTTCACCTGGTGGCTGGTGAGTCTGGGTAGAGGTCAGGTCAAGCAGGTAATTGCCCTGATAACTGGACATGGCCACTTCAGGAAACATCTCCACACAATTGGACTCAGAAATGAAAGCCAGATGTGTAGGCTTTGTAATCAGTCTGAAGAGACTGCTAAGCATATCATACTGGATTGCAGAAGTCTTGGAGCTAGAAGAAGGGCTCTTTTTGGCTGCGAGCAACCAGGTGATGAATGGGATGTTGGTATAGGGAAGAAACTCCTGAATCTTGTAAAGGACACGGGAGTTGGTTTGCCTAACTAACATACTTTTGGGACACACAATAAGCTTCGGTTGATGTGTGATGTTCCTCGAATCTTTGGATCTTGAATCCGTCCCTTCAAAACATAAACATAAACATAAGCATTCTAGTTGGACACTTTCCTTGCGCTCTCAAAAAAGCAAGGGTAATACCTATTTATAAATCAGGTCCCAAAGGCATATTCTCCAATTATTATAGGAGACCTATTTCTTTGTTGACAACATTATCTAAAATTTTAATTTGAATTTATTACTCATTGCATGTACAACAATGAAATTGTTTGGCAATCATTACATATTACAAAACAAAAAAATCACAACAAAACGTCATTCGTGTCATAAAAACACTCATCAGCCGGCAAGTCCTTAAATTTTTTCTTGAGCTGCACTATATTGTCAATGTCCTTAAGGTGGTGCGGCAGGGAGTTGATCATTATTTGGCTCATATGAATTGGATTTTTCTCGTAGAACGATGTCCTATGTTGTTGTATTCGATAGGTGTTCCTTGAGTGTGTGTTATAATTGTGTAGGTCAGCACCTCTTGTCCACGTCGATGCATGGTTGAGACCAAATGCTACAAACTCCAGAATATACAGGCAAGGTAGTGTGAGCATCCCTGTTGCTCGGAATAATTCTCTACATGGAGTTCCAGGCGGTATTTTGAACATTACTCTTTTTTGTGTTCTGAATACTGTGATAATTTTCGGTGACGTGCCTCAAAAGAGTAATCCGTAGGTAAGAAGAGACTGAAAGTATCCATAGTATGCGGAGAAGACTATCTGCTGATGCATTGTTCTTGCTAGTGTAGCAATTGCGAATGTGGCCTTACTAAGTCGTCTCAGAATCCATCTTCAAACCCAGGAAGCTGCAGACATTTGCTGGTTTGACCTGCTTCAAGTCCATCTCGAAGTAGAAAGAGTCAGGAGCGTTGAAATGATTTATGGAGAAACTGAGATAGCAGTTCTTTTCAATATTCACCTTGATTTGATTTGCTTCACACCAATTTCGAATACTCTCTACAACCTGTTCTCCCCCACTCTGCATCTCCTGGATAGTATCACCTATGATGACAAAGTTGGCATCATCGGCGAACAATACACTACTGGCTCCTGGTATATTACTAGGGAGATCTTTGATGAATAAGGAGAATAATATAGGTGAAATTATTGTTCCCTGTGGTACTCCTCTCTTCAATTTACTGCAATTGGATCTGTATTTATAATTTTCCACATTACGGGATTTTGCTTCAATTTCGACCACCTGCGATCTACCTGTTATGAACGATCTCATCCAATCAAATACAGATCCTCTGAATCCATAGTGATAAATCTTTTCCATCAAGATATCGTGATCAAGACTATCGAATGTTTTTTTGCAGATCGATGAATAAACCTAAAGCCATTCATTGTTATCCAGGGCGTCATAAATTTTGAACAGGAACTCATTAACAGCATCAGTAGTGGATTTTCCTCGCTGAAATCGAAATTTAAATGAGAACAATCTCATCTCCAACTCACAGTATGGTTTTCAAAAGTCCAAAAACACATCTGATACTCTTTTCAATATGTCTAGGGCTATCTCAAGCAGTATTAAATTAAGAAGAAAAGTGCTGATAACCTTTTTTTGACTTGGTAAAAGCCTTTGATACAGTTGACAGTTGATACTCTAATAAAAAACTTGAATCATTGGGGATAAAAAATAACTCTCTTCGATGGTTCAAGAGTTACTTTCACAATCGGCAGCAATCAGTATGAATTGATACCTCCCTCGCGTTCGCTACCTTTCAGCCTGCCGCTCTGCTCTGCTCCCCACGCCACGCATCAACCAAATGAGTGGTTGACCCACCCGCCACCAGGGTGCGCCTCAGTCGCCGCCACCCGTTCCTGCGTTTCTATTGGCCGAGCACCGCCGGCCAATAGCAGCGCAGGTGAACTCGGGGACTGTGAATAAAAGGGGGCTACTCAGCTACCCTCGATAGCACTTGCTCACTAGCAGCCTTCCACTGAAGAGCCAGAAGAGACCACCAGCCGAGACCACTACCGAGACCAGGAGCAGAGCAGCGAGCAGGCCAATGAGGGAACCACGGCGAGACTAACCGCAACCTGAGGAGGCCTCCTTGTCTACTACCCAGCCGATGCCTAGGAGGAACCGAGCCGGCCGCCGAATCCAGAAGAGGAGGGCCCTACGTCAGCTTCGCCAGGTGGAGGAGAGGCTGAGGCTGTACACCGCCGCGCCAGCTGCGCCCAAGACTTAGCGCCCCAGCCTAACAACTGGCGCGCGGTTCTGGATGCGCGGGTTGGGTGCCGAACCGACATCGGAGTGTGTGCAGCGGAAGCCTACGACCCTGCCTGCTCGGGGTTTGAACGAAGGCCCCTTCTAAACGAGGAAGTGGTCGAGGAGGTCCTCCCGGCGGAGATTCGGCACGACCTCTGGCTAGTAGATCACCCGGTCAGCCCTCTCCGTTGCCGGGTAAACCAGAGTGGAGACTGCGAACCATTGACTTGAGCCCCTGCCGACCTGCTCTCGCACCAGACGGACCTGCCGGGACCCTCGCGCGGCGTGGTATTGCGCCAGTCGACGACTACTAAACATCTAGCCTGCCTTGGTCCCTTTTAGGGCCACCAGCAACAATCTTGGTCCCTTTTCAGGGTCACCAGCAACAAACTTGGCCCTTTTCAGGGCCACCAAAAGCCATTGTTTTTCAGACAGTGGTAACAAACCCCTCGCTCGACCCGACTGACTAGCCCAATTGATGAACGAGCCACACCTTCCGCCATATCAGTATAAATGTTGAAAATAGTGATAAAGAAAATGTTGAGTAAGGAGTAGTCCAGGGAAACACCCTTGGGCCACTGCTATTCCTAATGTATATCAACAATCTGTCAAAATTAGTAGTTGAAGGTGAGTTGTATATGTTTGCTGATGACACAGCAGTAGGTAGTGTCTATTGGGAGCACTTGGGAGGAGGCCTACATGAATGCTTCAATATTGATTTGGCAAAAATAAAGAACTGGTTTGACCAAAATAGCCTGACAGTAAATGTGGAAAAACGAAGTTCATGCCAATAGTTACAAGTAATCAAGCTGATACAGCTCAGTAACACTAACGATGCATTCTTGTAATAATCCCAGGTCTGCTGGATGTAATTGTAGTATGATTGAGCGCGTTGATCATTATAAATACCTGGGCGTTGTCTTGGATTCCAAGATGAGTTGGGTACAACATGTCCAGTGTACTAAGAATAGGTTCAGAAAGCTGCTTCACGCATTCTCAGAGCTGAGTAATGTTCTCAGTGTGGATCAGTGCAAAGTAGTTTACTTTGCCTATGTCCAATCTATAATACTATATGAAATTCTAGCTTGGGGAGGGGCTTCCTCCTCAGTCATTGAGCCTCTTGCAGTCACCCAAAGATCTATTAGATACCCAACAATACAATACAATATTGTTTATCGAAATTCCCGTACTGAATGTTAGACAGCTTTTTATTAGATCTTTGTTGATCCACATCAAAAAATACAAAACGGAACTTCTAGGAGAAATAGTGAACCATAGCTACTCAACTCGCCACAGATCCAATTACAACTTTGAGATACCTCAGCTGATTCACGGCTCTGAATTGACAAATCCTTCATACCTGGCCCATATTTTGTACAGAAATGTGCCAGGGGTGATTAGTGAAGCAGAGGCGCTTAGTTTGGTAGCTGTACCAGATTGGTTGGAAAACATCAGAAGAACTACTCCAATCTTGTTATGTTCGGTGACCAATACGTCTTCAGTTTCCAGACAATTGATTGGTATTTATTTTATCATTGATATAACCGGTTTGACTGATTATCTATTTTATAATCAAAATATGATTAGCAATGGTATTGCTATCCTTGTCTATCATTCAACAAAGCGGATAGCGCTATCTAATTCTCGCTTTGCTTTGTTTCCAGATCGTTTTTCAACAATGTAGAATTAATAATATTTCTAATAAATCTACATTATGAGTGTATTCTCTATAATTTACTTCTAACTTCTATGAGCAGATTAAGCTTATGTAATAACGTGGAACTTCCCCCCCTCCCACACAGATGTATAGTCTAGTAGGGGGATTCCAAAATAATTATGTTGTATTTCATATTCGTGTATTATGTTTTTTTTTGGAAATAAATTGAAATTGATAAGTTTCCAACAAGAGTATTTTCTAGTAGTTTTGTGATAAATATAATCATTTTCTAGATGTCTGTAAGATGCATAGTTTTCAAGATATATATGCGGAAAATAATGCACTATGTGGGTAGGAGTGGGGACTGTCGACATGCTTACCTCCTTACAACCCTAAACAGAGCTGCGGGGTCAAAAACTGTCTTCCAAACATTTCTCTCTGAACCAGTAGCGGCTCGTGATCTTTTAGCTTGGGGGTTCAACCTCATGATCTATTGAGGATAGAGGTCAAGAGGATATATAGTATTGAGCATAATCAAGTGTAAAGGTAATCAATAATAATTTTAAGGTATTACCCCCGAAAGATTAAGCATATTTTCTACAAATATAGATTTTTTGTCCTGTTTATATTTTTATTGTTTAATTTTTACTTTGGGAGTTAATCTACCATCATGTTTTATTTTACACCTATCCTCAATATTAATAATGTTTGTCTTTAATAAATACTGAACCTTATTCATATTTATTCATCAAAATGCTGTTACGGTACCTAACACAATAAATTATATTCACACTCTCACTAAAACAAAATGGACATACTAGAAATACTAACGAATACACGAGACACACTAGAAATTACTAGTCCATATTCTTCAACACTCAAAACAAATTTATATAACAAAAAATGCAGTGAAATCTATCACAACTTTATACAGTATATACCCGAAACCGTACCGTATAACCTCAAAACTGTCATGCTAAACGCTTTCTACATCTTGTTTACCGCTTTTTTACTGTTTACTGCCACCAAATTTGAATTTATTGGTTATATTCAAGATGGCACTGCTACTGAATCCGTATCACGAATACTCAAGATTCATTCCGTGGTTTACCGAATGCTTCACTTGCCTCGGTTAGGTTCGGCTACTTTCGGATGAACTCGTGGAAATGTGGTTCAGACAGGATTGTGAACCAAATCAGTGCTAGCAAACCGATTCCCCTCCTCTGTTCCACTACCTCACCCAGCCGTGTTTTTGGGTTCACATCGGGAAATGAACACTGCTTTCAACCACCTCCCGTTTCGTCATGCCATTCGGTGCTGTTTCAAGCAAGCCACTCCGGCACCGGCCGCAAAACATCGACGTTAAGTTTACGTAGATAAACATTTTGTGATGTAATTTCATGAGTATAAAATAAAAATATAATTATATGAGTAGAATTCATCATTCTATAGGAGTTGGTTCAATTCTGGGGGTTCAATAAACCATTGAACACATAGGACGAGCCGCCACTGCTCTGAACCCTCTTTTGAGCATTTATCGCCTGGACTATTGGGAATTTGATACAATAGACATTGTGTTTGCAATAATCCACAACACAATAATAGCAAAACGAGTTTTAGAAATAAGCAGCTACTAGAAGTAAATATTTTAAACAAATATGAAAAGCAAAAGGATTGACTAGCAATCTGACCATTTTTTTGCGAAAGATTTTCAATTTAATTATCAACGATTTATGTACCTGGAAATAAGATCTTTCAACTCAATTAATTCTAACTTGAAAATAAAAATGTCAATAGTAGAAGATAAACCAAACATTCAATGATATTAATAGGAATTCTCACCTCTTGAGGCCTGGAAGAAGAGAAAGCAACATTGGTGTCAACACTGTTTCTTCTAGCTGCATCAGTCGATTTGTCTCTGAAAAATGAAAGTGAAAAAGGAATATTATAGGAAATGCATTTTTGATAAAACTTAATTTAAATCCACTACTTGAAGATCACCACTGAAATGCTATTTATCCTACTGTACTACAAAAAATTCGCTATTGTAATAACTATGACATGGCTGTGGATAGGTTAAGCCCAATGACCTGCAAATAAATAAATATAATTTTATTGTCGAAAAGCCTTTACAGCATAGACAACGTCAATCTATAACATAACAACAATAAGTTCAAGTCACACACTTCTACAGTAGTATACACACAATGCTCATGTAATGATGGTTAATATTAACAAATAGAGTAACAACAACAACAATAAAATACATTTGGACATTTCTACTATAGTATCACAGTTGAGTAATGAAGAGAAGTTGAATTTAGATAAGAAGATAATCAGACTAACCAACATTTATAGATAGGTACTAATTATTTACTAACATATATTTACTAGGCACTCATCAAATTCAGTCAATTTATAAAACGGATTTAATACTAGCCAACTATATATCTTTTGTTTTAATATCTTTTGTGACACATTATGTAAATGGGAAGGCAGTTTGTTGAACAGTTTTTGTCCTGTGATCTCAAAACTATTTAGAGATTTTGTCAGTCTTTGGTGCTGTATATCAATGCCAATTTCTGTAGCTTGTGTTAATTGAATGAACATCACTTCTTAACTGCAGGCAGGACAGGTTCTTACGGGTATAAATGAGGACATAATATACATACAAGTTCATTTCAGTTGGATTTTTTTGATTAATGAACAATGGTTTGCAATGCTCATGATATGATGAGTAAGTTATAGTTCTTAAAGCTTTCTTTTGAATGAGTAGAACATCATTAATCTGAGAAGCATTACCCTAAAGGATGAGGCCATAAGATATTATACCTACTATGAAAGAAAGAAAAATAGGCCGTTCTATAAATATTTAATATTTCATAAGTACTGCACCGGATAGACTTTTGAGCAAATGAATTACTCTGCTGAGCTTTGAGCTGACATATTTGATATGTGGCTCCCATGTAAGCTTTGAGTCCATAAGAATCCCTAAAAATTTCATACTTGCTAGATTATTCACTGGAGGTCATCTTTTTAATTTGAAATTAAGTTGTTCAGTTTTACTGTTATTAAGAACAAAGCTATTCGCATTGAACCATAGAGATGCTTTTTCCATAGTGTGTTTGCTTTCCTGGCTCAGAATGTTCAGATCACTGTCCAGGTTGAAGAAAGTGGTATCATCTGCATACAAAATTGTATCGGTCTTAACGAAAGCTGAAATGTCATTGATCGCAACCAAAAATAAGAAAGGACCAAGTATCGAGCCTTGTGGCACACCCGACTCAACCTTCAACAAAGACGACTTGTTGCTAATGCTACCTACAGTTACTAGTTGACTACGATTCATAAGATAGGACTTTAAAAATTTGAGAGCATTCTGACCTGTTCCATAATAGCTCATCTTTTCCAAGAGGATCGTATGATCAACACAGTCGAATCCCTTACTTATGTCACAGAAGGTGGCCAGAGCATAGTTTCCCTGTTCAAATGCTTGCAATACACTCTTAGTTAATTTGAGAAGAGCATCTACAGTAGATTTATTTTTTCTAAAGCCAAATTGAGAAGGTGCTATGATATTTAAACGCTCAAAATGTTCAGACAGTCGATTATCTATATATATAAAAGCGAAATGGCACTCACTCACTGACTGACTCACTCGCAGAACTAAAAATCTACCGGACCAAAAACGTTTAAATTTGGTAGGTATGTTCAGTTGGCCCTTTAGAGACGCGATAAGAACGGATTTGGAAAAATTTCCAAAGATACGCCCAAAATCCGCGTTTTTCCAGCGTTTTCTCAGCTTTATCGAGAACAAATGAACAGAAATTGTTCAAATTTAGTACAGAAGCCCAGCTAGTGTGTAATAATGTTGTGTTAGAAGGAAGTAGCAATAACGTCAAAGATACGCCCAAACTCTGCGTTTTTCCAGCGTTGTTTGCGCTTTCTCAGCTTTATCAAGAACAAATAAACAGAAAATGTTAAAATTTACTACAGAAGCTCAGCTGGGGTGTTAATGTTGTGTTAGAAGGAATTTGAAATAACGCCAAAGATACGCCCAAATTTTTGCGTTTTCTCAGTTCTTTCATCAAGTAATAGACAGAAAATGTTTAAATTTGGTAAAGAGGTTTAGCTAGGGTCTAAAAATTTTGTGATGCGGTGACTTTAATATTTCATCAAAGATACGCCCAATATCAGCGTTTTTCTCAGCTTTTCTGCGTTTTTTCAGTACTTTGACTTTCTGATGGAATGAAGCATGCTCAAATGAAAAATACATGCGAGCGAAGCGAGCCTGCTGATCTCATTTTTGGACGATCCAGTCGGGGGTCAGGGGGCGGAGCCCCCTGGCTAGACAGATATGGCGAGCGGAGCGAGCCTGACGGCTAGTATACTATAGTTTCAAGTATTTTTGCTAGAACAATACAATAAATATATATATATATATATATATATATATATATATATATATATATATATAATATATATATATATATATATATATTGATAACTACTTGGACAATTTCTATCACCCTTTTTGTAAATAGGCACCACCCTCGACTTCTTGAGCTCCTCTGGAAATACTCCTTCCGCTAAGCATTTATTTAGACAATGAGTAAGAGGCTTCACTCAAACTATTTATCACCTCCCCTAATAAGTTGACAGACATGCCGTAAATATCACAGCTATTAGAAGATTTAAAACCTTTGACAATTTCTGTACATGTTCAGGGAGCACTTCACAGAAATTAAAGTTAGCAGTCATACTGGGTCCCTTAACAGATTCTAGATCCAATGAAAATCTACCTGGTCCATTCAATGAGTCTTGAATATCTTCAACAGACTGAATAAAATAATTGTTTAGAACATCTGGATGCAGAGGAACACTCTTTCTAGCATTAACATTATTATCAGCAACTGTGTTTATAATTTTCCATGCAGCCTAACACCTGTTTTTTTTATTTTTCAATGTATTCAGTGTTATAGATTTTTTTGCTTCTCTTATTGATTTCTTATAACTATTTCTACATTCTATATAAGCCGATTTTGTTTCGGCAGTTTTGAACTTATCATTTAGACTCATTAGTAAAAACATTCGCTGCTTTAGGGCTGCCAACTGTGAACTGTACCAGCTGTTTTTCTTATTCCGTTTGCCTCTATTGTAGAAAACTTTACAAGCTCTTTCAGGAATGTTATAGTTGAATATTCTCAATATTCTTTATTTAGAAAAGAAATATGAAAACAAATCATAAGCTGGTTCCTTTTTACTATATATATCAGACCAGTCAGTACTATACAACGAATTTCTAAATTTATTTATTTTGTCTGCAGTCATAGGTCTTGTTTTTACTAGCTTTGATTCGGTATTATAACTTTTAACATTACTACTATGTGCAAGCTCAACAGATTCAATGGTCAGAAACTCATGATCCGAGTACGGGAAAGGAAGAACCTTATTTGAAACAACAGTACTCCTAATATTAGTAAATATATAATCAAGACCATATCTTGACCAAGATACTCTCTTGTATTTACGACATTTGTGAAAGTCATGTTGAATTGCCTTAATAAGTTTTTTAGCTCAAAAGAACTACGTCTATCTCTATTCAAGTCAAAATCCGAGTTCACATCTCCACCTACGAATAAATGATAGTTTTTAAATGCTAGCCCATGCAAGAAGTTGAACAGTTCTAAGAAAACTCTACTGTTACCATTAGGAGATCTATAAATTGATGTAATTATCAATTTGGAAACACGATTGATAACACATGTGGCTTCAAATTCAAACTCCCTGCAAAGAAAATCTACATTCAAATGGTCAAAATCCTCAACTGATTTTTTATAAAGATTGCGACTCCACCTCGAATGTGGAGTGTTCTATAAAAACTATTACAAAGAAAATAATCATCTAGTTTTAAAAAAGACAGTTGAAACTCTCTACACCAATGTTCACTCACACAAATAATATCAAGACTGTTATCAATAGCAAACTCATTTAACAAGTCTTCCTTACTTATTAAACCTTGCATATTAATGAAACCCATTTTAATTTTTTTCAATTCTATTATTCTGTTCATTATAAAAGGGTTGTGTAAAATTATTGCTATCAAATTGAGCATCTAAATTGATTTGATCAGAACAAACACCAATCACAGAATGTGTATCAACAGAAGTGTAATTCGAATCAAATTTTTGCCCATCCACTCTTCTAAAAAAGAATTAAGTGGAAGAGTAATGGGAGGAAATGAGCTCAAATATGAAAAATGATCCTCTACATACTTAAAAATCCTATCACTTATATACGCTTTTCCAAGACCATTCAAGTGCAATCCATGACTTGTGAAAAATCTTCGTCCTAGGTTACTAATGTCTATGAATTTTACGTGTGGATACAGGCTACATATTTTCAACATTGACCTATTAGTTTCCTTAATTGCGACGACAGGACCAGTCAGCCAGGTCGTACCGAAGAGAAATTGGAAAAAACA
This sequence comes from Nilaparvata lugens, assembly GCF_014356525.2. Taxonomy (NCBI): domain Eukaryota; kingdom Metazoa; phylum Arthropoda; class Insecta; order Hemiptera; family Delphacidae; genus Nilaparvata; species Nilaparvata lugens. The sequence continues at coordinate 44,328,445 of NC_052507.1, forward strand.
ATAACATTTGTCCTATACAGTGCAGCCAAATTCCGTCGCAACGCTATTAGAAGATCTTCAGCCTCATTCTTGCTTACATCATTTGAGCCGGTTTGAATTATGACAAAGTCCTTTGCACCAAAGCTATCAAAGTTATTGGGTAAGACATCCCGGAACTTCGCACCCGGCTTTACAAAAGAGGTGAAATTGTAGATGTTATTCTTCATGAACTCTCTACACACAATTTCTCTCCTGACTATCAGCGTAATGATGTATTTTAGCCTCACAAGTGACACTAGCATTAGATTGTCCGGATTGATTCTTGGTCTTTCGATTAGACGACCTCCTATTACAACAATTAGGGATTTCACCTTTTGACTGTGTTTCTTCATACTTTTCCGACTCTACGTACAATTTGTCATGTAGGGTCCTCCATTTATTAGTTTCTCCTCGCTCCACAACTCTCTAATTTCTTAAAGCTAAGTTATCCGCCTCCAATGCTTCAATAGAAGTAGACATTGACTGCACTCTTTCTAATAGAGATTCATTTTTGTACTCAAGTGACTTAATTATTTGATTCGAATCCTCACTCTGACTCTGAATTTCAGATTTCAACTGTTCCATTTCTAATTTTAAATCCCTCACCATATTCATAAGGTCATCTCTTTGTTGAAAGAGCTCTAATTCACGTATACTGCAAGTCTCGTCATCCCTAACAGTTCTAATGTTGGGTGTATTAACACCCATCTCTCGCGATTTTAGAGTCTCATTATCTCCAACGGTTCTAATGTTATGTGTATTAACATCCATCTCTCGCGATTTTGGAGTCGATAACAACTCAATTATCTTATTTGGTGATTTTGAGGGAGTAGTATCATGTTTGAAACTCGTGAACCTGTGTTGATATCCGAAACTGAATGATTATGGGTACCTGAAGCTCCCATAGCTTTATTAATACCACTGTTCGTTTTCATAGAAGCAGAACAACCAAACGTTAAACAACGCCATGAAACTTGTCCATTTACTAAATCTCGATCCTTTCTATAACTGTGACCGTCTACCTTTATTGCTTTATTACCTGTTTTTGTTTTAAAAATTTGGATAGACATGGTGGTATTGAGTTAAGAAGTATGTAAAGGTGTAGTGAAAAGTTGACAGTTCAAACTCAGAAACAATTCAAAAATCGCCGCTCTCCAAACTCTATAATGCTACATCAACAGCTGACTATCAGCTTGATGTTGAAGATAATCCACTATCTTGATAGGGAATTTTCAGTCTAAAAGCACTACATTGGCTACACTGTTTGGTGGGAAAACAGCCGTCATGCGGATATCAATATTCAACTGAGTGGCAGTTCACAGATAAAGTCACTGATCTAGGTCAATCTGTGAAGTTTGTTACCTTATCAAAGCATCTCCACCTTGCTCAAAGACTCTTCAACTTTTCACAGGCAAAATTGCTAAGATCTTTTAAACATAACCTTATCACTTAGAATTTATGTGATTTTTTACACTTTTTGAATATTTCCTGTACTTCACGTCACTAATACGTCACTAGTACTGCACGTCGCTAGTAGTACTTGAACATTTTTATCAATTGTAATCTACTTGTTCTTCTTATTCAGAAAACTCATACTTATAATCTTCAATATATTTGCAATTAACAAGAAAGATAGTAGTATCCACTTGTAATAAGATGTAATAAGTTGTAATTTACTTGTACTTATTTGCAATATACTAGAACTATTTGACATAAATAATAATAAATTTGAGATTATCACTAAAAACAAGATTAAAAGTATTTGTTGAACTGAAATCTAGTATAAGCTCTTCTTAAGTAGAAATTTAATTTAGAAAGTCAATTACTTTTCAGTTATAGTGACATGTTTTTTGGGCTGTTCTACTCCGAAATCGTGTCCGCCGTACATGTGCCAGACGAGCGTCATCTCTCTCAAGCAATAGCGCAGTATGGCCGGGGGGAAGGAAGATGGCGCCTTCAGCAGATCAGATTTGTGAGTGGGTTTGCTGAAGTGGTTGTCGACCACTCGCACTGTGGCACTGGTCAGGTGTCTCACCACTGGCACACCGTTTGGAGGCTGCAATGCAACCAATATTACAGCTTCATCATGTTTTTCAGACAAATAACAATTTGATTTGATAAATCGGCTATGGATCTATAGTGAGGTCCACGTTGTAATGGCAGTGAAGAAAGACAGGAAAGCAGCGTGCCGATTCTAAGCCTTGCTGCCTTCTACAGAGGATAGCTGACACCGGTATATTTGATGAAATATTGTCTGTTCATTCTTGTTTAAGGAGTGGCCTTAGTCGAGTGGATCAGATGCTGGCTTTATGATTCAGAGGCCCGGGTTCAAAACCCGGCCCGGGCAAGATATTTATCTCGGGCCACTCCAGTATTTTGGATGGCACGTTAAGCGGTCGGTCCCTGCCTAAAAAGCAGTCGTTAGGTCAAGTCAGAGGCCCTTAAATTGATCAGTTGCGACCTGAAAACTCTGACACCAGACCTGAGCCAGCCAGGTCACTCGATATTATTATTATTATTATTATTCTTGTTTAAAATAGTTATTTTATGCGTCAAGAGAATATATTTTTCAATTATTAAATAGAAAAAGTTAAATATTTTGTTAATTAACTCAACATTGTTAAAACACGATCTCACAACGTTGCAGAACTGGAAAAGGAAAGCACTATCTGCTTTTTTGAATGATAGACATGGATAACAGCACCATTGTCAATCGATTACTGTCATTATAACGTGGTCCTTTCACTACAGTGTGCTAATGATTTTGAAGCAATATTTCATTGCGACATCAAAATATTCTGATATCAGGTTTAGAACAAACAAACGTTCAAGCATAATTTTAAACAATATTACTATATGTAATTTACTTATAAAATATCAGGCTCATAATAGATGATTACTTCAATAGATGATTCATTAATAATTATGAAGATTTATCTTTACATCGATCACTCATAAAACCATTAAATACCAGCCAAGGTTAACACTCTCAAGCCCCATTTACACCAGAGTTGTCAACTGATTTTTCAATAAATTGCTAACAGTTAATTTTCTATCCAATTAATTTATAGAAATTGAATTGCAGTATTCGTATTATTTTTTAAAAATTTATCAATAAATCTTTTTCGAATTCGTGGCTGCAGCACAAGTCTTCTTATCCTAGCCTCTACAAGAACAGAATAATAATTTTTGATTTGTGAATTTATTATACTTGGCAATGAAAAGTTATTCATTCGATTGGATTGAAAGTTAGACTAAGTTCAACTCGCGTTTCCCCCAAAACTTTAATAAGATAAAACTATCATAAAAAATGGTAATTCTCTTGGAAATTGTTGAAAACTCACAATGATTCCAGAGCCGGCCAACGCTTCGCTGTCGACAATATTCCAGTCCTTCATGCTGTCACTGCTATCGCTGTCCTTGCAGTCGTTGGGTGACCACGCAGGATCGGCTCCGCTCTTCTCCTCATTGGCTCTGGCGATGCCGCCTCCCCTCTCATCCGGGAAGAAGAACACTTGCACTCCGTTAGGATTATTCTCCGATCCTATAGCTCAACAAAAGAAATGTAAATGAATTCATATAATAATAATTTGTGAATACATTAATAATAATTCAGCTTGAACAAGTGAAAAGATACAAATAATAAGTAACTGCCATATAGTAATAGTAGTATCGATTCTTTATTACGTTGGATTTTTTTATTACAAAAACTACTCCACTATCTAGATAGTGAAGGAAAATTATTTAAATGCTTGCAGTGTTATTCAAATAGTAACATTTGGTAAAAAGTTTTATGAGAGAATCTGTTATCTCCATGTCACACCATTATGCCGCATCTACATGTTGGCCCAATGTAGGGCCAACTGATAACACAAAATTCCAGTAGTATATGTTTCAATGAAATAATGTAAATATAAACAATGAAATAATAGAAACATTATGAGATAAACGAAAATCATAAAAAATGTATTCACTCTTTTTTTCTAAAACCTGTTAACCCTTGTGATGTGGAAAGTGTAATAAAACAGTTGAAGAGCAACTCTAGCCCTGGAGTAGATAACATCAGTAGTATAACTCTTAAAAATATAGCACACCTTATTTCTGAACCACTGTCTTTTAATATGTGTTTTTGCACAGGAACCTTCCCGCTAAAATAAAACCTATTTTCAAACAGGGTGATCCAGACGTAGCTAGTAATTACAGACCAATAAGCTTGCTAAGTAATCTTTCGAAAATTTTAGAAAAATTAATAAAAATTCGCTTGGTAGACTATTTGAATGTAAATAATGTTCTGAATGAATTCCAGTTCGGATCCAGGCAAAAAAAAGTACAGAGGATGCACTGATACAATTCACAAATTCCATCACAAAAAAACATAATGGTGGTAAAAAAGTTATAGCAGTGTTTCTGGACTTGGCAAAGGCGTTTGATACGGTGCCACATCATAGTCTTCTGATTAAATTAGAAAAATAAGGGATAAGAGGGCTGCCATTGGATTTATTTAGAAGTTATTTGAGTGAGAGCGATCCCAGATTTTAATACTAAAAAATCAGTCAAATAAAAGAGAATTGAGTAAGTTTGGTTTGCCTCATTTTTTCAGATGTCAACTGCGAAAAAGTTTTTGAAAATGCGGAAAATGATATGTTTCTAATAAAGAACTTGCTGGACCAGCATACACTTGAACCTTAGTAAAACTAAATATATTACTTTCTCAGCAAATGTTGTTGGTAAACCACTCATGCCTTTGGAATTGAAACTACATACTCAATGTGATCAATTTGCTTCAGGGAAACAACTGTCCTGTCTTTGAGAATGTGAATACATTTGATATTTGATAACACCTAGATATTTAGGTGTTATTGTTGATGAGTGCCTAAGATGGGATCATCACATAAAGTTCACCATTAAAAAATTAAAATTCATAAATTATAAATTCTATAAAATTAATAAAATACTGGACAGAAAGCAAATAAAAGTTGTTTACTTTGCTTTAGTTGAATCAATACTAAGATATGGAATCACAGTATGGGGAGGTACATAAGATTCTCACTTGAATAGTCTATTTATAACACAACAAGGTGTAATTAAAACTATACTCCGCAAACCCAGAGACTATCCTACACAGCAGGTATTCAGAGACTTTGATGTCATGACTCTGAGGCAATTATATATAAAAATACTGATAAAATACATTAATAACTATATACAGCCCTTTGAGGAATCTGATAGGCCATCTTATTCATTCAGACCTAACATAGTGAGAAAATACAAAGTATATCACAGCAACCTGAGTATAGCTCGGAGACAGCTTATTTATGTTAGCTCCAAGTTCATCAACATGGTACCTGAAGAATTTCTAGCTCATTGTCAAAATAGTAAAATATTGAATAAATGGATATGTGATAATTTTTTCCAAGAATTGGGGTTCCTGTCAATACCTTGAGTGAATAAGATAACCATAGCAGATTATACATAGCATGTTTTCTATTTTCTATATGTTTCAAGGTCCCCTGAGTCCAAAAACATGATTTTTTGTGTGTGTGTGTGTGTGTGTGTGTGTGTGTGTGTGTGTGTGTGTGTGTGTGTGTGTGTATATGTGTGTGTGTGAACACGATCTCCATTCCTAATTAACCGATCGACTTGAAATTTTAAACTTAAGGTCCTTATACCAGGAGGATCCGACAATATGAAATTCAATAAAATTCAATTCAAAATGACGGAAAAAATTATGGATAATGTCAAAAAACCATGTTTTTCACGGTTTTCTCGAAAACGGCTCTAACGATTTTCTTCAAATTTATACCCTAGCTATCTATAAGCCCTATCAAATGACACGAGTCTCATTTCTGGGAAAATTGCAGGAGCTCCGTAATATTCTTGAGAAAAATGGCGGATAATCACTAAAAAACCATGTTTTACACGGTTTTCTCGAAAACGGCTCTAACGATTTTCTTCAAATTTATACTATGGAAAGCTATTTATAAGCCCTATCAACTGACACGAGTCTCATTTCTGGGAAAATTGCAGGAGCTCCGTAATATTCTTGAGAAAAATGGCGGATATATACTAAAAAACCATGTTTTTCACGATTTTTTCAAAAATGACTTGACCGATTTTTATCAAATTCATACCCTTTATAGTTATATATCAGCTCTATCAACTAGCATGAGTCTCCTCCCTGAGAAACTGACAGGGGGTCCACCCCATCCTTGAGAAATTTACTTTGTAACCTCCTTCTCGTGCTTGAGGTAGGTGGGTAGAGCAGTTTATTCAAAAGAACACACGTCAATATTTTATTTGTAGAACAGCTGTTTTGACAACTTTTAAAAAATCCTCAAATTTCATAATTAAAACAAAGGAAAATGTGCTCTGAAAACAATAACAATAGTATAATCGTAGTTTTAATAAAATTATTCAGCCGCCAATCGGCATAATGTTATTCCCCTAGATTATCCTCGTTTAAGAATGAGGCTTATAGATCAATGAGCAAGGAAATTTGTGTGAGTGTACCACACCAGATTTTTTTGATTGATTGTGTCGCAATCTATATAAATATATAAGCGAAATGGCACTCCCTCACTGACTGATTCACTCACTCTCTCGCAGAACTAAAAATCTACCGGACCAAAAACGTTCAAATTTGGTAGGTATGTTCAGTTAGCCCTTTAGAGGCGCACTAAGAACAGATTTGAAAAATATTTAACTCTAAGAGTGGTTTTTAAGGGTTTAAAGTTCGTCTTTTAGCATGTATATTCTTCTTATTCCAATCTCTTAATTATAATTGAAATGTCCATACCATATGTTAATATAGAACTATAATCTCTTCGAAACAGTTGTTAACTGGTAACTAAATTAATAATTTTAAGGGTTGACATTAAGTTGAGTTGACTTTGTTAAGGTGCGTACAGACTTTCGCTCTGCTCCGCAACCGAACGTCACTCCAGCAGAGCGATTGATGATCGACCGGGGAGCAACAGTGGTTCGACCGGGGAACGCGAGAAGATCTAACATCTTCCGTAACGTTCATAATGGGTGCGTGGGTGGAGCGGAGGCGGAGCGACTTCGGTACGATGGAGGAACAAGGGCGGTACTAGGGCGGAGCGTGCTCGGTGCGGGTTGGAAGCGCGTATATGTGTACGCAGCTTTAGGTTGGCACCAAGTTGAAGATTGAAATGCATTTAACGCGGAAAAAATGATTGGGCACTGCTACTTCAATCAGAGCTATTCCTGGGAATATTATATTACTAGACGTCAGGCTCGCTTCGCTTGCCATATCCGTATAGCCAGACGTTTAGTCTGGACCCCCGACTGGATCGTCCTAACACATGATAAAAATGCTCAAATGAAAAATGCAGGTGAGCGAAGCGACTGGACGATCCAGTCGGGGGTCCAGGGGGCGGAGCCCCCTGGCTAGACGGATATGGCGTGCGAAGCGAGCCTGACGGCAAGTCTATCATATGATTATTATACAGTGTATGAATATACATATACTATGTATGAATATGTGTTGTTTTGATCTGGTTTTTGATGAATATTATTACTAAAAAGATATTTCGTAGCAACTGTTGTTTTTTTTTCTTTTCTAATGAGTATTCTCTTTTCTTTCTGTATTGAATATGGTATTTCTAGGTTTTCCTGAACCTATGTTTTTTTTTACTTTTTAATTTTCCTAGTTTTCAATAATTATTAGTCTTAGTTTTAGGATGGACTCCCACCAGCGAGCAAGTTTTACTTTTGCTGGTGGAAATTTTCATTTTCATTAAATGGTTCATGCTGTGTATTAGAATAGTTAATTTTTATTATACTGTATCGTGCATGTTGTATGAAGATGGAAATAAATAAATTTGAAATTTGAATTTTGAAAAAGGCATTCAAAATGATGTATTTTGAATGTCGACCAGCGCCAGTGTGTGGATGGATGGTTTGCCAACGCTGGCTACAGAACACTTGGGCACGATTGGGCACTGGTCAGATTGCAGGCTGGGCCAGCGACTGGGCCAACATGTAGATGCGGCATTAGACAGAGCAAATACCGAAACGAAAAAAAGATTTCGGAGAGACCAGATACTACTCATTCCGGCCAAATGGAAGTTGCTGAACAGTTAATAGCTGATAAAGTTTTGATACACTATCATTAGAGGCATAAATTGCCTCCTAAGAGGCAAAGAAAGATATCCTGAGCAAGCTATTTCAAGTACATCTCTAAAAAGAATTGGCTTGAAATTATCTAAATAAATATATTCATTCTAAAATGAGAAATAAAAATAAGTTTCAATAACTTAAGATCTAATTCCAGTTGAAAATACAAATTTAAAGTTCAAAAGTTCCAGTTCATGGGATAAACTTGGTAACTTATTGTTCAAAATAATGTTAATTACAATAAATAATATAATCAAGTAAAGAACATGATTGTAACTAAATTTATGACATAAATGTTGTTTGGCTTGGGTGAAATTTTGGAATACCAGCTTGATTAATATTATCAAAATGAAAAGTTAATCTCAATTTCTAAATAGCAATGTATCACTTTTCTGAATTAGTTCATGATCGTAGTGAATCAGATTGCTAAGAACAATTCTATGAAGATGAACAATATCTGATCCACTTACACGATACGAACATGATAGGAGAGATGAGGAGTTAGAATGAATAACTACTGTAATATTTAAAAAGATGAGTAATAATACCTGATCCACTCCCATTTCCGCCATGCATATCCTGCATAGCATCCTCCATCAAATTGTTGACTAGTTCGACAGTCGACTGAGAGAGAGGATCACACTGTTCGTCGTTCATGCTCTCATTGATCGTCTCCTCGGTCGAAGCTGACAGATCCTCCTCAGCCAGATCTCCGTCACAAGCGAAATAGGTGATCAGCTGAGCCAAATATCTCGCCGAATCAGAGCAAGTTCTGATGTGCAGCACATTGTTGGAGGCCCTCAGGTCAACTCGGGGACTGTCCGATAGACGCAGAGATAACTCGAAAAGGCCAAAGTCCAGCACGCACACGTAGTCCGATCGCAAATCGACGTTGTTGTGCAGTTTGTCGGACAGGAACAGAGAGGCATCTTCGGCTATGAATCGCAGCGCAGACGAACTCGTTTTAGCAGCCATATTGCTTGAGATACTCAGGTTTCCCAGTGTAACCATTGAGCGAAGTGACAAATTGAGTGGTCTGTAAAACAAAAGCTCAATAACAGCTGAAATAATACATAAAATGTGAGGTATTATACAGAGTGAGTTATATGTATGGGAACCCTTCAATAAGTAGGAGACTGTTGTAAATATAATACAAGTTATATATATATATATATATATATATATATATATTATATATATATATATATATATATATATATATATATATATATATATATATATATACAGGGTGTTTCAGAAGTAGTGTCGAGAATTTTAGGGTATTGTACCTGGATGCTAGGAGACTACAAATGTCATATTTGAAGTGTCCAAAACTCAGCGGTTATCCTTATAGCTGCCATTTTGTTTTTTTCACTTAAACATTTTATCTCAAGAACGAAATGTTGTATTGATCTGAAATTTGGCATGAATATTTATGCTATAAAGACTCAACTATAAAAAATAAAAAAAAAATTTTTCGTTGAAATTTTTCAAAATGGCGGCCATTTTAAATTTTTGATGGCGAATATCTCGAAAACCGTCCATTTTACAGAAAATTTACAAGAGACAAAAAAGTTAGCAAATTTTTTCACGATTCCAATGATACCTAATTTATTAAGATTGGTCGAAGAATAACAGAGAAATTAATTTTTTTCGTACTGCATGCATGACCACTTTTCACCATTTAAAGATCAATATTAATTTTTTTTATAATTTCATGAAAACCGTTCTTATTACAGAAATATACAAGAATAACTTTCCTCCAAATTTTATTTTACATTGAAAAATATTAATTTCACTCAAATCGGTTCACTGATACTAATGCAGCAATTGCTCAAAATGCCGTCCTTCAACTTGATTACACAGTCTGCACCTTTCAATCATGGACCGTCGAACTGCTATAAAAGCATTTTCATCATCTTGAATGGCACCTGCTGCAGCAACCACTCTTGCCACAAGGTCTTCTTCGTTTTCTACTGGCGTGCTGTAAACAAGGTCTTTTATATGGCCCCAGAAAAAAAAATCTAAAGGGTTGAGGTCAGGTGAACGTGCGGGCCACGGTACTGGTCCACCCCGCCCAATCCACCGCTGACGATAGGTCATGTTCAGAAAGTCCGTAACAACATTTCCGAAATGAGCAGGGGCACCATCATGTTGAAACCAAATATTATATCTGTTTGCAAGAGGCACATCTTCCAAAAGTTCTGGTAGTATGTCTCTTAAAAAAGTAATGTACGTGGGAGAATTCAGACGATTAGGAAGAATGTATGGTCCAATCACGCGATTACCTAAGATACCCGTCCAAACATTCAGCGAAAATCTATGCTGATAACCACGCACTTTGACCTCATGAGGATTGTCTAAGGCCCAGACGTGACTGTTGCGAGAGTTGAAGATTCCTTCTCTTGTAAAGCTGGACTCATCGGTAAATAACACATTTTCTAGAAAATTTGGTTGGATAATGTCTTGCTGAAGAAACCAACGGGCACAGTTTACTCTTGGCTCATAGTCGCGTTCAACCAATGAGTGAACTTTTTGAAAGCGGAAGGGGTGAAGTCTTTCCTTGTTTAGTACACGCCACACAGAAGAAGCACTTGAATTGATTTGCTTTGCAACTGCTCTCGTACTCGTTCTAGGATTGAAATCGAATTTCTGCAATACTTCCTCTTCAAAAGCAACATTTCGAACTGCTCGAGGCCTACCAGCAATTACCCTGTTCCGTTCAAATGAACCAACTTCTCTCAGCCGATTGTGAGTTCTTGTGAACACCTTGTCGGAAGGGAGACGGCGGTTTGGAAATGCAGCTGCATACATTCTTCTTGCTTCGGTCGCATTGCCAAGAGCTGCTCCATACATGAAGTGAATATCGGTGTACTCCAGCGAACTAAATTCCATTACAATAATTAAATATTTGTGTAGAAGCAACGTAAGAAAATATTGAAACTGGAAATTTAAGATAGAAATAAGACCTAGGAAACGTGAGACTAAGAAATAGGAAGCACTACATCTGGTTCTTTACTTTTAATGAAACAACAATACTTTTACAAGACAAACATTATCATCTGAAAACCATTGTAAAATCATCTGTTTGCCCATATGGAGCCATACCGAGTTTCAAAGCTTCATCTTAAATACATCTGGAATTAAAAAATTAATATTGATCTTTAAATGGTGAAAAGTGGTCATGCATGCAGTACGAAAAAATTTTTAATTAATTTCTCTGTTATTCTTCGACCAATCTTAATAAATTAGGTATCATTGGAATCGTGAAAAAATTTGCTAACTTTTTTGTCTCTTGTAAATTTTCTGTAAAATGGACGGTTTTCGAGATATTCGCCATCAAAAATTTAAAATGGCCGCCATTTTGAAAAATTTCAACGAAAAAATTTTTTTTTATTTTTTATAGTTGAGTCTTTATAGCATAAATATTCATGCCAAATTTCAGATCAATACAACATTTCGTTCTTGAGATAAAAATTTTTAAGTGAAAAAAACAAAATGGCAGCTATAAGGATAACCGCTGAGTTTTGGACACTTGATACCTCCCTCGCGTTCGCTACCTTTCAGCCTGCCGCTCTGCTCTGCTCCCCACGCCACGCATCAACCAAATGAGTGGTTGACCCACCCGCCACCAGGGTGCGCCTCAGTCGCCGCCACCCGTTCCTGCGTTTCTATTGGCCGAGCACCGCCGGCCAATAGCAGCGCAGGTGAACTCGGGGACTGTGAATAAAAGGGGGCTACTCAGCTACCCTCGATAGCACTTGCTCACTAGCAGCCTTCCACTGAAGAGCCAGAAGAGACCACCAGCCGAGACCACTACCAGAGACCACTACCAGCCGAGACCACTACCGAGACCAGGAGCAGAGCAGCGAGCAGGCCAATGAGGGAACCACGGCGAGACTAACCGCAACCTGAGGTGTCTTCCTTGTCTACTACCCAGCCGATGCCTAGGAGGAACCGAGCCGGCCGCCGAATCCAGAAGAGGAGGGCCCTACGTCGGCTTCGCCAGGTGGAGGAGAGGCTGAGGCTGTACACCGCCGCGCCAGCTGCGCCCCAAGACTTAGCGCCCCAGCCTAACAACTGGCGCGCGGTTCTGGATGCGCGGGTTGGGTGCCGAACCGACATCGGAGTGTGTGCAGCGGAAGCCTACGACCCTGCCTGCCCGGGGTTTGACCGAAGGCCCCTTCTAAACGAGGAAGTGGTCGAGGAGGTCCTCCCGGCGGAGATTCGGCACGACCTCTGGCTAGTAGATCACCCGGTCAGCCCTCTCCGTAGCCCGGGTAAACCAGAGTGGAGACTGCGAACCATTGACTTGAGCCCCTGCCGGCCTGCTCTCGCACCAGACGGACCTGCCCGGGACCCTCGCGCGGCGTGGTATCGCGCCAGTCGACGACTACTAAACATCTAGCCTGCCTTGGTCCCTTTTAGGGCCACCAGCAACAATCTTGGTCCCTTTTCAGGGCCACCAGCAACAAACTTGGCCCTTTTCAGGGCCACCAAAAGCCATTTTTTCAGACAGTGGTAACAAACCCCTCGCTCGACCCGACTGACTAGCCCAATTGATGAACGAGCCACACCTTCCGCCATATCAATTATTGGCGCCTGCCAACGTGGGGCCACTCACTGTATGGAGATACAGTAACCCGTTACCACTGTCAAAACTTTTTTTTCAAACAAAATGTCAACCTAAATTTTCAACTAAATGTATGTCTTAAATTTTTCATCTAAATGTATGTCTTGAATTTTTCACACAAAAAATTCAAACTTATTTTCTTTCAACAAAATGTGTCTCTGAATCTTTCAATTCAGAATACCTGTCTGGGAACAGGCAATTTCCCAGTGGCGCCCATAACACCTGAACATGGTAGCGACTAGAACCGGAGCCGGAGACAGTGGAGATACGACCACCGAAGATTCGATGCAGTCAACCAGCCAGCACACCGAGTCTACATTCGCCGGCTGGCCTGCACAGACCACCGGTCAAACCGACAGCAGCACGACGCAGCCGCCCGCTTCCACCAGCGAAACCGGGGCAACGCAGCCACCCGCCTTCACCAGCGAGCCCGCTCGACCAACCACCCTGCAACCCAGCGCGCTGACCGTCAACCTGCCTGCTCCACCGTCAACCTCTAGTCACGCCACTACCGCAACCAGCAACATGGCCAACTTACCGGCTCCAGCCGTCAGCTACACCGGCAACCTCAGCCAGCTGACCAGCATAGCGACCCTGCTACCGTTCTTCCGCGGCAAGCTCCATGAAGACCCCATCACCTTCATGCGACAGTGCACCGAGCTGCTACAGGGTCACCACATTCCCAGCTATACCTGGGTCATGCTTCTAAAAGCGCAACTACAAGACGACGCCGCCGCCTGGTGGAGAGACTACGGAGAATTCGTCACCACCTGGGAACAGTTCCGTGACCGACTTCAGGCCCGTTTCTCGGGAGCCCATAAAATCGCAGCCGCTCACACGGAATTTTATGGCACCACCCACAAACCGAACCAGCCAGTGGAGCGATTCATCCGTCAGAAGCTCCAACTACAGCAGCGCTTAGGAACCAACCTGGCTGAAGACGAGGTGATCGCCCTGCTCATCGGTCAGCTGAGTTCCGAGCTTCGCACCCTAGTTCGAGCTGCTCGTCCCACGAACTATGAAGAGCTGATCATGATCGCCAACGACCTGGAAACCGACCTCAACAGTCGACCAAAATATAAGCCGCCTCAACCTACGGCACCCGCAGGGCCACCCCATCGAGAGCCGCCGCCGAGGTTCAACTACAACCAGCTTCCTCAGTGTCATTACTGCCCGGCCAAGCATTTTCATCGCGACTGCCCAGAACTCGCGAAGAAACGGCAGGGAAACGGCGATACTGGAGAGACTCGGACTCCACCCCTCCAGCACGGAAAGTAGGAGTCCACTACACTAACGATGAGGTGCAAGACCCGCAGCGCCAGCCTCGCAGGTCACCACCCCAACTACAAGCGATAACCGTCACCGAACCGGCCAGCCAGTCATTCCTTGGTCACGCCACCGTGGATCCTGCCAGCGTCACCAAGCCTCCTTCCAACGTCACCGAAGACCCCTCGCTCTTCTCGGCTGACGGAGACTCTCCACGGTACCTAGCAGCCGCACCTCCACGGGCTATCAAGAATGACCCAGTACCAGTCGTCACCCGGGTCACCGTCTCACAACAGCAACCGCGTCCGGCACACCCTTGCGCGTCAACCACCCAGCCGTCACTCATGACCGTCTCACTCACAACGGATCGATCGCCTACCCGTCACGCCACCGTAGACCCTGCTAGCGTCGCTAAGTCTCCTTCCAATGTCACCGAAGACCCCTTGCTCTTCCCGGCTGACAGAGACTCTCCACAGCACCCAGCAGCCGCGCCTCTACTGGCCCGCGAGAGGACAGCATCACCAGCCGACGATGAGCGCGTCATCGACCACCAGCCTGGGGAGGAACATGCAACTGTGACCCACACGCACCCGCCACCTACCGGGATCGCTGTCATGGACGGAGTCACCAACACTGCCCTCGCCGCAGTCGACGACCAGGTCACCAACGCTGACCCAGCCGCATTCAGCCACCAGGTCACCAACACTGCCCCAGCCGCAGTCAGCCACCAGGTCACCAACACTGACCCAGCCGCCGTCAACCAGCCGGTCACCAACACTGCCCCAGCCGCAGTCAGCCACCAGGTCACCAACACTGCCCTGGCCGCAGTCACCGACAAGGTCACCAACACTGCCGCCCCAGTAGTCAACAACCACATCACCAGCCCTCCGCCCAGCCAAGCACCGAACCTAGCCGTGATCCAGATAGACGGACAGACTCTACCCCGGATCCCTGTCATCCTCGCGGGTAAACAACTACACGCTCTACTCGATTCAGCCGCAACGCACAACTTCGTGAGAGCTGCCCACCTCGACCACGGTACACGGATCCAACCGCTGAAGCTACCTGTACTGCTGGCCAACCGTCCCACTAGCTGCGAAACGGCCATACAAGGACATCTGGAACTCCAGATCCAACAGCACATTCAAAATATTCCCTTCCTAGGTCTACCTGACCTACGCGAAGACATCATCTTGGGACGACCATGGTTTCGGGAGAATAAGGCAGTGCTTGACTTTGAGCAAGACAGGCTAATCTACGGCAAGACGCAGCGAGATACGATCTTCTGGATAGCGCAACCACCAGTCTCAGTAGAGATGGACACTCACCTGGTTGACAAGTTACTAGAAGACACGCCCAGCGACCAGCACCGACGGTTAACAGTATTACTGCAACAACACGCAAAATTGTTCATGGAGCAGATGCCACCCTCCATCACCACGGCCGCCACCATGACAATTCAACTCAACAGCTCAGAAATACGCAGCCAGCGGCCTTACCGATACTCACGGGAGAAACTGCAAATTATCGAGTCCGAAGTTGCCGCCCTCAAGGAACGCAACCTGGTAGAAGCCAGTGATTCGCCTTACAACTCTCCAATCGTCGTTGTCCCCAAGAAGGACGGCACATCACGGTTCTGCATCGATTACCGATGGCTGAATTCCATCACCGTTCCAGCCACGGCACCGCAGATGACCCTACAGGACGTCATTCGAAGCCTGGGAACTTCAAAAATATTCAGCTCACTCGACCTACGGATGGGATACTGGCAGGTACCACTCGCACCCCAGTCTCGACCTTACACGGCCTTCACCACTCCCTACGGCGAAAAGCTACAATTTAAGGTCATGCCTTTCGGCCTACGAAATGCACCCAGCTGCTTCCAATCCATGATGAACAAGGTACTGAGTGGATACGTCGACAAGTTCTGCTACGCTTATCTCGACGACATCATTGTGTACTCGGATACCTGGGAAGAACACTTACTCCACTTAGCCAAAGTGTTTGAACGGTTAAATCTATACAATCTCTCTGTCTCAGCAGCAAAATGCCAGATCGGCCGCAAGCAACTTGAATACCTCGGTCACATAATCACCTCCGAGGGCAATAAAGCGATATCGCCCTTACCTGGAAGGCAGGCCATTCATACTCCGTACCGACAATAAGGTGATTACCTGGTTACAAACTGCAAAGGACAGCCGCGCCAAACTCACTCGATGGGCCCTGCTCCTACAAGAATTTGACTTCACCCTAGAACACTGCCCGGGTAAAGAGAATCAGTTCGCCGACGCACTGTCACGGCAACCCGACAACGAAAAAGTTGAGGAGACCAGTCAACAACTAGAACGAACCATGCCTCCCGACATCCTGCCAGTCACCAGTGAACCCGCTACGCTAGCAAGCATCGCAACCGAAACTGAACTGTTAGAAGAGATTCGGAAGACACAGCCTCGTTACCAGATCGGCGACCAGGTGCTCACACGGAATCATCAACTCTCAAACAAGGCTCAGAAATTCCACGCGGGCCTAGCACCCAGATGGAAGGGACCATATACGGTCGCCCACAACCAAGGAGCTGTCTACTGGATCACCCGTGACAACGAGACCATCAAGGTGTACGAGACTCAACTACGCCCGGCTCCAACCACCGACCAGCAACATCTCTTGGAATAACAACCCACCTGTTGGGGGAGACCCTTCTGGTCTTATTTCTGTAATTATTGACCACAACCCACCTGTTGGGGGAGACCCTTCTGGTCTCACTTCTGTAAAATTATCGCCCAATGGCACTTTTGTATATTTTGTAAACATTGTATCTTGTTTTTTGCAATCAATAAATTCTCGCCGTGGCTACCTCAAACGGGGGGGGGGGGGGAATTGATACCTCCCTCGCGTTCGCTACCTTTCAGCCTGCCGCTCTGCTCTGCTCCCCACGCCACGCATCAACCAAATGAGTGGTTGACCCACCCGCCACCAGGGTGCGCCTCAGTCGCCGCCACCCGTTCCTGCGTTTCTATTGGCCGAGCACCGCCGGCCAATAGCAGCGCAGGTGAACTCGGGGACTGTGAATAAAAGGGGGCTACTCAGCTACCCTCGATAGCACTTGCTCACTAGCAGCCTTCCACTGAAGAGCCAGAAGAGACCACCAGCCGAGACCACTACCGAGACCAGGAGCAGAGCAGCGAGCAGGCCAATGAGGGAACCACGGCGAGACTAACCGCAACCTGAGGTGTCTTCCTTGTCTACTACCCAGCCGATGCCTAGGAGGAACCGAGCCGGCCGCCGAATCCAGAAGAGGAGGGCCCTACGTCGGCTTCGCCAGGTGGAGGAGAGGCTGAGGCTGTACACCGCCGCGCCAGCTGCGCCCCAAGACTTAGCGCCCCAGCCTAACAACTGGCGCGCGGTTCTGGATGCGCGGGGTGGGTGCCGAACCGACATCGGAGTGTGTGCAGCGGAAGCCTACGACCCTGCCTGCCCGGGGTTTGACCGAAGGCCCCTTCTAAACGAGGAAGTGGTCGAGGAGGTCCTCCCGGCGGAGATTCGGCACGACCTCTGGCTAGTAGATCACCCGGTCAGCCCTCTCCGTAGCCCGGGTAAACCAGAGTGGAGACTGCGAACCATTGACTTGAGCCCCTGCCGGCCTGCTCTCGCACCAGACGGACCTGCCCGGGACCCTCGCGCGGCGTGGTATCGCGCCAGTCGACGACTACTAAACATCTAGCCTGCCTTGGTCCCTTTTAGGGCCACCAGCAACAATCTTGGTCCCTTTTCAGGGCCACCAGCAACAAACTTGGCCCTTTTTCAGGGCCACCAAAAGCCATTTTTTCAGACAGTGGTACCAAACCCCTCGCTCGACCCGACTGACTAGCCCAATTGATGAACGAGCCACACCTTCCGCCATATCAAACTTCTGAATTGAATTTATTTATTGCCAAAAAAACAAATTACAAATACAAAATTCTTATGCAGACTGAAGCAACAAAGTGCAAAAAACAATATATACAAAATTTGACACAATACAACTTTTAATATTATCAAATAAAAATACTTGTAAGCCTATCTTGGCCTAATAATAGCACCTTATTAACTTTTTTTGGCACTGCCGGCAGAAGTACAACTTGAGCGCCAGCAGTGAGTTCTATTTTACAAGGAAAGCATTTTCTATTTTCAGCATTTACAGCAATAGATTCAATACAAAAAACAAAAGAATAGAAAAAAAATAAATTTATAAATGAATAGCTTAAAATGAAAGGATAAAATAAAAGAGATAATTTTTATTTATAGACAAAAAAGAGTTTTGTAAGGCTTTAAATTTTAGACAATTTAATTTGAGTTTAAAGATGGAAAGATTAAATAAATAAAGATGAATTCACTCATGACATAGAAAAAAGTTAACGTGAGATACTAGGCTTTTCGAAATTAATCTTAAAAAGGCAAATTGAATAAATAAATGAATGAACTAAAGATGAGAATACATTTTTAGGACAATAAGCATTCAATCACAACAAAGAGATAAAAGCACTTGGCTTTCGATGCATCAAAAATAGAGCAACATATAATAGGACAAATATTACCATCATAATATTAGAAAATAGAAAAAACTATCCTAAAACGTAATAATTATCAACCTAATAGGAACATCTTCATTATCATCCAAGAAAACAACAGCTTATCATCAGCAGAGATGAAAATAAATATTTCTCTTGATCCACTCATCAATTTCTATATGAAGCTTTTTTGTAAGTTTGCTAGTTATAAAATGATTTGGGACTCTATTGGCATAAAATTCTACATAGAATGAGAACTGATGTTTATTTATTGTTAATCTGTTAAATGATGTATTGAATAAATTGTTTACTGAAGGGCGAATGTTATAGGGATTGGTATTTAGGGTTAATAATTCTCTATTTCTATTTATGTGAATTATGATGTTTTTAACAAAAACCTGTCTCAGTGTATGAACTCCAAATTCTATGAAGAGACATTTACTAGGGTAAAGTCTAGGTTTCCCAAGGGCTGCCCTGATTATATGTTTTTGTAAAACGAAAATTTTATTGAAATGGGAGTCAAAAGTACCACCCCAAACCTCTATGCAATACTGAAACAAAGAATGAGCATAGGCATGATAGATGGTTCTTATTATGTTCACATCATTCAATAAATTTATTTTGTAGAAAACCGATATCAGATATTTCAATTTGGAAATCAAATACTCTAGATGAGAATTCCACTTCAAGTGGCAATCAACCATTACTCCTAAATATTTTATAGAATTTATTTTTTCTATTTTTTGACACAAACAATTTGTCTCACCTATAGGGGTATTGATTCTGTGGTCGTGCATTCTAATACAGAGATCAGGAGGTGGCTCGCCGATCGAAGTTGGGGAGAAAGCAATAAATTTAGTTTTAAGCAAGTTTAATGTAAGAGTGTGATTATCAAACCATGCCTTGGCCAGAGCTAAACCTTTATTTGCATTCTCATATGCCTCCCTCCATGACTCACCTGTGAATATTAACGCTGTGTCATCAGCAAAAGATATTTTTGTTGTGTTTGGAATATTCAATTTGAGGAGATCATTTAAATAGATTAGGAACAATAAGGGAGATAAGACTGTACCTTGAGGTAGGCCATAGCTTTTCAGCTTGCGTGTATCTGTTCTATTGTTTAAGGTCATAATTTGCATTCTATCCTCCAGGTAATTCAAAATTAATTTTTTAGCCAGTCCACGTATTCCACAGCCATCAAGCTTATTTATCAAAGTTAAGTGAGGTATGGTATCAAAAGCTTTAGCTAAATCTAGAAATATTGCAACTGTTTTGGATCCTTTATTGAAGTTCCTGTTAACTAAATCTGCTAACAACATAACAGCATCCTTAGTTGATTTCCCTGGCTGGAATCCGAACTGATTCGCTGCTATGATGTCCTGCTTATTCAAATAGTCCATCAATCTCTTTTTTAAAAGTCTTTCCATTATTTTTGACAGGTTACTTAATAAACTAATAGGCCTGTAATTCGCTGGATTTGATTTATCACCCGATTTATGTATTAGTATAATTCTAGCAATTTTAAAGCGTTTTGGAAAGTATCCATGACTGAAGCAACTATTTATTATAATTTCCAAAGGTCTAACAATATAGGGAGCAATTTGTTTCAGAAAGTGGCCTGTAAATCCATCTAAACCTGGGGATGCATTGTTATTCAAAGTATTTATGATGTGGCCGATCTCAACAGAATTTGTAGGATATAAATAAAAACTATTTACAGGAGGATTGGATAAAGGTGTTGGAACTTCTTGATTAAGTATGTTCTGTCGCAGGTTGGCTGCATATTTTTCTCCTACATTGACAAAAAACTCGTTGAAACTTCCAACATCAACGTTTGGTTCAGTATCAGACTTTCTCTTAATTTCTAGAATCTCTCTGATATTTTCCCAAGTTTGCTTTGTATTTCCCCTGCACAATTGAAATTTGTTATTAAAGTATTCTATTTTAGCATTCCTGATCAAGGTATTCAAGTTATTTCTATAGTTTCTATATTGCTCCTTTAGAGTTACATTAAAAGGTTGATTTTTAAGTTTACTGGCCATTCTATCACGCTTTCTCATCGCACATACCATGCTTGGTGTAATCCACTTTTTTAATGGTCTTTTCCTATGCGGAAGCTCAATTTTTTGTGTGTATTTATTAAGATTATATTCTAATTTTTCGATGAAAACGTCAACCATTTCATCAATGTTATTTCCATCGATCATTTCTAAGAAATTCCAGTTTTCCTTATCTAAGTCATCCATTAGCCCTTCATAGTTAATTTTTGTTAGCGTATTTTTATTTTTTGGAGGGTTGTGATGAGTGTTGGAACCGAGCTTTAAATGGAAAGAAATACAATAATGGTCAGTTATACCAGTTTTTATAATGGTTGCAAACGCATCGTTTTCCTCTACTGACTTAGATTTGAAAAATATATGATCAATGCAACTTTTACTATTATTATGTGAACGTGTTATTTTGTTTATAAATGATTTATAACCGTTAAGTTGCAAGACACTAAGATATTCGTTACTTTGAAAATCATTATTGATAATATTTATATTCAAGTCGCCTATTATCATGGTAGAATAATTATCAGACCTCTCTGTACGAAGATAAGCGTCGAGGCTGATAAGAAAAGCATTAACATCAAGAGACGGTGATCTGTAAAGTGCTAGTACTCTATACAATTTATTATCAAGTTCAAACTTTATAGCTATCAAGTTAACAGATTCTATATTGACATCTATCCTATCAAACTTTATCTCATTACTTACAAACACACATAAACCATCACACTTTGTAAACACATTACTTTTATTAATAGGAGTATAACCATCAATATTAAAATTAAATCTAGCTGAATCATCTAGCCATGTCTCTGTTAAAACAATAATATGAAATCTAGTACTAATGTTGCTAATATAATAAAGGAATTCATCGAAGTTCCTACCAATGCTTCGAATATTCATATGAAGTACATTAAAAAGTTTATTTGCCTGACTGTTATAAATGAATGGATTGAATGAAAAGAAATCATCTATTTCAATTGTATTTTTAACGCTGCCATGTATAAGTGAATCATCAATATCATCAAAATTATTGTTCATTAAACAAAGAAGCAGAAAAAGATAAGATAAGGTAAGAAAGTGGAGAAAAAGTAAGAATAGAATCGTTCAGAAGCAGAAAAAAGTGATAAAAAAAGGAAATTTTCGAATTAAGAAATCAAAAATCAATACAACCAGCCTACTGCGCAAATTTTGAATATTAATGGAAGTATTGAAAATTTTTACTGAAAACTAATTTTATGTAATACTGTGCTAATATTCGTAAAAATACTGATAAACACCCATTTTACTGAAATACTATTAAGTCCTCATCGCTCATGATTCTTTTTGTGCGAGAACTTTCAGTTTTTTTCACGAAAACTTTACAGTCACGAACCCAGACATAGGCTAGTTTTTTATCTTTTTTAAGATTTTTCGCTTTGCCTAGTAGTCCTTTGTAGTAGGGAGAGAGGTGTTCATTTACATAGACATTTGAAGGAGGCAGCTTGTCGCACACATCGGTTGTTTTGATGCCTTTCTTTTGACGCGCAGCGGTGATCCATTGCATCTTCTTCTGTCTGGAGCAGAATTTAGCCACTATGGAAGTGGATCCTTTTGCGGTTGGCATCCGATGGATAATGGATAGGTCGTCCTTTTTAAACTCCACATTCAACGATTTTGCGACGGCATCCATGACGGCCAGTAAATTCTCACCCTGGGTTTCGGGGATACCTACAATTTCAACATTGTCTTTCCTGGTATATTGCTGCAGGTCATGTATTTCTTTCTCTAGTCTCTGAACATGTTTTTTATTTTCCAAGTTTTCTTTCTCGAGGTTGTTAAAGTTGAGTTTCAAGCTATTGTGTTCTTGTGTGAGAGTGTCTATTTGTGTTTTTATAGTGTCTGTTTTGGTGTTGATAGATTCTAGTTTTGTTTGTAGGTCGTCCAATTTCGAGGTGAAGAATGTTTTCAAATCGGTTATTTCTTTTCGTAAATTTTCTACTATATCAGAGGAAAATTGTTTCAAGTTAATGTCCGATGACTGACCTGGATTGTTTTTGTCCTGCTTACAACTATCACATTTCCACACGGCTCTTGCTTGAGTGTTCATTTTTTTAAACTTTTCAATTGACTCAAGTCTAGTACACTTTGGATGAAAAACATTAGTACACTCGCTACACTCGGCTGAGATTTCTTTTTCTGTAAAATCTATTTCACACTTGAAGCACTGAGACATGATGAGATTTTCAAGTAAATAAACGTTCGTCTTAGGAATTATCGCGCAGCGGCAAAGGTCACTGATTACGGAGCTGCCGAAACGACCGGTCGCATTGAAAGCTGAATAGATACTGAATTGTTCTATTGTACTGTATTATTCTACTGGATTGTTTCTATATTTTAAACATGATTAAAATTCAACAGGTTTTTGGGCAACCGGGTCTTGAAGATCTTTCTATCTTGAATAGGGTTTTAGATTAAAGATTGTCAATTGTATAAAAGAATTCTGAAATATTTGTAGTTGAAACTGAACTGCTAATCGATACTACTGTATTACCAATCAGCAATCTCATAAGCTATCAATAATTTGTGAAATAAGCCCGTTGAGAAATGTTTACCTGTAGTCAATTGCACAATCCCATAAGTGCTGATGTAGCTCAGTGATGACTTGCATAGGATGGTGTCCAGGAACTGGATAATCCATTACACCGAAGAAATCCAACAGCTGGTTGAACCAGTTATGTTTGCTCTGTACCACATTATGCCTCAGAGTTGCACCTCTTATTCCACATGCAACTCTCACCACCTGAAATATTTCAACAGTTTCAATTACTATTGGAAATATGAAAAGTGGAGCTACAAGTAAAAAACTACAACTAGGGTTCAAAGGTATCAACATTCATTCAAATCCTCAAGATTTGGGAAACTTTCTCGATATAAATATGATGTCACCATTTTGTTAACATCTTCCGTTTTGCATTTTGGTAAAGAAAAGTACTAAGACATGAGGAGTGAAATAAGGTCTATTATGAATTTAGTATTTCGTTCAGCTTTCAGTCGAAATAAGTAACATTACAAGGTTATGTATCAATGATCTATATAGATAGCCCAGTACACGAAAGTTGTTTGTTGAATAGTAATTTGTCAATGACGATAACATGAAGAGTTTCATTCTTACTGTATAACTGACCTTCACTTTGATATCCTTGACATGAGACCAGATAGCCAGAGTGATCATATCTTTGCTGACCGCTGAGCCTAGGCCAACAGGCGAGGCGTTAGCCGATACAACAGCTCCATTATCAGTCTTGTACAGAGTGGGACGTAAATGACTGGCAGGTGGTGATTTGAATGCAGACAAAAGTCTTGACAAACCTTCTTGGTCATCTGAGCAAATCTCACCTGGAATTAGAAAATATCATTAACAAATTATTCAATATAGAATATGATTCATTAATCTATAATGCTCCAAGAGGCGATCTACAGCCTAAATGGGAATACGTTCACTATTGGATCCTTGTGGTTATTTATATATTAAAGTTTTCTCAGTTTACTATACTTGACATCATGACTCCCCAAATACACAAAAAATTGATTAGATAGCATGCATCATTCTGTTCACCCTTTAAATGTGTTGTGAAATTAATCTTTTCCTCAACTTTTACATAAGGTTGAAGAAGCTTTTTAGAACAAGTTCAAAGCTTTTCAACGGATTTCAAGATGTGCCATTAAGATGAGATAAATCAACTACAGAGTGATTTTCAGTCATGTTTTCCTTTTATAAGTGTGTAGTAATTTATTTATAATGTTTTTTTCTAATAAACCCTACTCAATCGGTATACACACGACTTTGCGAGTTGATTATCCTTGAGCTGCGTAACATTCTGTGTGGATTCCAGTCGCCTTAAGAACAGAATGTATTTTACCATAGATCATAAATAAAATAGTGAAAAAAGAGAAAGTGTGTATTACCTTAATAGGACATTTTGAGCTTATTCTTTTTGTTAAACACCAGAATAAACCCACAGTATCCCTGCTTGTCGTAGGAGGCGACTAAAAGGGACCCCCCATTTCAAAGCCCTTCTCCCAAAACCCTTCTTCTCATGCTTTGGTACTTTTCATTTCTAGAATGGCTTTTTTTCGATTGACTCAGCTATGTGCCATTCTTTCTTTCTCTGCTATCTTTCGGCCTTCCTTGGCCATTTTTTTAAGCCGGTTGCATGCGCGATGATTTTGGGCGTTCGATTTTTTGCCGTACTTGGGGATTCGGTCGGGTTGGACGGAGCTCGACAAACAGCATCTGTTGGTCCGGGGTGGGGTTTATGGGGGCGGCGGAGGGTCGTGTGTCCGGCGATCTGCGTGTGTGTAGGCGGCTTTACTTCATCTTTCTAATTTCCTTTTTCACTTGTGAAATCTGATTTTTGTTAGGACCCCATGAGGAGGCGGCCCCTCCACCTAACTAGTTCATGGAGGGCTAATAGCCCACATTGAATGAGCAAAAATTTATTCAGAGTCAAATAAGAAAGAGAAACGGACCGGAACTCAGGAAAAGCTTGGAAAAGAAAAAAAAAAATCGATTTTTGGTACATGGAATGTTACTTCTATTGCAGGGAATCAGTATGTAGAGTATAGCTGCTGGAAGAGGAAAGACAATGAATGAAGTAAAGAGAATAGCACAGGATCGTATAAAGTTTAGAGAATGGTTGAAGGAACCCGACGCTTAACGGCAAAAGGGTATGAAAAAGAAGAAGAAGAAGAAGAAGAAGAAGAGCTTATTCTTTAATAATCTTACTAAAAATAATATAAGTAATAAAATATTACATTTCTGTACATAACAACTATAAAATTATATTACCACTAAATTTACTTTTTATAAATGAAATTAATAATTGGAGGCTGTGAGCACTTCATTGCAAATAAAATCAAAAAAGCAAACCCAGAATTCAAAATGTATTGTAATTTGTAAATAGTATCAAGATTAGACATATTTGGAAATATGAATTTCATAGAATAAGTAAATAAGATTAATAAGCTTAATCAAATAAGTAAATGAGATGGATAAGCTTAATTTACAAACAAGTTCTAAATTATTGGGATAGTCTCAAAGTATTACCATTATGAAGCAACTCAGCATGATTTATCTGCAGACAAATGTAGCTACTGTGAGTGAGATTTTGGTAGCCTCCAACTAGGAAGAAATTCACTTCTTTGCAACGAATTTCGATTTCCCCATGCCCATTAACATCCTAAAAAGAGTAATTCAATTTCAAAATTACAGTTCTCAGGAAAATCACAATAATAACAATTTTAAAAAAATCTTCAGTTATTGACCACGTTACTTCACGATAAAAAATATTAGTTCCTCAGTACATGAAATACGATCAATGCAATTGAAAATGAATACTCTCAAAGTTTGAATAATATTGAGATAGTTTTTATATTAATTTTGAAAATTGAATAATAAAAAGAAATACATTTGAAGAATAGAAATGTAAAATAGAATACTCACCTTGATATTGGTGAAGGCATTTAGTTTGCCAAGCCCTACATTCAGTGAAATAGTGATTCTGTTTTGTGCCTTCCTGTTCGACTTTGTAGCTTTCTTTTGCTTGTTCTGCTCCCATACATTATAATTTGTTTCATCGTTGTCAGAGTCTGAATCTGATTCTGAAAGAGTAGATCGATAATGAGATAATTATGCAAAAACTAATTTCAAATTTCTAGAGAAACATGAAACGATTCTAATTGGAATTTATATTAATAAAGAATTGAGGAGTTCGAAGGCAGCTGCCACCAAACGATCAACTGACCATCCTATCAATAGTTTCAATGCATTAATGAATTACAGTATAAGATTAGCAATATCAACATAACAAACATATCAGGTGTTCTTTAAATATGAAATTTTTTTGAATAGAATTAAAATTTCATAAGAGCTTCATTGTTAATATACAAGTGAAGCCTTACAACTCGGGACAGTTTCAAATCTCGTTAAATTGACCACAAACGATCTAGACTGTTTGAGATTTTTTTTCAGATTGATTATACTACTCCCACTATAAAATTATTTCGATTTTTTACTTGTACCAAGAAACCTTCAACGACAGAAGTTGGATAGGTAAGGTAATCGATGGTTGGCTTTTCATAAAATGGGAATACTTAAAATGGAATAATAATTATTATCCTATACTATTTAAACGAGCAACTACTTCTGTTTATATGTTTAGATGTTTATATGTTTGTATTTCACCAGATCTCGAAACGGCTCCAACGATTCTCACGAAATTCAGAACATAGTAGGTTTATAATATAAAGATTCGATTGCACTAGGTCTCATCCCTGGGGAAACTCGCTGAAGGACATTAAAAGGATAATTATTATTCATCCTTGGAAAAACAGCAGATAATAATTATTTCGTCGTCTGTTGGTGATGGCAGTGAGTGAGCGAGTTCATTTGGGTGGGACTGGGTCAAAATTATGACTCAGCTGTTGAACTTTTGTAATCATTCAATCAGGTACTTAGTGCCGGTTGCAAAAAAGCCGGGTTATTTTCAATCCTGATTAATTCCAGTAGATCCATCTTTTTGAAAT
Source organism: Nilaparvata lugens (assembly GCF_014356525.2). Classification (NCBI taxonomy): domain Eukaryota; kingdom Metazoa; phylum Arthropoda; class Insecta; order Hemiptera; family Delphacidae; genus Nilaparvata; species Nilaparvata lugens. Next base: position 44,355,666 of record NC_052507.1, read on the forward strand.
GGTTTTCTCTGATTTGGTCCACGTTAAGTTGATCAGGATTAAAATTTAATCGTCTTTTGTGCAACTGGGCCTTTGTGAGGGAAATTTTTGCATTCATCTGGGAATTAATCTCAATTTACTTTGATTAGATAGAACCAGTGGCGGCGCTTGACCTGAACAGTTGGGTGGGCCAGTGGTGGGAATTGTTGGGGGTGTGCCTGGGAAGGGGGAGGGGCTTTATAAAGCATATTCAACTTTAAAAGCTGTTACGCAGGTAGTCTATAAACTAAACTTTAGTTTAAAGTAAACTAAACTTTATTATTCTATTTGGGGGCAAGAAGATAAGTTTGATGTTTTTCGATTGAGTGAATTCGATTAGTTACCTCGTTGCCATTGTTAGTTAGCAGGACCTCCCTCGCAGCCCATTCTTCTAAAAAACTAAACTAAACTTTATTATTCTATAAACTCAATTAAATCAACATAATATGCAACTCACCAAAAGACTTGTCAAAGTAGACCTAACCTCATTTAAATCATGATCATCACACACTAATATAGCACTTCACAATAAAATCACACCTTTAAATTCACAACCGCAATCACTACAGTTGGATTATTGCTAATATTAATTTATGCAAATATTAGCACAAAAGTAGTTGAAAGTATTAACTTGTTAACTTTATAAAATAAAAAAAAAACATGTTGCCAATTCGGATGCAATTCACATTTCACATGATGGCTGGCATGTAAACAAAGCTATACTAGCGCTCAGCAGTCTGAGCGAAAATAGTGTGAATCAACGTGCAATGGGCCAGCTCAAACTGGCCCACTTGCTCCGTATATCAATGCATTGCTCCCAACCAGTCTAGCGCCGCCGGCTTGCGTTGTCTTGTCAATACGTTCTTGTGAGAGCTAGAAGGGCCTGAATTCCGGGGCCCTTCAATGTGCTACGTAATGATTCGTGACCATCCTTGAACTCGTACGTATTCTACGATGGCCACGGATGCATTTGCATGGTATTTCAACGAGAATTTTTACCAGTTGACAGTTCAAAATTAATTTATATTGTATTTTATTCAATAATAATTAGCCACATAACCTAAAGCATTTTAAAATGTATCTTACTGTTTCATTTGGGTGGGCCCGGCCCACTTGGCCCTTATGGAAGCGCCGCCACTGGATAGAACATTTCTGTATGAATGTTATTATAATTTCTTCTTTCGTAATACATTTTTTATGCTTTTGTACTCCAGAGCGAAGCTCGGTTCCCGATATTAAAGTATTATCAGCAAATTAGTGGAGAATATTAAACACTTGAAAGTTGATTTGCGAGATTTTTACACACCATATTGAGTTCCAGATTTGCACTGAGTGAAGCAGGCATCGTGGTAGAGAGAAGGCAAAATATCACTTTGTCCAAGATCACAGGAAGATTCCCTCGGAGCAACCGGCTGCCATAATAAAAGATCACAGTTGAACCTGGAAAGACAAATTGATGCCATTATTGAAATAAAACAGTTAAATAGCAATAATTATTAATAGTTCATCAATTTTATTATTACTAAAATGTTAAAAATAATTGACAGAACAAACAGAATATATCATTGAAAGCTCGAGAGCCAAGTTAAATTAATTATACTTTATTCAAGTATTCGAATAAATCATAATAAGTTCTATTGTATCTGAGCCATGGAATTATTATTTTTCAATGATTTTATTCATGGACATTTCAGGTGCTCTTGAGTCAATTTTAAATCTGATTAGTCAAAAAACATTCGAATCGTGCTATCATTAAATGCGGTTCTATGTAAATGAGAATGAAAATCAATTTAATAACTTCTCTTTTTAATGGAATGATATTGTGGAACCTCTTTGAAATCAAGAGAAATACAATTAGAAAACCCATTTAACAACATATTAAAACATGCTAGTAAATATCTATTTCAAGTATTATTTCATATTTTCATTATTATTTCATTTAGTGTATGACAGTTTTGTCAAAATTAAGAAAATTTCACACTATAAGTGCACGTCAAGGGTTGAAATGTACAGTATTGCCTGGGGACTGGCTACAGTAAAGTTGTTAGCCATCTATTTCAAGTGAAAAAAAATCTTTCAAGTTGAAAATTATTTATTTGTTGCAATTTTTTTCACTTGAAATTTTTTTCATCTATTTCAAGTGAAAAATTGCAACAAATAAATAATTTTCAACTTAAAAGAGGATTCCAAATGTTATTCTAACCTAAGCTTACCTGTTGTAAATCACTTCATACAAATGTTTGGAAGGGAAATGAACGTTCAGGTGTGGAAGAGTTATTTCAAGTTTTGTTCTGGTATTGCTTGAAGCGTTTTCAGAGAACTCCGAAATCTCTTCCTTATTTCCAGGGATGATAAGTTCTTCTCCTTCACCTGTAAAATAAATAAGTATAGTTCTATATTATACAGAGCGAGAGTTCAAGATCTGTTTTATCATAACTATTAATATAAACAAGAACATAAGAAAGCATTTCTGAAGTACGTAGAGTTGTAGTTCACAAATTTTCAAGATTGAAAATTGGGATTTTGAAATTTTATGGAACAGGTATCTGGTTGTTAACCCATAAATATATCTTGAACGGATCGAGAAATGAGAACTAACCTTATACCGCAGTGACAAAGAATTGAGGACTTGATAAAACAAGTGAAATATTACATTATAATTCAGAGAATACAAGTCACCGACTTACATTCAACGTTATGTGGTGTGTCACTTTCGTGAATGATCCTCTTTGAACTGAAAGGAGATGGTTCCTTCAATGGTGTCTCGATCACTATGGAGTGACTCATCGATGGTAGACTACCTTGATCGTTGTCTTCAACATCATCTAGGTCTGATGGTTTCTGAGCTGGATTGAAAGTTAAAACGATCCTGGAATCACAAAAATAGAGACTTTGGAGTAACTGTTCTAAAATACATATTTTTTATTCGATAAGCTTGATCTGGTCCTCTGAGGTTATTTGTTTTGACCAGCAAAGTTATACCACACCTTTTCAGGTTCCATTCGTTCTAAACTGAAATAGTTTTATGAAGTATATAATTGTATTCTTTACCTTGGAAAGCTGTATTTATCACCAGCTCCTGGTATATTACTATTAGAGTCAAATACGTTTGCTTGAGCAAATTGAGTTGGTCTGCTATTATCGCCTTCCTGGAATAGAAAGAAAAAATCGAATAACAACTTGACAACTGATTAAAAAAATGTGATCGGTGACTAATTATCAACAGCTTGTGTGAATCCAGAAAGCACAGTAAACAACAAACAATATTCAAAATAAAAATCAAAACCTAGAGTCAACTAGTGCAATATCTTGGAGATAATGTTTGAAGATTTAAACTTCTCTCATCACAAAGCAGGAGTTATAAATGCAACAAAGATCTGTATCCAAAGATCTATGGCAATGACAATAGTGCACTTGATCCCTGTGGATAAAGACCTATCTATGACAATGATAATAGTGCACTTGAAATTAAATGAAAAATGAATAAATTGCAATAGCATTGGAAAGTAATGAGTTGATATGGAAATTAAACTAAGCAAATAAGGGTTGGAGCTTACTCAGACAGAACATTGGGAAAACAACAACAAGATGTAAAATAGACACTACTGTGAATATTGAATAACATGAATTTGATGTAGATCGAAATGATCAAAGCTAATATTGATTTAAAAAACTTAAATATATGAGGTTATATGTAGTGATTAATCATTCCATTCCAACAATGAATCTCACCTGGAAGAAAGCCTTGATTTGTTTACACTGTAAGCTGTACTGATCGACTGGATTTCGACTATCTTTGACAGTGCTGAAAAGGACGTCTGTCAAGTTGAAAATGAACATATCTTCTCGAACAGAACGTTTCCACCAAGGCGGCCTCGAAAAATCACTTATTGGCCTAAGATCAGCAATGGGAATCCTGAAAATCAAAATCAAATTCAAAATTAATTTTTGTCGAATAGATTAGGCTACAAATAATCATCAATGTTAAGGAATTCGATAGTTGATATACTAAAACTTCTTTGTATAAGCGACAATTCAAATTTTTGAAACTTTTGTTTTCGACAAATTTTGATTCTTGTTGTGTTGGTTAATAAATATATAGTAGAAATTGCAGTATCAAGTTTTCACGATTTAAGAGCTATTTATTCCATAGAAAAGCTTTGAAAATAGCTCAACTAATACAATTCTGAATAATATCGTTTCTATTATTACTTTAAAATACAATAAATTTTATTTCTAATAAATTATTTTATAAATTCACATTTAGATTTAATTCTGAACGATGTTCTACAAGAGAAAAACAAAACAGTTGCAATATTCAATCACCATCAATTTTACGGATAGAAGATATTACTTCTGATATTTAATAGGTTCTAGATAGTATTTATTTATTCGATTATTTAACACAACTTTCATGAAAATACCAAAGGCTTAGGCCCAAAACGGTTCTAATTCTAATTATTGCCGGCCAGGATAGCCAAGTGGAGTCGATTAAGGCATTGCACCCTTCAGTCTGCTAGTGCTACCTGTTCGAGAGTGCGAATCCCGCCGAGTCCCATCGATTAGGCATGGACGTTTGATCATCTCATAAATCACCCTCGCACTTCCCATTACCCACGCACAAGCACAAAAAGCTCATGTGTGCATCATCCGCAATAAAAATAAATCTGGTGTGGTGCACTCACACAACTTTCCTTGCCGTTATGAAAATTTCAATTATAATCTAAAATCAATCAGCTGACGAGATCAATTTCTGCTATCTCTTTAAGTGAACGATCTAATATGAAGAATCAACCAAGTTACCTAGAATAAATTCTAGGTACATTAGAATCAACAGTTGACTCTCTCTCATTAAGTTTGCATTTGAATAATAACATTTTTTTCGAATTTCGAGCTTATTTTGAATATTAGGTGAAAATGTTATTGGACATTGATTGTAGAGATTTTCATGCTCAATCTTTTCCACTTAAAATTTTTCGTTTAAATTGTATCTGAAGCCTGATAATTGGAAATCTAAAATCAAACTTTGCATAGATGGGACGGAGCTTCTGAAATTTTTACAGAAATATGAGACTTGTGGCAGTTGATTGATAGAGCTTATCAATGACTATTTAAGGTGTATATTTGATCAAAATCGTTGGAGCCGTTTTTGATAAAATTGCAAAAACCCTGTTTTTAACATAATTTTCGCCATTTTAGCCGCTATCTTGAATTTCATTTGATCGAAATTGTTCGTGTTGGATCCTTATAGTGTAAGGACTTTAAGTTTCAAATTTCAGGTCATTCTGTTAATTGGCAGATGAGATATCATGTACACAGGCATACATATACTCATACACACACACAAACATACACACATAGCCTACAGACCAATACCCAAAAACCACTTTTTTGGACTCAGGGGACTTTGAAACGTATATAAATTTAGAAATTGGGGTACCTTAATTTTTTTGGAAAGCAATACTTTCCTTACCTATGATAATAGGGCAAGGAAAGTAAACATTTATACGACAGTTCAAATGTAGCTAGGTTATGTATGTGTCACTTCCACATTTTTGAACCATACACTTCAATTTACAATCCAATACAAAAACAGAGATTACTGAATTTAGAAATAATTTTAAAATGAATTGAATCAATTGAAAATTATTAAAAAAGACCAAACTTTTATTAGTAGTGAGGGAATTATTTACCTATTCATTCTACTTACCTTAATCTAATGACAGCGTAAGGAGATTTGATTTTCAATTCATTTTTGCAATCTTGACAAACTTGACTTTCAACTGTAGAATGGTATATGCTTGACTGTTCATTCTGAAAAAAGATTTTAGGATTGGAAATTTATAATAATCACAGAAAATAAATCAAACTTTACAGTACCTTGATAAGGAATATTATACAGGGTGTTTCAGAAGTAGTGTCGAGAATTTTAGGGTATTGTACCTGGATGCTAGGAGACTACAAATGTCATATTTGAAGTGTCCAAAACTCAGCGGTTATCCTTATAGCTGCCATTTTGTTTTTTTCACTTAAAAATTTTTATCTCAAAAACGAAATGTTGTATTGATCTGAAATTTGGCATGAATATTTATGCTATAAAGACTCAACTATAAAAAATAAAAAAAAAATTTTTCGTTGAAATTTTTCAAAATGGCGGCTATTTTAAATTTTTGATGGCAAATATCTCGAAAACCGTCCATTTTACAGAAAATTTACAAGAGACAAAAAAGTTAGCATATTTTTTCACAATTCCAATGATACCTAATTTATTAAGATTGGTCGAAGAATAACAGAGAAATTAATTTTTTTCGTACTGCATGCATGACCACTTTTCACCATTTAAAGATCAATATTAATTTTTCTTATAATTTCATGAAAACCGTTCTTATCACAGAAATATACAAGAATAACTTTCCTCCAAATTTTATTTTACATTGAAAAATATTAATTTCACTCAAATCGGTTCACTGATACTAATGCAGCAATTGCTCAAAATGCCGTCCTTCAACTTGATTACACAGTCTGCACCTTTCAATCATGGACCGTCGAACTGCTATAAAAGCATTTTCATCATCTTGAATGGCACCTGCTGCAGCAACCACTCTTGCCACAAGGTCTTCTTCGTTTTCTACTGGCGTGCTGTAAACAAGGTCTTTCATATGGCCCCAGAAAAAAAAATCTAAAGGGTTGTGGTCAGGTGAACGTGCGGGCCACGGTACTGGTCCACCCCGCCCAATCCACCGCTGACGATAGGTCATGTTCAGAAAGTCCGTAACAACATTTCCGAAATGAGCAGGGGCACCATCATGTTGAAACCAAATATTATATCTGTTTGTAAGAGGCACATCTTCCAAAAGTTCTGGTAGTATGTCTCTTAAAAAAGTAATGTACGTGGGAGAATTCAGACGATTAGGAAGAATGTATGGTCCAATCACGCGATTACCTAAGATACCCGTCCAAACATTCAGCGAAAATCTATGCTGATAACCACGCACTTCGACCTCATGAGGATTGTCTAAGGCCCAGACGTGACTGTTGCGAGAGTTGAAGATTCCTTCTCTTGTAAAGCTGGACTCATCGGTGAATAACACATTTTCTAGAAAATTTGGTTGGATAATGTCTTGCTGAAGAAACCAACGGGCACAGTTTACTCTTGGCTCATAGTCGCGTTCAACCAATGAGTGAACTTTTTGAAAGCGGAAGGGGTGAAGTCTTTCCTTGTTTAGTACACGCCACACAGAAGAAGCACTTGAATTGATTTGCTTTGCAACTGCTCTCGTACTCGTTCTAGGATTGAAATCGAATTTCTGCAATACTTCCTCTTCAAAAGCAACATTTCGAACTGCTCGAGGCCTACCAGCAATTACCCTGTTCCGTTCAAATGAACCAACTTCTCTCAGCCGATTGTGAGTTCTTGTGAACACCTTGTCGGTGGGAGACGGCGGTTTGGAAATGCAGCTGCATACATTCTTCTTGCTTCGGTCGCATTGCCAAGAGCTGCTCCATACATGAAGTGAATATCGGTGTACTCCAGCGAACTAAATTCCATTACAATAATTAAATATTTGTGTAGAAGCAACGTAAGAAAATATTGAAACTGGAAATTTAAGATAGAAATAAGACCTAGGAAGCGTGAGACTAAGAAATAGGAAGCACTACATCTGGTTCTTTACTTTTAATGAAACAACAATACTTTTACAAGACAAACATTATCATCTGAAAACCATTGTAAAATCATCTGTTTGCCCATATGGAGCCATACCGAGTTTCAAAGCTTCATCTTAAATACATCTGGAATTAAAAAATTAATATTGATCTTTAAATGGTGAAAAGTGGTCATGCATGCAGTACGAAAAAATTAATTTCTCTGTTATTCTTCGACCAATCTTAATAAATTAGGTATCATTGGAATTGTGAAAAAATTTGCTAACTTTTTTGTCTCTTGTAAATTTTCTGTAAAATGGACGGTTTTCGAGATATTTGCCATCAAAAATTTAAAATAGCCGCCATTTTGAAAAATTTCAACGAAAAAATTTTTTTTTATTTTTTATAGTTGAGTCTTTATAGCATAAATATTCATGCCAAATTTCAGATCAATACAACATTTCGTTCTTGAGATAAAAATTTTTAAGTGAAAAAAACAAAATGGCAGCTATAAGGATAACCGCTGAGTTTTGGACACTTCAAATATGACATTTGTAGTCTCCTAGCATCCAGGTACAATACCCTAAAATTCTCGACACTACTTCTGAAACACCCTGTATATATCATATTTACAGACGCTGAGTCTTGTCTTAGGTCAAGAACAATTATTGCAAAAAGTCCACACAAAACCTTCCACCATCTTCCGTTCACATAGGTCCAAAGTTTAACCAGGTTTTTAAGCATCAAAATAGATAGAATAGATAAGATATTTTATTTTCAAATATTTGAAATGTTTTAAAATATTTTGATCATAAAATCGTGACTTGAACTGGAATAGTGTTAGAATAACAACAATTCGACTTGAAAACAATTACTTCTCTTCGCCTTCTTCTTCTTCTTCGATGGTCCTACAGCCCAAATCGAGCCCTGGCCTCCTCAATCCTGCCTCTCCAACCATCTCAATCCTTTGCCTCCACCCTCCAATTTCTTACGTGAAGTATATCTCTTGCATCCTTTACTTTCCTTCTACCGAGCAATATCATTTGTGAATCTAAAAATAAGAGCAAGCCATGCATGGAAACTGCATTCAAAGATAAGAAGAATAATTCTGAAACTACTCACAGATAAGCTTCTGGAAAGCGCTGAGTTGACTTTCCTCTTTGATGGCTTGCAGAAAGATCGAGGATTCAAAATAGCTGTTATCCGGTCAACAATCGAGATGTCAACCTCTAGCCAGCATTGTTGAATAGTAACACTGAAATAAACAGCAAAAGGTTCATAAACATTTATTCAGATTGAAACAAACATCCAACACAAGAATTTTATTGCCATTTTTTGATCAATAACAATGATTATGCTGCACGCTGTAGCATAAAGAGTTTACTGCAGCTATAACAACACACCTTCATGCAGCAATTTAAACATACTTCCATTTTTCACAAATTGATATTATTTATTATCAGGCTCATCACCATCGGTATTAATGGTATATTCTCTTGTTAAAGAAAGTAGAAATCAGCTTGCCACATGAATTAAATAGTATTAGTAGAAATAAATAACAAATTACAAGTGAACAGAAAAATCAATTTGCACGAATGAGAAATATAACTCACTTGATTTCTGTGACAGGTATCCTTGGGTGATTGGTCCGAGTGGTCTTTTCTATTCTCTTCAGGTGGAACCAGATGTCCGGTTGCGACGAGAATGGAGCAACTGGTTCGGGATCGCCCTCTCTCGGATTGGGCCGCATAAACTTCAACAGTTCGACATATTCAACGTTGGAAACTACCTGAGCAGCAGTTTTCTCAATAAGGCATTCTAAGAATTCTACACTAGCAGCGGTTATCACAGCACTTAATAGTTTGCTAGAAGGTGAGGTTTTCTCGTCACCTTCTATTATCACAGGCGAAGCCATTAATCTGCAAGCAAACAAAACAATATAACAAGAAAATATAAATGTTACTATCAACAACAATAACACCTATTATTCGCAAGTTCAAGATTCATCATCTTAAAAAAACGACAAATTATTTTATTTGAATGGTACATTGAACACAAAAGTCTTGTGTGTGGGAGTCTTTTCGCTATGACACAAATACAAGCTTGTAATTTTTTCAACAGACCCCTGATCTTCACCAATTCAGGCTTCCATTTCTGGCTCGTATACAATAGAACCTGTTACTCAATCTTATTTATTTATTCAATTATACATAAAATAAATTACTATTTATATAAATAAAATAAATGAATTAATAAAAATTCTAGTAATTTGTTTAGCCCAAGGTTCACATAGATAAAGCTCGTCTAGAGAAACATCACTTTTATTTATAAAGCATGAATACACTGAGAAAAAAATTTGAAATTCTCTGCGATCCTACTGTTCATTCAAACAATGTTGTTATGTCATACTTTAAACATATGTATACGTTATTATTACTAATATATGTATTGAATTGAATTAGGAAAGTTTTATATTTAAAATTGCTATATGAACAGTCGTTTTAATAAATAGAGAATGCCAATAATAAATTAACGTATTTCAAGTTTTTGTTTATTTAAAATAATATTGAATGGTAAATGGAGATGGAGTATCTCAACTATCAATACAAATAAAACTATTATTCAGCGTATGGCTTATAAGTACAGCTATCTTTTCGCGCGACAGATAGTCTCTTGTTATTTTACCCCTACAATAGAAATATACAAATGTCAAAATAAATAATTATTTAGAGGCAGTTAACTAACATCTATAACTGCATGAAAGCTTTCTCAAAAATGTACATTGCTAATGGCCAATCAGAGAACTTGCCAAAGTAAGAATTGAAAAGAAATTCAGCATGAGGCTCACTCATATTATTATTAGCATGACGCTTACCTCAAGTGGTTAACTCCACAAGCATCCACAAACACTTTATTGATGTGGTCGATATCTCTATTGCTATACCCTGAGAAAGCGAGCTGGTCGATCTTTTCGAAAAACGTTTCAGCCATTTTTGACATTTCAGCGACCGAACTGGGAGCCAGGAGACCAGTTTCAGGGGAACTTGTCATCACATCTTCATGGAGAATGACCAAAGACAAGTTACCAAGGGATATATGAAACGTGCTGACATCAGCATTCGGATCTGAGTCACCAGTACACATATCTGCAATACAACAAATTCCGTTTGATCATCAAGTATCAACAAAATATAATTATTCTTAAGATGTCAAGATACAACCATTTAAGACAACAACTTACTAGCCTACTCTGAGAAAACGTATAAGTATAGAATTAATATATTGCAGAACAAGACAAAAACCTGTCAGAAAAGGTAACATATTTGTAATTATTAATTTATTCAGTATTATTGCAATGAATAAATAAGTATAAAATTAATATATTGCAGAACAAGACAAAAACCTGTCAGAAAAGGTAACATATTTGTAATTAATTTATTCAGTATTATTGCAATGAATAAATAATTGTATGAGTTAAAAAGTATAGAATACAAGACGGTGCATATTTCAAGTCAGACTCTGGTCACTTCAAAAAGCACAGAACTATCAATAATAGATAACTTACTTGATTCGTTAACGAACAACGCACAGCTCACAATTTCACTGTGTGAATTTTAACTGGCAAGTCATTTTTAATTTTATTTCGCCAGAGCATCAATTTGTATGACTTCAAAGCAATTGGAAACTATAAAAACAAAATTGATATAACTTACTTGAAAAATTTGGATGAACTTGTAAACCAATGTCTTTATTTATATTATTGTAATCAACTATAGCTTATGTACAACACACATCAATTTTTAATGTTTTCCACCTTCCGAATTTGTTAGAAGTGGAACATAAAACGGCTGAAAAACACGAAACTGAAAAAAAATATTCAAACAATTTGATACTTTACCTTTTCTTTTACTTTTACTTCTTGAATGTGTTGTATGCGATTGAGTACTGTAAACATCACTTTGAGATTTACTGAAAAGGAAACAAAATTGGAGATATATAAGTAATGACAAGAGCATACTACTGTGTACTGTAGAAAACATTTAGGGCCGGTTTCCGAGCTCGGGATTTAGCTAAGTTCTAGACTTTAAACAGCATTAAACTCTGGAGTCAGAAAATTGGCTTTCCGAGTCAGAGTTAACGTACTCGAGGACTCAAATAGACCCTGGAGTTTAGAGATCACGTTAGACCCTGGAGTTTATAATTTCGCTTTCTGAGTGAAGGGCTTATAAGTCCAGGACTTGAATAAGATTCTTGCCTATTTCCGAGTCAAGGATTTATCAAAATCGTTAAGTCCAGGACTTGAAACAGCGTGATTTTTAACCCTCGACTGGGGTAGGGTTCAAATTTAAGTTCTAGACTTAACTGAGCAAACACAATTTAGTTATTGTTTTGGAGTAGATAAAAAGCCAAATAGATGTCATGGAATACCTACATTATTTGGATTATTCCATCTAAATTCATAATTTATAGTTTGCAAGTTCATTTTAGAATAAAATTATTATCAGAATTATGCGTAAAAAACTAACATTATTTTATGACTGACATAACCTAAAAATGTTCAAAAAAATAATACAAGGATTGACTAGGAATTTATATTCCAATCTGAATGTTATTAATTAATGTCATATTCAACAAATTAATAATAATATAACAATAATAAATTATTCCTCCAGTTTTTTTCAAAACAAATACTGTACGTTTTCAATCTCAATAGCCTAATGAAATTTTTATTCCAAAATCACTGGTTAGGATCAACGATCAATAATAGCATAACGTAAAATGAAATGTTTATTCATTCACCTTTCAAAGGTTTTGCTTTGAATAGGCCTACAAAGAAATCGATACGTATTTTTTTACTTTCCTTGCCCTATTACCATAGTAAGGAAAGTATTGCTTTCCGAAAAAAATTAAGGTACCCCAATTTATAAATGTGTGTGTGTGTGTGTGTGTGTGTGTGTGTGTGTGTGTGTGTGTGTGTGTGTGGTGTGTGTGTGTGTGTGTGTATGAGTGTATGTGTGTCTGTGTACACGATATCTCATCTCCCAATTAACGGAATGACTTGAAATTTGGAACTTAAGGTCCTTCCAATATAAGGATCTGACACGAACAATTTCAATCAAATGCAATTCAAGATGGCGGCTAAAATGGCGAAAATGTTGTCAAAAACAGGGTTTTCTCAAAAACGGCTCCAACGATTTCGATTAAATTTATACCAAAAATAGTAATTGATAAGCTCTATCAACTGCCACAAGTCTCATATCTGTAAAAAATTTAAGAGCTCCACCCCATCTATGCAAAGTTTGATTTTAGATTCCCAATTATCAGGCTTCAGATACAATTTAAACAAAAAATTTCGAGTGGAAAAGATTGAGCATGAAAATCTCTACAATTAATGTTCAGTAACATTTCCACCTAAAATTTAAAATAAGCTCGAAATTCGAGAAAATGTGATTATCCAATTGCACAATTGCAAATTGTTGCCAACTGTTGATTCTATTAAATTTTTTGTGTAGTTGAGAAGTTGATATTGTGATCATATTGAATGAAAAAGACTAAGAAATTGTCAAAAAACCACAGATTTATTAATACTTAGAAAGACCGTTTTCGGTTATTACACCATTGTCAATCTCTGATAAACTAAAACTAAATACAAGAGCAGCAGAATTTATACTAGTAGGCGAGTACTGCTATTGGTCAAGGGCATGAACGCCTGCCATTGGCCCTCCTAGACAGTCTCCTCCCACTCAACGGTGTGACAAAATGGCGGCTTAAGCAATGATAACAAAATTTACTCTCAGTACAAAATAAGAACCAAGAAAACAAGTGTGAAAGATAATAAAACAAATATGTAAATTGAAAAACTATTGACTAATGTATGCTTACAATTTTATGATAAAACTAAATTCGTAGTGTTGTATTGGTTGAAATGAATCTGGTCATTTAAACTATCCTGGGAATTTTCCTTAATTACTCTTGTTATTTCTAAAGCCTCTAGAATATTCAAAGATCTGCCTTTGTTATTAACATGCAGAAACTCAACATTCTCCTTAACTGTGAACTTGTGATTATTTGTTATCAAATGTTCTGCAAAGTTAGATTCCCCACTCTGTTTATTCCAATCTCTGATGTGTTCTCAAAAGTTTCAAAAGTAAAATTAAAGAACACATCAGAGATTGGAATAAACAAAATGGGGAATCTAACTTTGCAGAACATTTGATAACAAATAATCACAAGTTCACAGTTTAATAATTTTTATTTAGGGTAATTTTTATTAATGTCACTTGAATCCAAACATCAAACATCATTCGCTTACACTCACAAAAATTAAGAATATTTTTAAATGATTGTATAATCACTAAAAATGAATTGAATTATCTTTCTATTTGTACGTGAATGGAATGGCCAACTTATTATTATTTTTTGCTGAGTGTGATGCCCACATGGGCTTAGGGCGTGGGTAATTATATGATAAATTAAATAAATAAATAATAAGATAAATCATTTGTCAGTAGTTAATTTGAATCCAGTATGCTTTTCAGCTAAGATTGCAACGTTATAGTTTATTAATGAATTTTCACAATCCTATTCTCATATACCCAACAAGTGGATCTTTCAAAAATAATTCTTTAGAAACACATTCATTGAAACTGTATCTTGAGAACAAGCTTTTGAAGACATTGATAAAAACTATCTATTTAGATCAATCCGTAAATTGTGATAAGAACTCACCTCATATATGTGCTGCTACTAACAGTCGACGAAATGGATCCATCCAAGCTGGTCGCTCCCGAAAGAACACTGTCACTGCAGTTTCTACCACTGTTCCGCACTCCCCCCCTCGCCGGATGGAATTCCTCGTCACTGTCATCTGAAAATCATACACTCCACATCATTCTAAAGACCAACGCACACAGCAACAGACAGGCGTGTGCAGACAGATGGACAGAAATAAAACGTTGCATGCAGAAGTAGTGAAGTACGTAGACATATAAACACGGATGGGCGTCTGTGTGTGTAGCAACTAGGGATGTCAATCCCGAGATTTCGGGATTGCTGAATTTCAATCCCAGGATTGGAAAAACAAGTTTTGGTGGTAAAATAAATTTGTATGATATTGTTTTATCTTCGTTGGATACTTTTTCGTTTTTCACTGTGTCATTCGGTTAACAATAAAAATAATAAATTAAGTTTTCAATTTTATTTTTAAGAGCTACTGATTATTGAAACACAATAAAAATGATCAAGTAGGTGGATAGCCCTACCCTTTCTTTTATTGAAGCACAACTATGTTGCTTATTTACACTTGAAAATGACTCTTAAAGAGTTGAAACTAGTTTTGCTGTAATAAAATAAAGGGTTATTTAAAGGGATAATTTTTATTGTGTTTTCAATCATGTTTTATTATTGTAATTCGATTTATTCGGGATCTCAGGATTGACATCACTAGTTGCATCTTAAGGTGCGTACAGATATACGCGCCGCGAACATGAACAATTCACCTTTAATCAGCTGACTATATCTGTATTTTTACAGAAACGGTAAGATACAGATACAAAAAGCTTGGCATCAGCTGATTAAAAGTGAATTGCTCATGTTCGCGGCGCGTAAATCTGTACGCACCTATAGATGTATCAGTAATATGAGGCACTATGATAAATTTTAATGACCTTCAGACTAAAACTTTTGATAGACTAATGCTGGATCAGTAGTGGGTTGATGTACCACCAAGATCGCATGCATGTTTATCATGACACACACATGTCCATCATGCATGTTTATCATGACACACACACGTCCATCATGCATGTTTATCATGACACACACATGTCCATCATACATGTTTATCATGACACACACATGTCCATCATGCATGTTTATCATGACACACACATGTCCATCATACATGTTTATCATGACACACACATGTCCATCATGCAAGTTTATCATGACACACACATGTCCATCATGCATGTTTATCATGACACACACATGTCCATCATGCATGTTTATCATGACACACACATGTCCATCATTCATGCATGTTTATCATGACACACACATGTCCATCATGCATGTTTTGTCTTCAGCGAGAGGCTTCTAAAATGAAATAAACAACCAATAACAATAAAAAACACTGGGAAATTACAAATTATAATGATAGAAGAATAATATATAATCTAAATCAGAGGAGAAAAAAATCAGAGATACAAAAACATAACCTCAAAACATTTTGCTCAAAGCATTTCGCTGTGATGACACAACAATGTATGACGTGTATCATATGTATCATGCATATCCTACTGTTAGTGGCCAACTTTACGTTTTATAGATATTATATTTGATCTTGAAAATCTAGTATTAGGCCTAACTTTGTCTAATGGTAATGTTGCTAGATGAAAGTAAAATTTCATTTATTTCATAGCAATAATTTTGATATGAAGCAAACTCAAAATATTAATTCAAGGCCCCCTTTCTTAATACCTTTCAAGCCCTTTTTCTAACATAATATCACTATTTTTCTTTGTGAACCGCTAAAAATGTTGACGTATGGAAATCGGTGTTAGGCCTACCGTCAACTGAAGCCGTCGACCAGCCTTGCATGGTGTGCAGACCTTTACTTTCTCGCGGCCCCTTAGTGTCGGGATTAAGTAGGTGCATCAACTGTTGTTCGATTCTCTCGTAGTCATGTTGTTCCATGCGTTTGCTTGACCTTGGACGACACATCACATTGCTGAAAAAATTATGCAATTACCAAGGAGGACTAATCTCTATAAATGATTAATATTCATAAAATAGGTCGAAATCCATTTGGTATCGTGAATCATGGTAGAAACTACATTACTGAAAAAACTTCGACACTCCAACTAAAAATAATTATATTTTGAAAATGAAGATTGATGCATCATTTGAAATTGCCCTTCTCATTATTCACGGACAAGTTTACAATACTTTCTCAACAAACATAAAACCTCATCATGCTAAATTCTAAATTAGAATATGGCATTCTATGTTGGGGTGGAGCAGCAAAAGTACATTTCAGTCCACTACAAAAATTACAAAAGCACTTTATTAGGATAATACTTTTCAAAAATCCTTTGTTCCGATCACTGGGTATTTTCCCACTTCGGCATTTATTTGCTTTTAAAGTATTAAGAATTTTCTTTTTGCGTAGAGGTAATAATGGGTTTTTTAGACCCTGATTTTCTGAAAGACAATGAGAGGATTCCATCTCACGACTACCTAGAATAAACTTCAGTTTTTTTGTGAGATCATTTGTTTATCTACGTCCAAAACAATATAACATTATACCTAATGATGGCAGGAGGAGGAGGAAAACCTCCCTTATAAATTTCACGAAAATTATAAAACCTTGGTTGTTTCAACAACATGATTTAGACAGTTTACTTCAAGTTTTATCTTAACATGTCAGATTGTAGTTTTAACCCCATTGTAATCTCTTCATGAATATATTAGTGCATTATAAGTTTTCTGAATTGTATTTTGAACTGTTTCTATGCTTCTGAATTTTTTTAGTTTTGTTATTCAACATTCAATTTTTAACTCTAAATTTTGACTCTAAGTTTCGTTCTCTGTAAACAGTATTTTTCTTAGAAAATTCTTATCATTGTACCGCAATGACCGCAGATAATAATTGTTATTTATTTTATTTAGCAACTCTTACCTCTATATTAGGAAATTTATATATAGAATGAATGTAAACTGGCAGCGTCTATGAAAAATTGCTGCTAGTATAATTTATTCTGAAACGATTATTGTATTTAACTGTTGTATTATTCAAAGGCAGAATAAAGTTCATTTTCATTTTTTCCTGTTTGTTATTGATTCGACACAGAATATATCAGTGAATACATAAATGTGATTCATATAACCTATATTTTTAGGCTGTTGTTTAAATTGGGATATGAACAATTTTAGGTTTGAGCCTGTTGTTCCTTTCCACAGGTGTTATAGATGTACTCAATGTACTTATGTTGTACTTAAATCAGTTAATGAATAATGGAATGACATATATTGTCAGAGACAACAAATCAATAGTAGTCCGGGCGCAAATGTCATTCCGTGTTCATTTTTGAGTAACAGCCGTGGAAGATGTCTCAATTTCTTCGTGAAGTCTAGCATAATAAAGATCGTGATGATGATAAGTCGAAATCACAGGCAAACACCTCGGAAACAAGATGACCGCCAAAATTTTCAGGGTTTTGCTACATCGCTTGTATTTCAATAACCGTTCAAGATATTCAACCATTATTTTAGACGAAGATATTTTCAAAATCTACCTCAACAATTTTTTTCTATAAAATTTTCTTCTAAAACGCATATTTATTCAATTATAACCTACAAAAGCCCTAAAAACTTTTTTTTCTAAATTTGTCCGAATTCCATACCATTATAACTTTTTTTTGTGCAAGAGATACAGAAATTTTAAATCAATAAAATTTAGAGCGTTTTCTCAACTTTGGAACGATTTATCTTTATGCGATGTACATCAAAAAATGAGTTCTTCAGCGTCCTCCAAAGAAAACCCTGCATGATTTCTGGTGCGTTTTTCCATACGCATGAGGTAACAAGCTAGAACTATAAAATCGATTTTTTCATGACTACTTCAAGATAGAGTCTTGCAAATGGTCTCAATCTCTTCTTTACAACAAGTCTAATAAGAATATTGACGATGGAAACAACGAAAATATTCGACATCATTGAAAAATACAAGATGGTGGTCATTATTGACAGAAATTGTTATATCGCTTGTTACTCAGTTATTTTGAGAGATATCGGTTTAGTTTTACCACCAAAGTGTTAAGAATTAACCAAACTATGATGTTCAAGAGAATCATCTCATTTCGACCACTCTTTACATTATTTATTTAACTTCAAAAACTTGAAACATACATTTTTCGGGGACAATATTTCACTTTCCACCCTTTATATGTATTCGCAGTGGACAAACACTAGTATTATTGGCTCCGTGTTGTAGAATATTTCCAAAGCTTCAAAATGACATTTGGTTGGAAGCTGTAAGTCCATATTTTACGGCTGGAGCGTCATCGGAAAGAGTAAAAAGTACTGAATTAAATTTTATAGATTTAAAATCTCTGTATTACTTGCACCAAAAAAGTTACAATGGTATGAAATTTGAACAAATTTAGAAAAAAAGTTGTTTAGGGCTTTTGTAGGTTATAACTAAAAAAATATGCGTTTTAGAGGAAAATTTTATAGAAAAAGAAATTGTAGAGGAAGATTTTGAAAAAAAAATTCGTCTAAAATAATGGTTGAATATCTTGAACGGTTGGTTATTGAAATACAAGCGATACCATGAAATATTAGCAAAACCATGAAAATTTTGGCGGACATCTTGTTTCCGATGTGTTTTACTGTGATTTCGACTTATCATCATCACGATCCTTATTATGCTAGACCTAAAGAAGAAATTGAGACATCTTCCACGGCTGTTACTCAAAAATGACCACGGAGTGCCTCATTCATGACATTTGCGCCCAGACTATAGTCACTGACCCATAAAAAGACATTTTTATTGATAAATAATTATTGTAGCAATTTATTATTAAGAAGATATTATATCGAGCATTACCTATTATCTTGGGTGCTTGGCGATGCGAAACCTGCCATCAATTCCATCAAAAGGTGGATTTGTCTTGGAGATGAGAAAACAGTCAAAGACCCAAGATTCAATTCGAATTCAACCTAAAACAAATCAAGAGAGATTGAGATTCAGATGAAATTATCACTACAATGGAGTTTTTCCAAATTGATTAATAATCATCTTTATCTATTTTAGAAAATAATGTTTTTTTTCTCCCACGATTAAAATGTTGTAGTGGAGTGTAAGGACAGAAAACAAATTGGTGACCCCAACTTCTCAGGAAACATACCGATCAAGCAATACAATATTTTCGTGAAATAATAACTAAATGATTATGAAATATCACCTTTGGTCCTTGTATGTTTCCGCCTTGTTTCAACTTTATCCTGACTTCTTGTCTTCCATTCAACTTTCCAAACAGAACTGGATTGATTGGTTCATTTTTCAAATTCTTTGGATCAATCTGAGAACCAGTCATCTCATATTCATTGGGCTGGAAAAAATATATTGAATGATAATAATTTGAAATAATTATATACTGTAAGTATATCAGGTACATGATTTCCAAAGCAGGAGAAAGCTGAGAAGAATATTTGCATCCAAATGATTTATTTAGTTTCTCAAGCTATGAACACTGGAAATGCGAATTCTTATGCAATTTGTCATCAAATAATTTTATTGATATCAATTTATTATTAGCAGTGAATTTTTCAAAACTCTCAACTCTCTAAGTTTCAATTCAGGACTTGTTGTTGCTGACTTTTAGTGATTGTGATTCTTATCGATCACTGACGTGTTCACTTTGACATTAAAGTTTAGCTTCAGAAGCCGGTAACCTAAAAAAGATTTTTGAGCGGGAAACCGAGTTTATCGTAACAGCTGTTTTTGACAGTTCTAGAATGACTTTGCAACAGTTTATATTTTTCTAGATAACACTCAACTGACACTGACATATCTCTGCAAGCTTGACTAAGCGGTACTATAATATTATAATTATTTATTAATTATTATAAAAATAAAGTCATTTGAAAAGACATTAATCAGCAGTAAAACCCTTATAACTATTAATTTACTACCAATAATATGAATAGTGACGTTGATACGGCTGGTGATATGCTGCTTTCCACTAGCTTATCTTCAAATGAGCTTGACAGTGATTTCCTAGGATTCGAGGAAGTGAGAGATAAGGACATAGAGATAATTTCCCTTAAATCTCAAATATTTGAACTTGAATTCAAACTTGAAGCAAGAGATTATTTGTATCACGAAATTAACGAACTAAATTCTACTGTAACTAAAATGAAAACAACAATTGAAGTACTCAATGCAGATAATAGTTTCTTAAGAGATAAGAATGATACTTTAGAGGCTGAACTTGCGGATCTCAGAAACTTTTATTCTCCTGGTGATACTCAACGGATTGGGAAATCATTGGATAATATTAATAATGTTTCAATTGATACCGCTAATTATTTTGATATTTTGTCAGATCTAGGAAATAAATCTCAATACACAGTAAATAGGAATGAGAAACGAGATAAAAGGGCTACGTATAATAACAGAAAAAGGTCAACAGTGAAAAATAAGAAGAAAATTGTAAATAAAGTTTTAGTGCTGTCTGACAGTCATGGGAGGGACATTGGATGGGAGTTGAATGAGCAGGTGAAAGAAAGTGGGTTTGAGGCAACGGTTATATCGAAACCAGGAGGTACTTTTAACGAAGTGACGCGGGATATTGACATGCTCACAAAAGACTACAATGTAAATGACAGTGTGGTAATTTTAGCAGGTACTAACGACGTGGTTAATAAAACAGTGCAGCCTACAAACTTAGACCTAAGTAGAATAAGGAAAATTTCTAAACGCTCTAAAGTAGTCATATTATCCATCCCATTTAGGTATGATAAACCATTAATGAATATCAATGTTAATAAGCTCAACGCATGGATGGCTGATGAAATTACAAATATACCTAACACGAAGATCATTGATCTGAACAATTTTGACATCACTGATTATACGCAGCATGGCTTGCATTTAAACAAACAAAAAGGTAAACCAAAATTAGTAAAATTGTTGAAAAATCATATCTTGGAAATGAAAAATAACACTGATTATGCAGGTAGGCCTGTATCCAATATTCCAATAATAAATTGTGGAATGGCCGAGGGTATTGATAGGAGTAGATTAGACTCGATAGGACACATGAGAGAAGAAGTGGAGTCAAATGGGCAAACTACAGGTGATAAACGTAATGAAAATGTATCTGCTGAGCTGAATGAAAATGTCTCGCTATTGTTAGGACAAACACCTCAATTTGGTGCTATGATGAATATGAGTACATCTAGTTTAAACTATTTAGTTCAAAAAGGAGAGTTGCCAACCTAAAACATTTTAAATTGAATCAAGACAAGAAAACTAGAATTAAGAGTTATAGAGTAAAAAATGTGAATTGTAAACTAAAGAATGGGTTAGTAATCTTCCATCAGAACATACAGCATTTGGAGTCTCGAATTGATGCACTAATTATTACATTACAGGAAATCAAACCAGACATAGTTATTGTGACTGAACATAAATTAAATGAAAATGAAATTCAAAAAATTAAAATACCAGGATATTATTGTAAGTGTTGGTATGTAAGGAAGTCTTTTAGGGGGGGTGGAGTATTGATATTAGTATCTGATAGACTAATCGAATGCAGAAACATCATGACTAAGACAATAAATGTTATAAATGAAGATAAGATTTTTGAGACATGTACAATCGAAATAGAAATATATAACAAGAAATATATTGTAGCTGGATTTTATAGAACTCCATCAGAAAATATTGAGATGTTCCTGGAAAAATTTAATCGATTTTTAATAGAGATCTGTAAGATTAATAAAAATGTAGTAATAGGGGGAGACTTCAATGTCGATGTTTTGAGGGAGGGTAGAAAGAAAACTGATTTTATCAATGTAATAAATATGCATGGATTAAAATATACCGTAGATATACCCACTAGAATAACTGACTCATGTGAATCGGCAATTGATAATTTCATCACCAGTCTTAACAAAAGGGATATTCTTGTGGAGTGTTTAATTACGGCACTCTCGGATCACGATGGGCAAATTTTCAATATATTAGATGTAAATAATAAGCTTAAAAGTAAAGGAGTTATTAAAAGGGTTAGGAGGTATGAAAATGATCAAATTACTTGTTTTAAGAATGACCTAGCCACAATAGACTGGACTGAGCTCTATTTGAGTCCTGTTGAGAGTAAATTCACTTATTTTTACAATTCACTAAAGTATTTTAATTGGCATTTTCCTCTAAGTAGAATTGTGAAGAAGAGACTTAAAAATAAGTGGATTGATGTTGAAGTTGTCAATGAGCACGAAAATCTCATACAAGCTAATAGATTATTTAGGACAAATAAAAGTGATATCAATTTGAAGGAAAATTTAAAAGCTCATAAGAAACGCTTTAGAAAAACTATTAAATTAAAGAAAACTAAACACATTGAAGCTAAACTAAAAAATTCAACAAATGTAAATAAAACAATTTGGCATATAGTGAATACCGAGACACAAAACAAAAATGATAAGGTTTGCAAGAATATTTTACTCAGGAATAACAATTTAGTTATAGATAATCCCTATGATGTCGCAAATATGCTTAACACTAATTTTGTAGAAATGGTCGATACTCATATTGTACCGAATCTAAGCAGATCTGGCACACCAATAAATGATAAAGAGCTACATATCACAGATTTCAAGTTTATCTCCAAAACAATTGATGAAGAGACATTGTCCAATATCATCGATTCAATTAAACCAAAGTGGTCAGCAGGGTATGATGAAATTCCCATGAGAATTATAAAAGAAGCTAAATCATTCCTAATTAAGCCTCTGCTACATGTAATTAACGCGTCACTCATACTTGGTAAGTATCCAGATGAACTAAAAGTATCAAAAGTGATACCAGTGTTCAAAAAAGGAGATCCTTACGATCCTTTAAATTATAGACCTTTAGCAATTCAACCTTCAATGGCAAAAATATTTGAAAAAAGTATGCTAATACAGCTTATTAATTATTTTGAAACAAACAAATTACTAGACACGGAACAACATGGTTACAGAAAAAACAGGTCTACAACGACTGCCTTGATAGAGTTTATTGAAAATATTTTAGAGAAATTGGACAAAGGGTACAGCATTGTTGGCACCTTCCTAGATTTAACAAAAGCATTTGACTCTGTAGATCACAGAATATTATTAAAAAAACTAGAAACTTATGGAATTTGTGGAAAAGAGCTCAACTGGATGGAATCATATTTGGTGGGTCGAAGTCAATATGTAAATATAAAATATTATGATAAAAATAAAGTAAGTGATGTTAAATCTAGTTTAAGGTACATGAACTACTCTGTTCCGCAGGGATCTGTTTTAGGGCCATTTTTGTTCCTTTGCTATTTGGGGGGATTACCAAAATATGCGAAAGATTTCATTGAAAGTACTAAATTTTGTATGTACGCTGATGACATTAGTTTAAGCATATTCGACAAAGATTTGGATATAATCGAAGAAAAATGTAATGACACAATATTGCTTTTAAAAAACGTTTTAAGTAAAATGAACCTTTTATTAAATAATGATAAAACGAAATTTGTACATTTCACCTGTAGAAATCCCAAAAGAAAAAGTACACTGAAGCTAAATAACCTAAATAATAACATAAAATTTTTAGGCGTAGATCTAGATAACAAACTCAATTGGGAAGAGCATGTATCAAGAGTATGTAAAAAAGTAAGTACAGGAATATTTGCACTAAGAAGGCTGGCACCCATTTGTAATTTATTAACTTTGAGATCCGTGTATTATGCCACTGTCCACTCTCATATTTCATATGGCATTGAGATTTATGGTGGGACTAGTGCATTTAACTTGAATAGGATATTAAAACTCCAAAAAGAAGCAGTAAGAAAAATATTCAATTTAAATAGACAAGAGTCGTGCAGGACATTTTTTAAAAAGTTAGAATTAATGACTGTGTATGGACTTTATATTTATAAAACAATATTACACGTGAAAAATAATGAAGACAAATTCCCCAGGCAAACCAGTGTGCATGACTATAATACAAGAAATAGGAACAACTTTATTATCAGGGAACATAGTAAAGAGAAGTACAAACAAAGCCCGACCTATATGGGCATCAAATTCATCACTTACCTTCCTACTAAGATTAATCATGAAAAAGATATTACAAGGTTTAAAAACAAACTGAAAAAGTATATCGTGGAATTAGAATTATACAGTTATGAAGAATTTTATAGTGCCAACTCATTATGTATTTAGACTACCTATTGTTGATGTATTTTGTTTTTTACTTGTATTTATTTTATTATTTTGAAAATAATAAAGAAAGACGCATTCATGTACATTTTGATGTATGTTTTGAATAAAGAGATTGATTGATTAATTGTTATGCGTACATGGGCCGAAATTATTTTAATAGTAATTCAGAGTTGTCCCTATTCTACATCTGTGTAGCCTCTAATGAATGTTTCAGCCACTGGCAGACCTCATCCTCAGCTGCATATGGAGCACTCAGATCTCCATCAAATGTGAAACAATGTGCATTTAGACAGGCGGTTTTGCATAGTATTGGCAAATCAAAAGATAGCGTAGAAAGATGCTATATTTTGTCTAAGGTATTGGTATTCACCACATACACATCGGGAATTGAGGTGTATCCCCAGCTCAGCACATCTACCAACTGAACCTGTTTAGATGCATTCTTTGCAGTTCAGCTGTATCAATAGATCAATGCAGCATTCAAAGAAAGATTAATCTCTCCGAACACCAAAGGTCAGAGTTCCATTGAATTATTACCATACAAAACGCAGTGAGCTATGAGAAGCATACACACATCTCAAATTCATTCAACGAAGACAATACTAAGTAGTCCAAAAATTTATTCATGAGTTAACTGAACATAAAATACATCTCATTCTTTATTTTTTTCAAACCCATATCTTTTAAAAATAAATATATCTTTCAATTATTTTCTTAGTGCTTTTTACTATCACAATAGCATTTAATGAATAAAGTGTTACCTTTATTAGAGATCTAGACATAGTGCGACTATCAGCCGGGAATTCATCAGTATATATCGTCACACCTTCGCAATGGAATTTACTGGCTGAAAATGCAGAGTTTTGCAATACTCTTTCACCCTCGGGAACATTTGCAGCGTCCATATTGAAACCCGCCTCATCGCAGTAATCAATGCTGTTTAAAAGAGATACATTTGATATTAGAACTGCTATATAAAGTCAAGAGAGAAAAAAGCTCCAAGAAAATTTATGAACGCGAATAATTAGGAAATTAATAGAACAATATTATTCAGAAAATTAATATGAGTAATTAAGAAGTTCCTAATTTTTTTGAATTTACAATGGCACAGGCCTAAAAAGCATGTGTAAGAGTATGTTGTCAAAAAGGTATAATCTATTTCATGTAGTTGTAGTTTATTGTTTTTTAGATTAAATATTTTTTATTGATCTACTGTATTTACATTGCAGAACTTTCAAAGTCTTAAAATTATACAATTTTTCAAAACGTTCAGATGTAGTCAATTCACACTTTAACTATAATATTAATTGAAAGAGGATAAAATATTCTTGTACTTACTTTCTGACTCTGATCTCCAACCCGACCCCTGTTCGGCTATCTTTCTGCATATATTCCACACGGAGTAAAGCGTCAGTAAATTTAACTTTTACCCTGGTCAAAACTGAAAAAAACAATATTGACATTTTCAGCGACTAGTTTCAATTGAATCTAAAGCGAATATTCCAAATATTAGTATAATGGTATAAAGGTAAATATTATATAATGGTATATTAGTATATTGGTATAAAGCACTGCCCCATTGAACTTAATGTTGCTTGCATTGTCTAGTGACTTCAGAAATAAATTATCCTGACTTGATAATATTATAATACTCAATCATGCTATTTTAATTATGTTGGCTTTGAACCATAGGCAAACAGTTCGCACCACGAATGAATGAGCGATTCCTTCAAGTTAATTTAAAATGTAATACGTTTTCATAAATAATTCTTAAAACTACAGTTAATATTGGGAAGAAAGTTTAATGTATGATTAATTCATCAATCACTTTTTATTCCAATCAACACAATACAATATAAATAAAAAAAATCACAATCAAAAATAAATTTCCAATTAAATACATAAACAGGCTTTATGGCGGAGTGTGCTGAAAAAAAGAAAGGAGGAAAAATACCTAGCCAACTATGGTTTCCCATGTAATAGGCAGGTAAAGGGTATAAAAGTAAGGAAAGAAGGGGTGGAGAGGAGAAGAAAAAGGGAATTATTGGAGAAGATAGTAGGAAAAAAGAGAGAAAAAATAGATGACAATTTAAAAAACAATGGAGAATATATTAAATCAATATTATTCTAACGACTCTTTTTGTCAATTTGTTTGTTGAATCGTTTTTGCCATTAACACATTACATAATCTAGTTAAAGTTATTCAAATAGACATTTTGCATAGTTCTTTCATCAACGCAATAAATGAGGATAGTGGGAATTTTTACTGTACATTGTTGAGTTGCAGAAGAAAAAGATTATATTCTATTTACTCACTTGAGTCAATAGCTTGAGCGAACTTTTCGATTCCCTCAAGCGGATTGCTGTGATCGGCCTCGCTGGTTTCCTCCATGCATTCAGCGGCCATCTGCATGCTGCTCGTAGAAGCCATTGAGCTCCACATTGAGTCGAACATCGAAGCACCTGATCAACAATTCATAATTCAATATTAAGGCGTTAGTATATTACTTTATATACAATTACTTTACTACAATATTAGAATAACCGTAATAATTAGTAATAGTTTTGTGCTTTGTTGCGGAGTGAAGATATTTATTTAGCTGTTACGAGTATGTCTGAAGACCGTCACTTTATTAATATGAAGACTATACAGAGTGAGTCATATGTATAGGAACCCTTCAATAAGTTGGAGACTGTTGTAAATATAATACTGTAACTTTCAGGATAATTTATTGGTCAAATACTCTACCTTTTGACGTACAACTGAATTTCAACCCCTCGTAAGGTGGTGACTTAGGGGTTGTAACTAGAATATTTTAAATGTAAACACCCATTGTGTGGAACATAATTTTAAAAGCCGTTTTAACCAAGAAAGATGACATCAATCAAAATGTTCTATGATACTTGTATCCACAATGGCGGCTGATTGAATTTGTAGTTTTTAAGGAAATGAGGGGTTGTAACTCGAATATTTAAAATTTTAACAACCATTGTGTCATACATCATTGTTAAGATCTTTCTAAAACAAGAAAGATGACTTCAATAAAAATGTTCTCTGATACTTTTATCCAAAATGGCGGCTGATTGAAGTTTTAGTTTTTAAATAAATAATTCATGAAGTTCAATCAGCCGCAATTTTTGATACAAGTATCATAGAACATTTTTATTGATGTCATATTTCTCGTTTTGAAAAGGCCTTTAAAATGATGTATCACACAATGGGTTTTTACATTCAAAATATTTGAGTTACAAGCCCTCATTTCTTTAAAAACTAAAACTTCAATCAGCTGCCATTTTGGATACAAGTATCATAGAACAATTTTATTCGATGATATATTTCTTGTTTTGAAAAGGCCTTTAATGTTGTACCACACAATGTGTGTTTAAATTAAAAATATTCTGGTTGCAACCCCTACGTCACCACCTTATGAGGGGTTGAAATTCAGTTGTACTTCAAAAGGTGGACTATTTGACCAATAACTTATCCTGAAAGTTACAGTATTATATCTACAACAGTCTCCAATTTATTGCAGGGCTCCCATTCATACATATGACTCACTCTGTATAGTACAGCGCAATATCTCGCCTCTCATCATCGTCAGTTTCAAGCCTGGAGCACATGTAGGCTTCGTCCTCGGAAAAAAATATGAATTAAAGTATTAGATAGATAATCATCGGCAATATTGGATCATAGCCCTAACGTCAACACCTAAAAACTAAATTTGGATATATATATATATATATATATATATATATATTATATATATATATATGGTTGGATTCAAACTGCAGTCTTCTCGGTTGAGAAAGGAGACACAGTCTCCGAAAATTTCCCCCATTTCTAATGTAAGTTTTTAAGTGTTTTCAATCTATTTATATCGTGTCTCCTGTTTTAATTTATATTACAAACTTTAAAGTGTCTTCTGTTATGTGCTATATATATATATATATATATATATATAATATATATATATATATATATATATATATATATGATTAATTATATGAAAATTAAATATATGATTAATTTTAAAGAAAAAGTGTTGATATCAATGAAAAGTTAGTTAGTTGAGTAAACCATAAAACATATAGTAGGCTATAACTGGAGGGGAGTGTTTCTTCTCTTTTGCAATATTTACTAATATTATACTGCTATTGAACATATATTTGAATGCTTGATTGGTTGGAAGATTATTGAATTCATTCATTCAAATGCACAGATTCTCATCATTATTTAATTATTACCTATTTAACAACTTGTGACTATTCAACAACTTGGCTTGTAACTAGTAGCTACAAGCCAGGAACTTCAATGAAAAATGCTTAGAAATTTGACTCTATAGTTAGTGTAAATAAGTTGAGACTTAGCCCTCCATCCGAAGAAATTACAGGGTTGCCAAGTCGTGTAAAATTGCAACTTTCTAAAATTTCCAATTCAACGTCAGAATTGGATGTAGAATATCATCCCCGATATCCTAGTAGTACTAAAAAAGCTTCAGGGTTGAAGGATTAAAAGGAAATTCAACTTTTATGATAGAATTGGAAACATCGCGAAGATTTGTTTTTCTTTTGAATATCACTTCTCTCAGAATCATGGGGCGTCGTAATGCGTAATAATTTTATATCAAATTAACGGGGAGAATGTCTCCTTCCTATTGGTGTCTGGGTGGATAATTTTTATCCGACTTATAGCTATTTTTTAATTAATGATTATGTTCGTCAATGTCGAGACATTTCGAGCAGAAAACATGAAATTTTCGACATGCTAGAAACTTTTTTGTTTCAAAAGATAAGTAGGTGGTGAAAGCGGGAAAGTTTCTCAGAAATAATTTAAATTATTTTTCCAATTGGCAAACGTACTCGGAAGAGCGTATTTTGGCCTCTCAGGAGTTTCAAAGTCAAGGATAGCGACTGAATGGTGTGCCACCATAATGCTATCAATAGCTGGGATCAACAAAAACAAAATACAGAATGATTGAAAAATTCAGCAACTGCAAGCCATATGATTATAAATAGTGAAAATGACAACCTAGCCTCGAATAATCCAAGCGGTGTTTCATTACATCTTTTCTATAGGCAATCAGCTGCTTGCGATTGAGATAATTCAGTTAAATATCTTTTAAATTGCCAGCCTTCAGCATACAATTTGGTACACAATGCATACCATGCATCCGCTCTCCTATCTTTAAAATTCCTTGGAGACCAAAATACGATCTTCCGATCTGCGAAATGATTCCGCAGTGTAAACGTTGTCAGCGGTTTGTTCATACTCAGGCATTCTGTCAACAAGAACCTGTGTGTGTGAAGTGTGCTGGAAAACACTGGACTATTTCATGTACCACGGCTAAACAAACCCCAGCCAAATATTTCAATTGTACTGAGCTAACTACAGAGGCTGTCTCATCGCTAAAGAAGTATTGGAGAACCACATACAACCCAACAGAGAAACTTTACTTCAAGAAAGTACACTGGAGAAATATCCTATTCTCAAGTAACAAAACCCACTCCAAGCCTACAACAAGAAAACCAGTCAACCAAAGCAGCAGCAACAACAACAACAACCAGTTGATAAGGTTTTGCAGGAAATTTTTAACAGTTTAAACATTCTTTCTGGACGACTTGACAGCTTGGAAGGGAAGAGTAAGAGTATCGAGAAGAGAACTAAAAAAATCTGGTGTGGCGCACTCACACAACTTTCCTTGCCGTTATGAAAATTGATCACCTGACGCTGGTGTTCCCGCGCATCTCAGGTGATGTTCCCTCGCACACAAGTCTACTGTTCGAAGATTTGATCCAGCTGGTGATAGGACAATAACGCTGGAAACACACGAGGTCTGCTATCTCTTCATAGTGAATGATTCAATAGAATCAACAGTTGTCAACAGTTTGCAATTGAAATAATCACTTTTCTCGAATTTCGAGCTTATTTTCAATTTTAGGTGAAAATGTTAGTTAACATTAATTGTAGAGATTTTCATGCTCAATCTTTTCCACCTGAATTTTTTTGTTCAAATTGTATCTGAAGCCTGATACTTGGGAATATAAAATCAAACTTTGCATAGATGGGGCGGAGCTCCTGAAATTTTTACAGATATGGGACTCATGGCAGTTGATAGAGCTTATCAATGACTAATTTAGGTATGAATTTGATCAAAATCGTTGGAGCCGTTTCCGAGAAAATCGCGAAAAACCCTGTTTTTGACAACATTTTCGCCATTTTAGCCGCTATCTTTAATTGAATTTGATCGAAATTGTTCGTGTCGGATCCTTATAGGGGAAGAACCTCAAGTTCCAAATTTCAAGTCATTCCGTTAATAAGAGATGAGATATCGTGTACACATACACTCATACACTCATACACACACACATTCAGACCAATACCCAAAAAAAACACTTTTTTGGACTCAGGGGACCTTGAAACGTATAGAAATTTACAAATTGGGGTACCTTAATTTTTTTCGGAAAGCAATACTTTCCTTACCTATGGTAATAGGGCAAGGAAAGTAAAAAATGAATATTGCAAGCCAACAAGATATAAGGATTGCTACCTGGAATGCCAATGGAATAAATAATATCAAAAATAATAGAAAACAAGAAATAGAAATATTTCTAAAGACCCGAGATATAGATGTGTGCCTTATTTCTAAAACCCATTCAACTGAGCAGACTCACTTCAAAATCAATGGATATAATGTTTACGAAACTATTCATCCTCAAAATCAAGCAAGAGGTGGAAGTGCTGTGATAGTGAAGGAGAGTATTAAACACTATGAAGACTTCAGTATTCAAAGTAATGAAATACAGTTAACTGTATTTGGAATAGAGTCCATCAATCAGAAAATACTTGTTGGAGCTGCATATTTTCCACCACGTTACAATTTAAACACGTTACAATTTAGGAGCTGGGCTGCGAATTCCATTCAACAGGGACACCTACTTTATTGGTCAACAGATTTGAATAAAACTCCAGATCTTTTAGATTTCTTCATAACAAAGAGAATATCCAGTAATTTTATTGACATTGAAGAGAGCTTTGACCTGGATTCTGATCATTCAGCTGTAATTCTCACCCTCAGTGAACGAATAATAAAGAAAGAAGACAGACCAATGTTAGTCAACAGAACAACAGACTGGGAAGCTTTTAAAGTGGATTTGGAGAATGAAGTCAACTTGAATATTCCACTTAGAACAGCTGAGCAGTTAGATGAAGTCGCAGAAAATTTCATGTGGCAAATCCAGAAATCAGCCTGGAAAAACACTAGACAATACACCAGGAAAACAAAAGGATGCAATTAATAAATACCTTCAAAATTTGACAGCTGATGCCAGTACAGATTATTCATTATGGAAAGAAACGAAAAGAATTAAACGACCAATATCACAATCCCCTCCAATTAGAAAACCAGATGGTACTTGGGCAAGAAATAACAGAGAAAAGGCAGATATATTTGCTAATCATCTAGAAGAAATCTTTCAGCCAAACAACATTCAATCTGAAATTGATCCTGAAGAAGATATAATGGATGATTTAGATACAGAGATTGATCTAGTTTCTATAAATGAGGTTCAAGAAGAAATAAAAGATAATCTGAACACCAAAAAGCACCTGGGTTTGATCTGATTACAGGTGAAATCTTGAAGAAATTTCCAAGGAAAGGTATTGTCATGCTAACATATTTATTCAATGCATCACTCCGAATACAGCATTTTCCTTCAATTTGGAAGGTGGCAGAAGTCATTATGTTGCAAAAGCCTGGGAAATGTCCTCAAGAAGCAAAATCGTACCGCCCAATATCTCTTCTACCTGTAATTTCAAAGCTTTTTGAGAAATTGCTAATGAAAAGATTGGCTCCCATCATAAGTAGCGGGAATCTGATACCAGCCCATCAATTTGGTTTCAGGCAGAAGCACTCAACCCTGGACCAAGTACATAGAATCACTAATGTAATAGAGAATTCATTAGAGAAAAAATGTATATGTTCAGCTATCTTCCTTGATGTGGCACAGGCATTTGACAAAGTGTGGCATGAAGGACTGATCAATAATAATAAAATTCTTCTCACTCAACTTGTAAAACTTTTAAAATCATACATCACCAACAGATTATTCAGAGTAAAACAAGGTGACGACGTCTCTGAATTAAAGGAAATAAGGGCTGGAGTTCCACAAGGTAGTGTCCTTGGACCAGTTCTTTATGTGCTGTACACAAGTGATCTTCCCGAATTGGATGCAGTGAAAATTGCTACTTTTGCTGATGATACTGCAATACTGGCAGAAGGGGAAACAGTACAAGAAGCAGCCACAAAGCTACAGAATGCTAGCAGCAAATTCAGTGACTGGACCAAAAAATGGAGAATTCGATTGAATGAGATGAAGTCCATTCATATGAACTTTACAAACAAAAATATCAATGATCCGATTCGTATAAGTCTAAATGGGAATGTAGTACCACACAGCAACACCGCAAAATACCTTGGAATGACTCTTGACGCCAAGTTGGAATGGAAAGAGCATATTAAGATGAAAAGGAGCGAGCCGCGACTCAAATACAGTAAAATTTATTGGCTGTTGGGCAGACAATCACAACTCTCATTGGACAACAAAATATTGATTTATAAACAAATTCTAAAACCTGTCTGAACGTATGGAATTCAGCTTTGAGGCTGCTCTAGAACATCTAACATCAATCAGATTCAAAGATTCCAAAACAAAGTACTGCGGAACATGTGAATGTGCCCTGGTACATAAGGAACAGCGATTTGCACCGAGATCTGCACATCCCCTATGTGACCAGGGAAATAAGACGATTGACAACCCATCATGAGTCACGTCTTCATCAACACGACACCGAAGTCATCTAACTACTAGACAGCACTGAACTCACAAGGAGGTTGAAGAGAACAAAGCCCTTCGAGTTGGTGTAGTGCTAGTGAAGTGAAAAAAGTATATTAAATATAAGTGTAGCGAAAGAATTTAAAGTATAGAAATTATAGATTAGAACTGTAGGCTTCACTGGAAGAATTCAGCAATAAAAATGAATATTTTAGGATAATAAATAAGAGAACAAACTTAATGATTAGTCCTAGTGACTAGTTTTAATAGAAGTAATAAAAAAAATATTTCTGAGAAACTTTCTCGCTTTTAACACCTACTTATCTTTTGAAACAAAAAAGTTTCTAGCATGTCGAAAATTTCATGTTTTCTGCTCGAAATGTGTCGACATTGACGAACATAATAATTAATTAAAAATAACTATAAGTCGGATAAAAATTATCCACCCAGACACCAATAGGAAGGAGACATTCTCCCCGTTAATTTGATATAAAATTATTACGCATTACGACGCCCCATGATTCTGAGAGAAGTGATATTCAAAAGAAAAACAAATCTTCGCGATGTTTCCAATTTTATCATAAAAGTTAAATTTCCTTTTAATCCTTCAACCCTGAAGCTTTTTTAGTACTACTAGGATATCGGGGATGATATTCTACATCCAATTCTGACGTTGAATTGGAAATTTTAGAAAGTTGCAATTTTACACGACTTGGCAACCCTGTAATTTCTTCGGATGGAGGGCCAAGTCTCAACTTATTTTACACAAACTATAGGTTTATTGAACTTCTCAAATAGAAACAAATTAATAAAAGTCATGTTACATCTCAAATAAATTGATCCAGGACAAGAAGGTAAATCCAATTTCAATTTATACATTTTGGAACCTGATATCTTTCTGCATTTGAATGTGGGTCTTGGTCATCCAATGAAAATAAATTTTGAGCTAAATAAAAAAACAAATTAAGTTTGGCACTTACCATAAGAAAATAATTATTCAACTTTTGAAATTCACAATCATACATCATAAGACACACAACTTACGAAAATACACAGACTCTCTTTAAACTAATCTATCAACTATGATACTTATGATTTCACTACTGAATTCACTAATAATTTTAATATCCTCTATCAAAATAGCAAACTAAACTGTATTGAAACTTGACAATTTGCCTCTCTGAATGGAAAGCTGACCCATTCAAATAGCCGAGGCTTGTTCACCATTACATTTTTTATTGTTACGCACGCGTCCGTGTCCAGATTCAAAGTCGGAGTACAGTGAACTGTCTAAAAAGGAAATGATAGAATTAGCACTATCAGCAGTCAACCATCAAGTGAAAGATAGAGTAGAACGCATTAGTCACGGAAACAATAGATACATTTTAAAATACCATGGAACTGAACTTCGACAGATAAGAGATAAAAATGCACTTTAAAAGCAATTAAAGGAATATGAGTATCAGAGCACAGAAAAGACTTTAAAACCTAGAATCATGAATAAGTATAAAGAAATGAGCAGCACAGATGGGACCTTTACTCTCTTAAATTATATATCCGCATTTACTTAATATGAAGATTAAGATTCTAGAAAATACACTTCAAATTTAACAATATAGTCAATGGATTTCATCCACAAAAAACATTTCCTATTACAAATTAGGGTTTCTTACACATTAAACCTACAAATAAACCATAAAAAAACTGAAACTATGTTACTCATAATGAGTTTCAAAGCAATAAGTCAGTGTCTAGGCCTATAGCTGAAGGATAAGATTTACTCATCTTAAACTTTATTTTCAGTACTTAATAATAAATCATAGCTCATATGAAATAAATATGCAGTAGATAAGAAGTAATGTAAATTTCAAGGTGATGGTCACGGCCTACATAGATCCTAACCGGAAGGATATATTCAGTAATGATGTAACAATTATCATGCTGAAGCATTCTGTTTTTCGACAATACTGTTACAGAAACGATGATTAAGCATTTCCATAAAATTTAGGAACAATAAAAATTTGCAAATTAAATCAATATCTTGTCCTTGCTCAATCATTTGATTGAATCAATTTACATACATTGCGAACACAAAGATAAAAAAATTTCGGTTGATTTGAAGGTATGCAATTTATGCATTCAAAATGGGAATTTCAATCACAATACGATTACAGATTAAAACAACTTGAGATTTTCCAATTTCAAGTATTAGGCAATATAGGAAGCCGATTTGAGAAGAGGAACTTTAGAAAACATATTGACTTACTATGTGTTAATTTTATAAAATGTAATGTTAAAAATAATTCATTTCACACCAACATAAATTGTTGATACTGATAATAATTTATTGAGCTTACTCATCAAAATATACAAATATGAGAGCGTGTAAATATTTGAATATTCTAATTCTCATGTGAATGAGAATTCCAACTGATAACAGTCATTAGCAATGTGTCTCAATTAAAATTTTGAGATAACACTATTGAACGAATTTAGTTCCTAGTTCAATAATCGAATTGGGACGTATCATCAGTTCTGAAACGTATAAATTGTTATGTGAGATGTAAAAAACAACACAGTAGGCAAATTACTGATAAGCTTGAAAAGATTGGTGAGTGGCAATGATTAATTCACAATGTGGTAAATTGTATTGACCTATTTATCAATAATTATCTATCTATTTCAATGCAAATGTAGAAAGGCTCACAGACAAGACAATCCATGTCGATTCTGATCAAGAGAATGATTTTAATTTAAACAATTGAATTAATACGATTTTCAGGAGACAAATTCCCGGGCTGACAATAATTTTTGAATAGTAGCGCTCATTGAATTTCCATCTAGCTGTTTACCCTGTTGTCAATATTTGCATTAGCAGAAGTCTTCGGGGTGAATTACAGCATTTAATTTGGATTTTCGTTTAATAATAATTATTAATTCATTAGCATTTGAATATTTGCAATATCTCAGTAATTTCCATCTATAGAGAAGAAAACATGCAATAACAACTACATCATACTAGATACAATAAACTTAGAAATTAACAGAAAAAAGATAAGCAATACCGTACCTAAATAATTAGTTCAGAAAAGTGAAAAAAGTTGGATAAATAAAAAAATATGCAATTCAATTATAAAATCATTAATATTATCCCAATTAGTGATGTTACAAATTTATAAAATAATAAAATACTTCTAAGATATTTTTCTCGTTAGTAAGTTTCAATTCAATTATAAGTCATTCACAAAATGTGCATGGCTCATTTGCGGTTTATGAACACACATTTCAATTAGCCTGATCTTCATCTCAGAACTATTAGCTATTGTTTTCCATAGAAGAATAACTTTTTCGAAGGCAAGATATTTATAATCATGCCCTTAAAACTTGAAATTCATAGCAGTAAAAATCTTTCTTTTGTTGGAAACTTCTTATTGAGAAATTTGGATGTTGGAGCGACCATTCTAGCTCAACTGGAACTATTTATAGTTAAATTGTAGCTGTCTGGCATTTCTTCAAAAAATATTTCAGATTTATTAATGAACTTTGAAAATGGTTAACCTTGAATCAACTGATTTTGTAAGTTTGAACAAATTCAAGTTGTTCATAGATGAAAGCTAATTAGATTATTATATTTTAAAGAAGCACTTCATCTTGGAAAGAAGCTAGGTGCTAGGTCTATTTAAAATATCAATAATAAATGAAAATAATGATAATGCAGTATATAAATAAAATACTGGTCTTATTTAATTATTAGTTATTCTAAAAAATATAACACCATTACAATGGATAACCATAACACAGTTAACAGATGAATATGGTATTTGATCACTTCAAATTAGACATGGTTAAAATTATATCAATATAAAATTTTTTCGTCACCATTCTAGAATTACAAGGGAACAAAAACAAAGACATATAAATGAAATAGAAGATAGTTTTAGAAATAGTAGATATATTGCTTTTATCAGATCATTTTTTTATATTTTTACAAATCAGTAACGTATTATCTATTTTATTTCTCTTATCAAATTAAGCAATAGCATTTTATTACTGTCTTAGCTTAGTGGCCATGGGACAGTTTTGCACACTTGGTGCAAAGGTATTAAAGCTGATATAATATAATACAAGTTATCTATAATTCCAGTATATGCAGTGGCGGCGTGTCCATGAGAGCACAAGAGCACGTGAACCCCCTATGAAATTGCTACAATAAATTAAAGTTCAAATCAATAGAAAATTGATTGAAGTAATAGTAATACTCAAATTTCTTGTAATATTAAAACAATAAGGAGCGCACCAAGCAAGGTACACGCATTGAGATAACCTTTTGAATTACGCGCTACAGCAAGCAGGATCACTGCTCCAAGCGTTAGTATGGCTTCAAATGGTAGCTGGGCGAGTTCAATTCCCTCCCCGTGGGGGGTGGGAGACTATCTACATTAGCTTTACGGTGAGCTGCTTTCCAAGCAGCTCATAGCTGTGATAGTGTGCTTTGCATTGGCGCCATTGCCTTCTAGAGCCGTTCGCGCTACATGTGTTGTCGATTT
Organism: Nilaparvata lugens; assembly: GCF_014356525.2. NCBI lineage: Eukaryota > Metazoa > Arthropoda > Insecta > Hemiptera > Delphacidae > Nilaparvata > Nilaparvata lugens. The sequence continues at coordinate 44,393,681 of NC_052507.1, forward strand.
TGAGGTTAATTCTTGTTTTTTCTTTCTTGTGTTTTGAAAAGTGAGAATGGAGGGTTCAAGAAAGGTTTCAGTTAGCTATTTAAAAGAGATAGTGTTCTCTAATTTATCAATCGAGGAAAAAATATCGATTAAGGAAAGTGGTAGGCCTACACCGACAATTGATATACATCAGACTTCTACATCGAAATCCAGGACATACAAGAGAGATTTCAAAGACCAACAATATGAAAAGATATCTTGGCTGTGTGGTTGTGAAGAAACTAACAAACTTTATTGTTTTCTGTGCTTGTTGTTTGCTCGCGAAAAAGGCGATCCAGCATGGATTAAGAACGGTGTGTGTGATTTAGCTAATTTGACTCAAAAAATTAAAAAGCATGAAAACTCACATGCGCATATTAGTGCTTCATTGGATTTCAATTTACTTGGTAAAATTGATGTTCGTCAACAGCTTGATAGTGCTTATCGTTTGAGCATCAGAAAACATAATGAGCAAGTCACCAAAAATAGGTATGTGCTTTCCAAACTTATAGACTGCATTAAATTTTGTGGTGCATTTGAGTTAGCTCTTAGGGGTCATCGAGAGGACGACAATGCTTTAAATCCGGGAATTTTCAAAGGCCTTGTGAATTTTACTGCAGAGCTTGATTCGGCTTTGAAAGAACATTTAAATAGTGCTACAGTTTTCAAAGGCACCTCCAAAGACATTCAAAATGAATTGCTGGACTGCATGCTTTCTGTGTGCCAAGAAAATATCAAACAGGAGATTAAAAATGCTCAATATGTTTCTCTAATAGCAGATGAGACAACTGACATTTCGTCTGCATTTCAGTTAGTTTTAGTTTTTCGGTATATTTCATCAAATGGTCAACCAGTAGAGATTTTGGAAGTTCGATAATCCTGAGGGTCATGATTCACAATCGATTGCAAAATGTATTTTTTCAAGTTTGGATACTGTCATAACAATTCCAGAAAAACTCATTTCTCAAAGTTATGATGGTGCGAATGTGATGAGTGGACAACATGCTGGTGTGCAGACAATTGTGCAACAAACCTATAAGCATGCTTTTTTTGTGCATTGCTATGCACATCAACTCAATTTAATTATAGCACAAGCAGCGAGTCAAAATCAAGATGTAAGAATTTTTTCTCAGATTTGAGTGATATTACTAATTTTTTTCAAATTCTCCTCAAAGAATAGATGTTTTAGACAGAGTAGTCGGCAAACGTGTACCTAGGGCGTCAGCAACAAGGTGGAATTTTAAAAGTAGAACTGTGAATACAGTTTTTGAATATAGAGAAGAGCTAATCGAGTGTATGGAGGAGATTCAATCCACATCAAAACAACCTTCTAGTATTATAAAAGCAGGTGCTATTGCTCGTCTTCTCAAAGATAATAGATTCATTTTTTGGCTCTCGGTTTTTCACAGGCTAATGCCTCATGTTGACATTTTATATAATCAGCTGCAAACAGTTAAGACAGATGCTATGAAAATCAAATCAAATGTTGAACATTTTATCAACGCTGTTGAAGAGGAAAGAACTAAAATGAATGATTTGATGCAGATGGTAGCAGACTGTGCAGGAAGTGTGCCCAAACGTTCAAGGCGCGAAGAGGACACCTACCTCAGTAGAACAGTGGCTGCCAAGGAAACCTGTGACATCATCACCACTCAAATCAAAACCCGGTTCTCATTCACAACATTCTATTCAGAAATCTGTTAATTGGACTCACAAAAATTTGAACATTTCAATAAGGATTTCCCAGATACCTTGCTTGAAGATACTGTTAAGGTTTACTCATTTCTTGAGAAAAATCGCCTAAAAACAGAACTTTAAATAATTTTTAGAAGAGTAGACTTCAGAAATTTGCTTGGTGCTGTCAGTTTGCTACAATTTTTCATTGAAAATAACTTAACTTCGTCATTTTCCGAAACCTATAAACTTTTGTTGATAATTTCAACCATCCCAATGACAACAGCTGAAGCTGAGAGGTGTTTTTCTACTCTAAAACGAATCAAGACGTTTTTGCGCTCCACAATGAACCAGGACAGGCTATCAGCATTAGCAATGCTGACTATTGAGAAGGAAATGATAGCAAATATCATTAACTTCAATGAGAAGGTGATCGATGTTTTCGCAGCAAGGAAGGAGAGGAGGATGGATTTTATTTTCAAAAAATGCTCTGTAAATGCCAACTAGAAGGAGGGTGAGTGTTAACAAAGTCTCTAAAAGCATGTTAATCCTTATTTCTTTGATTGGAAATTATCTTACATCGAGGAAAAATTATTGCTGTTTTCTGTATAATTTATGATTTGTACATGAATTATTCAATGGGAGTATGGGAGTACATCTTCTAGGTTGAGAATCCTGAGTATATCTAAATACTTATTATTATTAAACGAAAATCCAAATTATTATATAGGACTATAGGTACTTAATATAATACAACCCATTAGAATATTTTGTTACCTACGTAATAATATGATAGGCCTAGTACTCTTCTAGGAATAAAAAATTACATTCTACTACGTGAAACGAACAAAATTCACTTGAAACATGGGGTTTAACAAATTATTAAAGATCTAGATCTTGTTGCTCATGTTAAATGTGAACCCCCCCATTAGTATTTGCACGAGCCGCCACTGAGTATATGGATTCGCTTTTCAAGGTGCATCCCTCGATCGAGGGATTACACAACTCGTAAAACGTGGAACATGATAAAATTAGTACTTCGAAAATTGGTTGATTTTTTAACAAGACTCTAGATTCTCCAAAAGTTAACTTTTTGATACTAGTAGTTCTGTGAACAGTAGACCTCGCGCAGTTATAACGACGTCCCAAACCATAAGCACTTCCACACTGATACACTAACTATTTATTTGATCAGATCATGCTTACACAAGATTTAATTATCATATAACGCTTTCCAGAATTTAGCGCGAGAAAACCAGAAGACATCTGGGCGCGCAGACGAGCTTTCGTTCTTTGCATCCTATTTTTAATAGTGCATAAAAATTGCATTCAATGAGGCATGCAATTTATAGCTGTTAATTTTTTACCAAGTTACATTGAGATATTGAATTGCATGCGTCATGGCATGCAATTTATAGTCAACTCGACAGCTGATTTATGATGAATAATTCTATAGTCTGATTTTTACGGTAATATTGGCGTATGAAGGAGGCTCCTTTTTCCTTTTAGATTATCCTTGAAATGCAAAATTTCCAAAAAAACCTTGTATATACGTCGACGAGCAATTTAAAAAGGAACATACCTGTCAAATTTCATGAAAATATATTACCGCGTTTCGCCGTAAATGCGCAACATAAAAACATTTAAACATTAAGAGAAATGCCAAACCGTCGACTTGAATCTTATACCTCACTTCGCTCGGTCAATAAATGTATATTTTGTCTGAAGGCCTCCAAGCATTAACAAAGCACTAGTCACTTTCTTAACAAATTAAGATATGAAAAGCCTCCACAAATACGATAACGGTAAGCTAACACTCTATACTTAATAATCATGATCAACGTCGTGGATAGATCATCCACCCACATGAAACTGGAGATTGAGGTTGGATGTGCCCCGTCAAAGGCTGAACAGGATTTGGTCAGGCATGACCTTTTACAAGTCTTTTAACTTAGGCTCTACAAGTTGTCAATATTGGAACAGGTCCCGAGGGCATTGAAAGTTGTGCTAAGTTGCTCGATAACACTCCTCTAAAGACTGCGTGATGTGCTATTATTTTGTATTAGTTTATCTCTAATTATAAAGGAATATATTAGTACCGTATCCTTACATTATTCTGTTAATGAATAGGCTAGTTATTATTGAAACTTGGGTTAGATCCACACACTACCATCTTGATGATAATCATGTGTTAAGTAGTGTTTTGTATTATGACGCCATCGATCCCACAAGATAGTGTGGGTGAAGGATGAAGAAAAAGGTATTCTATTCAAGACGAGACTAGTTTTGGGTAAACTTGCCATTATCATGTGTCAAAATGAATTATTACTTTGCAGTAAACAAATATAAACATTTTTAACAATTCTTTATAATAGCACTTTCAAGTAGCCCTATCAAAATACTCGCTAATACCCTAACAAAAATATAAAAAAACCTACCCTAATAAACCTACACACTAATACCCTAACAAAAAAATTTGTCAACAAATAATGTGAATTTCTGTGACTTTATTGTTAATATTATGCATATTTGTTAAAATTTGATGAATCTGACGTTATTGATACTATTGTGCATATATTTGTTACAATTTGATGAATCTGACCTTGTTCCCTCTCTTTGGGCTGAACTGTGAGTACTAGCCCGGAGACTTGTACAAAGCTTGAATCGCTGAACAGGGATGCCCAAGGTATGGACACTGACATGTCATCAATGTAGCCATCGACGAATTCGAATGGCAAGTGGTTCTGTTCTCCGAGATCATTGAGAGCCTGAAATGGAATTCATTAGTAGACAAGTTTATAAGTAATGCAATGTTTTTGAACTAGCTTATATATATATATATGTTTTTGCCAATAAGCATAATATTGCTATGTGCTACAATGCAATGGCATGTTTACATATTAGGTAGCCTATGTTGGAACTGAGAATAGGTATTGTATCTTATTCATTTTATTACAAAACTCTACTTTTTATGATCTTCCAATTATCCCAACAATCTGATCTTGGGGAGTCGTCTTGAATAATTTAGAACGCAGTAGTAATATTCTAATCATAAAATTGAGTTTCACTCAAATAAGTAAGCATTCAAGTATCGTACAAAATATACGGTATTACATGAGAGCTAGCCAATAGCTGTAACTAAGTGAATGTCCATACCATTTACATGTTACATGTAATCAAGTACGGTATATGCCCATCTCATTGACAAATATTTTATCATAATTTTAGATTAATTATTATTAATGCAAACTAGAACAATAAATGTAGCCCAAGTACCATAGCACTTAGTGGCCTTTAGATGGTACTTTATTCACATAGAATACCTACCTTTAAATTATAATACAAAAAATGTTCTTGTTGATAAATAAAAAAATGAAAGATCACAGTAGGTAACTAATGAATTGTGAACGAATAAGGGACAGCTTGTTTAAATAAAACATTCTTCTTGAAGGAAATGAAAAAAATATTTTATAAGATTGCTAATAAAGAGTTTCTTTGTTTAGAATGTTGAATCATATGAAATAATACAGACGTAAAAACAAAACCAGGAAGCACCAAGCACAGTTCCTAACTTATTGATAGATCAATGCTGTCCGTAGTCCCTATGAGCTGCTAAGTTATTTTTGAAAAACATAGAATAAGTTTCTATACAAACCTGAACATCCAAGATAACGTTTGAAACAGATCCTGTTCCATTGTATAGATTAACAGTCAATTGATCCAATGTCAACTTTTCTTCTAAAAATTGTCCCAAATATCTTTGCAACAGATATCTACACGCACGTTTCTTAATATTATCAGAGAATGGCAGATACCAAGGCATTATTGTAGGGATTTTAAGAACTTGAACACTCACAAAACTAAATAATTAGGCAAAGACCTGTCAATTTCCATTACTTAATATGATTGTATCAAGTATCAACAATGAAAAGATGATCTCTTCCTTTTCTTTGTTATTGTCTCTCATAAGCTGCGTGGTATTTTGTTTTCGACTATCTATTTGCTGTGAACTTGGAAATCCTGTGTGACGTCATTTGTTTTGGTAGCTAGGCTATTTCCTAAATTTCTATAATCGAATATCGAAATCAAGTCGACACCATAGGCTAACAAAGTAAATACCGTTGACGTTCAAAAAACTCATTCACACAATTTGAGGATAAAATTGTTTCAATACATGAAAGCCGTTGTTGATTTTTCAAATCAAAACACTGTTTTTGTAGAGGTTAGAATATTAAAAGCAAACTGTAAAATTTGAAGGTTATGAATGCTTGAAAATTTAATGTAGTTCAGTGTAGCAAATTTGTGACTGTAAAGTACACAGAGAAAGATAGAAATATTGTAAGCTGTTTGATTTTTTTTATCCTTATCAGATAATGTTATAAAACTTTCATGTGCCATCATTAAGACACTGCAATTTTTGACATTATTTATGGTATGATGCAGAAGGCATTGTAAACACATGTTTAGAATAAAATATAACCTCACTTTTTACTTTTAGTTAAAAGTTTACGTTTATGAGAAACGATGGTCTATTTTCTGTTTATTTAATTATGTAAATGTAATTAGATCAGTGAAAGATATGGAAGACATTAATGAATCAGTTGTTGAGGAAAAAGAAATATCAGAGAAAAATTGGAACAGAATGAAAGCCTCTCTTCAACAGGTAGGTATCCATTTTATATAGACTTTTTACCTTTAAACATACAATATCATTTCATTATGTTGATATTATAATAACAAGACATTTTAATAACTCAAGCTTTAGATTATTATAATTATTTATAACCCTTATTCATTGAAAAATTTAGTAAATCATATAGGTTGAATTATGACGTAGTTGATGCAGGACGCACCCTTCTCAAACTATTTACAATAAACAGAATTTATGTTGCAAGGGGCAAGTATAAAATAACATGACTATATATAGTAGAAATAAAAAAAAATCTTAGTATCCTTTTATTAAAAGACAACTATATATAGGATAGTAATAACTTGTAAATACTCACTTACAAAGTAGTTGCTAAGCACTGTGATCTCCTGATAGGCAGTGTCAAGAAACTTCTGTCACATACATTTAGAAAATACTTGGATATTCATGTTGTGGAGATGCTAGATCTGCATAAAAGAGACTCTTCCCTCAATTCCCCTAACAAGAAGAGTGGCCTTTAATTACAATTGAATCACTAGCTGCAGAAGGGGAACATGTCCAATTCTCCTAACTTTACAGGAGAAGCAAAAAACTACTTTATAGGAAAACTAACAAGTAGAATTATTGTTTAATATTTTATGTGAATATGTATAGTTATATTGTACATGATATTATGTAATTACTGACCTAAATTTCATTCTACAGAAGTTTAAAAAAATATTTTTTCAATTGGACATGTTACCTTTTTGCAGTTAACAGTCATAAGTCAAAATAAAAGGATTATTTTCTTGGAAAAACAAGTTTATTTTACACAATTAAATGTGGATACATAGGCCTATATTCTTGAATAGATAAGTATTGAGTTTATTTGTTTGGTTCTTGAACATGCTCTTCATTTCCATCCCCTCTTTCTGATGGAAACTTTAAAATTCCATTCCAAAATTCCATCTTATAATCCGGAACGTACTTTAGACATTTTTTATGTCTTTCATTAAAAAAAAAATGATGGGTAGCTTGTCCTTGTGTTCCTTTGGAAGTTTTAGATTCAACTGGGTATTTCTTAAACAAAATTTATCAGCATGCAGACTTATAGTTCAGTTTTAATGATAGTTACTTGGTTCAGCGGCTAGAATGACATGAAAAAAATTATAAAAAAAAACTCCAGAACAAGAGATGATAAAGACTTGAAACAAACGGGAATAGATAATAAATTTCATTCCAAAGAACTTTTGTTTAGCACTTTATATCTAAAAATCGTCAATGAAATTAGTTAGCCAAAAAACATACTCTCGAAAAATGAAATGTTTTTGAAAAAGTGCATTTTTATCGGTTAAAATCAAGTTTTAGGTGGAAATATGTAATAACAAACTTTGTAGGATAGTTTATTGTGATTCGATTCGCGTTCAATAGAGGTCTCTATCATGAATGGTAACCATTCTATGGCCGTTTTAATGAACACTCGATCCGCCATTTTGAATCAGCCATTACGCAGCCCAGTCGCAACCCCCAAAAGCGCATCAAGTGGTTCGGATAAATCAGATCATCTGTCCAATATTTGAACATTATTTATGCTAGCGCCGCTAGCACTACCTACAGGAGAACTTTTCTATTTACAGCAGAAAGGTAACATGTCCAGGACATGTTCCCTATCTGCAGTAAGTGGTCAATATCACATGTTGGTTTTAAGGCTTTATTGACTGTGTAGAAGTTCCATTTCTACAGTAAATGATACATCTATCCATGTAAACTTCATTCAGCCAATAAAAAAAAATGAAAATTTTTGACAAGTGTTCCTTCTGCGGTTAGCAATTCAATTGTGTAGAACCTAGAGTTTGGTTTTTATTATTATTATTATTATTATTATTATTTTTATTGCATCCCAAACATCCGAATAATCAGACTGAGGATAAGTCAAAAAGAGCAACTTAAGGAGGTTCTCAACACATATCATAATACATTGATAAAATACTGTAATTCTACAATAGTCACATGAAATATATATACAGTATATATAAAAACGCAGTTAGTCAAGAGTACCTATGTACAAGGACCTGGGAAGAATCAAAGACAAGGAACAATAATATATCACTCCTGCAGAAACTCATCCACAGAATAGTATGGCCTTTCAAGCAACAGCCTCTTTAACATTCCTCTGAATCTTTGTAAGTCTGCCATGTCTCTAATATCCTGAGGTAATCTATTATATATTTTTGGGCCCATATATTGCAGAGATTCTTCAAACATGGTGGTTCTATGAGCAGCCACTGATAGGGAGGCTGAGTGCCTTGTATTGTAACTGTGGATTTCATTATTGCGGGTGAAGTTTGGTAGGTTTTTGTAAACGTATGAACAGATCTCCAAGATATGCAGTGACAGCAGTGTAAGTATCCTGCTACTAAGGAATAGTTCTCGACAGGGCTTACCAAAAATAACTCCTAATGCTCTTTTCTGAGATCTTAATACTAGGATGAAGAATTCTCATCTTCCCCAAAGGGTTATGCCATACTTGAGGAAAGGAAAAAGATAACTGTAATATACCGCCATTAGGGCTTTGAAGCTCAATGTGTTTTTGAGCACTCGCAGTGAGAAAATAGCAGAGTTAACCCTGGAGCATATTTTTTGATTGTGTACTGACCAGTCCAATCTACTATCTAGTGTTACTCCTAGAAGATCAACAGCAACACTCTGCTGGGGTTACTCAAATCGGCCAACTCATTAGAGTTTCTGGCTGCAAAATGGGGGGGGGGGGTTGGATGAAAATGAACTTAGTCTTACTTGAATTCATAGACAGACCATTTGCAGCAAACCATCTCTAGATATTCAGTAGCTCTTCCTGTGTTTGGGTGACTACAGCTCTCAAACTTGAATTAGTGATAATAGAAGATGTGTCATCGGCATACTGAATAAGTGGCTTAGTAGAGCAAGATGACAGATCATCTATGTATATAACAAATAATGTGGGACCAAGAATGGAGCCCTGTGGTACACCAGCATTGATTACATCCCATTTTGATTTTGATTGATAATTCTTATTTTCATGGTTTATTAGGGTGGCCTGCATCCTCTCTTTCAAAAACGAATTGAACCACCACAGCTCCCCCAAATGCCATATTTTCTCAACTTTTCAACAAGAATATCATGATTTACACAATTGAATGCTTTTGACAGATCGCATAGTACTCCACATGGCTATAGCCTCCAGCTGGGAGGCGTCTAAACTTGCAGACACAGTATTGAAAAATTTTATTAGAGCTGCTTCTGTATCAAGTCCCCTTAAGAAGCCAAATTGTGTTTTTGAGTCTATATTATTCACTCTCATAAAATGAAGAATTTGTTCATTAGCTGCCTTCTCAAAAAGTTTGGAAAAGGCTGTGAGGATGGCAATGGGTCTGTAATTGTTCAAGTCCTCTTTGTCATTTTTCTTGAAAATAGGTCTCACCAGTGCATACTTCATTTTATGAGGGAACTCGCCAACAGTAAAAGACTGGTTGAGGATCCTGGACAAGGGTTCAGACAATATATCAGCAACCATCCTGAAAACTTTCACTGGAATTTCATCCCATCCAGCTGAATTTTTATTTTTAAGTGATTTAATGAGCACCTCCACTTGCTTGGGACTAAGAAGTTTAAATCTCATCCCAGAGCTGCAGTTACCTACCACGTTGCTTGTTGAAGCAAGCAGATTGTGAGTACTTCCAATACGGTTTGGAACATTGATGAAAAAACTGTTAAAATCCTCTGCTACTGAACTATGATTGATTCTTGCTGTAGATTGGATTGTACTTGCTTTATCCTTGTGCTTACCTAGCTCAAATTTCACTATGTCCCATGTGGCCTTTACTTTGTTGTTGGCTATCTCTAAGTACTTTTCATATTTCCTTTTGGCAAGTTTAATGACACTTTTGAATATTCCATTATACGATCTGTAATAATTTTTAAAGTTTTGATCCTGTGTTTCCATGTACAGTTTATGTAATTCTCTTTTCTTCCTACTCAACGTTACAATTCCAGCAGTAATCCAACCCTTTCTATTTAGTTTGTTTACCTTGTGTTTCCTTGGGAAGACTGTTCAAGAATTTTATAGCTTGTTTTGGAATCTGTTGTAAGTTTCAGCCAGTCTGCTGCAAGGTATCTCCAATGAGGCATCATGTCTGGTATTGTACGCATGTATATCACCTCTTCTTTGTAGCAGATCCTAGTTTCTCTTCATGTACATCAGTGAGCACAGTACATAGGCCTATTGGCTGTACATAGTAAGGATTCCAAGACCGGCATTGATCCCTCAAGTCTGAGAAGGACTCCATCCTCAAGGCTATTTTCTGTAGGAGCAGAACATCATGAGCGGCTGGTTAATGACCCCTAAGCAGTAACTAGAAATGGGTATCGAAAGACAAAACATCAATGTTTTTTCACCTTAACATCGATGAGTGAAAAACATCAAACAGTAAACATGTTGTATCGCCCCAAGGATAGTGTATGGTTGCCTTGATCGCATTTACATACGCGCATGAGATGGCATGAGCCTATGTCAAAATCTGACCTCTCGGCTGGCAAACGCCAGCTTCCCATAAGAATTACATACAAAACACAAATAAGCCCACATGATTTGCTGTTTGATTGTTTATTTGCGTATAGAAGTACTCCTTCTTCTGTTATGGGTAAATCACCAATGTCTGTCATATTGAATTTTGAAACAAAAGTACCACTGACAAAATTGAAAAAGACTGCAACTTTCAAAGATGATTTGGTCTAAAGTCAGAGTATTGAAAATCAGAATATTAAAAATAATGTGTTCAAGAAACCAGTCCCAAAATATCATAGAGATCAAATTGTATGGATTAATTGTAATAAGAAAAATGATAGTTATGGTGTCAAGTATGAACTAGGTAGAGTTGTTGAGAGGATAAGTAATTTTGTGTATTTGGTCAAGCTAGCTAATAATGTAGTTTTCAAAGTCCATGTCAATCAACTCAGGGAGTTTTATGAGAATGCTAAGTTGAGCAAAGCATTAGCAGCAACAGTGCCAAGTATTGATCTTGAAACGGGTGTAAGGGGAGAAAGAAATAGTGTGAATAATGAGGAAAGGAATGAGGTAGATAACAATGATAATAGAGTGGATAATGATGATCAAGTCAGGAGGTCACAAAGAGTGATCAGAAGGCCAAATAGATACTCTGATTCGAATTTCTGGTAATTATGGAATTGTTGCTCATCCGAAAATGTTGTAATGTCTTTTTATTGTTTAATATTGATATGTTATGTTATAAGTTAATATGTCTTGTCTAGTTGAAAGTCAATCAAGTTAGTCAGTCAATTTGGTCTGTATATCAATAAAAAAAAACTGTACTATTGGTTATGTCTTAAGTATGTCGTTTTGTTTGTCATATAATCAATTATTATGAGTATATGAATGTCTGTCATGAGTATAGTCTAGTATTTATGATAACGTCTTTATTGGAAATTGTCTTATGTGAAGTTTCAGTCTTATAAACATGTATTATTTGAAATGTCTTAGTCTTGAAAGTTTTGAAGTATTGTCAATTAAAGGGGGGAGCAGTGTAGTGTTGGGCATCCTGCTCATGACATCAGAAAAGCAATGGAGTGAAGTCTTTGTATTAAGCCAGTCAGGCGGTCTAGTTTTGTAAAGTCTTTTTTGTGAATTATAAGTAATAAGTCAATAAAGAATCAAGTGTCTAACAGTCTTTTATTAACGAGTACTCCAAATAATCATATTAAAGAATAAACATTATAGTAACCAGACACTTCAACGTTCTAAAAATAACTTGTAACCATGGTGAACAGTTCCATGAATTCGCTAATTCCTTCAAATTCAGACTAACCTTAAATTTTGATATGGGTTTTTCATTATCTTTGTTTGAAAACACTCTTGGATATGACTTGGCTAGCATTTCCACAGTTTAATTTTTTGCAATAGACAAACAAAAATTATAATTTTCATTAGACTTTGGCAAAATGTTATTTGCCCAATTGGGTGCAATTACCAACAACCAATCTCTACCTAATATAGCTTGACATGAAATTTGATCAATTACAACAGCAGATAGCTTAGTCTATATATATCATTGTAAACAACTTCTACCTTGCATGAACCAAGGATGTGTAGCAGATTATTATTAACACCCCTTATAGCTCCGAAATAAGGCACTAATAGTGACAACAACTGGAGCTCTTTTGTAATAACTGAGCTTAAAATAGTAATTGAACTCCCGGTATCCACTAGAAAACACACTGATTTGCCATTAATGACAATATCCACAAATAATAAATCACACTGACCTGATTGTAATGAATTGACTGACACATTGACTGTGGATTTGACATAATTTACTCTCTTCTGGTCACAACATTCTGCCATGTGACCTGTACATTGACACTTAAAACACATCCACTTATTAGCTGGACACTTATCAGGAGAATGCCTGGAGAAATAGTGACGGCATCTTTTTCTCAGTCCCTTTTCCGACTGTTGAGAAGGTGACGTCGAGCGACCCCTGGAGACCAATGGACCTGCTCGACCCAGAGATGAACCCCTCTGCGACATGGATAACGACTGACCAGAAACCGACCAGGAACGTGCAGGAGACCCCGACCTTGGTGAGGAATCCCATCGGGACCGGTATGATGATGGACGTGACGGCGACCACTCAGGATAACCCTGCCATGGTGACGAACCTTGCTTGGACTGGCAAGACAAGGAATGTGAAGATGTAGACGATTCCATGAGAGTCTCTGTAGCATCACCAGCCAAGACCAAAGTGGACTTCTCAACCAATTCCATTTCTAATACTAGATGACAAGCAGTATCAAATTTCATGTCATCTGGCTCAGACAAAAGCCGACTCACCATTGACGTTTGTAGTAGGCCAGACACCAGTCTATCGCATAAAGCCTGGTCATGAAAGCTTCCAAATATACAGGTGGTGGCCAAGCGAGATATCGCTGAAATAAAGTTGTGAAGCAACTTGCCTGCAAGCTGCTTCTGAGAATGAAATTTATATTGTTCTGGTATTACTTTACACACTGGTTTATATCGGTTTGTCAAAGCCTGTATGCACTGTTCATATGTGGCTGTTGTGATTTTGACAGGAGACAATGCTGTTTTCAACTCCACATAGACAGACGGAGGAAGATTGACACAATAGTGACCTTTTTTTATCTCATCCTTGAAACCTTCGATGCTAAAATATAGTTCGAGACACTCCAAAAAGGATTCAAAGTCCTCCACATGGAGTTCGAAAACTGGAGGTTTGGACATGTTGACATGAGACATGTAAGTGAGGTTAGATTATAGTCTAAACATAGTCTATGATTTGAAACACACGCGAAGAAATTTGACCAAGTCCGGAAAACATAGTGCAAAACATGATAACGGAAATCGAGACAAACATAGTTCAAACACAGATACAAAACACCAAACGAAAAAACGTAACTATGACACAGTCCACAAATAAAGGCGCCAGAGTACATAACCACAAAGCAGGAACACGCGATGCACAACTTCATCATTAATTATCTTGTCGCCAAATATAATTTTTATTCTTTAATATGATTATTTGGAGTACTCGTTAATAAAAGACTGTTAGATACTTGATTCTTTATTGACTTATTACTTTTAACTCACAAAAAAGACTTTACAAAACTAGACCGCCCAACTGGCTTAATACAAAGACTTCACTCCATTGCTTTTCTGACATCATGAGCAGGATGCCCAACACTACAGTTACTAATAATTATTTCAGTTGTCTACTGGAAAGCGTTAGTGCCAACACTTTGCTCTTGTATTGTGTTTTTGTTTCTGCTCAGTGCTGTATTATTATTATTACTGACGATTTTAAGTATATTTTATTGATTATTTTTTATTTCAATGTATCCATGGGATACTTATGAATGCAAAGAACACTTGTGTAAAGCAAGAATAGATCTTAATTATAATTTAAATACTTCAACTAATCATAACTTTAAATAATAGAATAAATAAAAGAACATTAATTATTCATGAAATGTTTCAACTACCTTACAGTACGGTAGTGTAATGTGCTTTATTTCTTGATAAAATAACAGCATTCAAGTCATTGAAAGTCTTGATTATCTATTTTTTATCATAATTAGGATAAATAAAAATCTTTATAATGTTTAAGCTATGTTCATTCATTCTTAGGGCTTATCTAGACTGTTTTTGTGATAAAGCTAGGCAACTGCTGATGGGTTCGCATTGTTTCAGGAGTTGTTGATAAAATAACATTAATATCCTGAAATTCCTAGAGAAGCTGTTAGGTAGTTCTTTCCACAGACCTTCATAAGGATAAAATTTCTAAATGAGAATAGAATCTGTTTAAAAAGAAGAACTGAAACGATGCAGAAAAAACTAAGAGAAAGTACAAAAACATATTTGAAATGGTATTATCAAATCAAATTGTGTGTTCAAACGATTTGTTTTAGATAGACTCGCCAATAACATTTATAAGATTTTTACTGAAAATTGGTTTTGATATTGTTTCAAAGGGGATAAAATGCTGAACATTTTGATGTCAATCACTTCTATGTAGTGTTGATGGTTAATTTGCTATGAGGGCTCAAAGTTTGACATTTTTACATTTGAATGCATGTTAAGCCGGGCCGAGAGGTCACAGCATGACGTCACACCATAGCCGGCTGCGTTCTCCACGCGTCTTATGTGATCAAGAGGGTAGACTGTCGGGGAGACTAGTTGTCGTGAGCGTGTGAGGAGCCTAGTTGGCTCCTTCGTTCTACTAGGGGATTTACTGTCGGGGAGACTAGTTGACGGCAATGGTATATTTTGCCAGGGGATTTACTGACGCCTGTGATCAAAATAGCGAGGAGACTAGTTGTCGGGGAGACAGGTTGGCGGCGACCCTCAAGGCAACCTACTATATACTATTCTTGGTATCGCCCTACGTTTTTACGGATGCACAGAGAAGAAGTAAGAGTAATAATCTTCTACTTTGTGACGGATAATACTATGAAGACCATTAGACAATTTATTTTTCACCTTAGAGTGACTCAGATAGTGAAAATCAATTTCCTTTTCTATGTACATGTAAAAGAAAGGGACAGAGCTTTTGAAAAGTAGTTAACAATAAAAGAATATTATTGATTGGCAGCAGCCAAACTGAAAGTTTATAAATTGTTCGTAGATAATCAGACTTGACGTTTGGCAACGGAGATTGATATTCAATCGAATTTATAAAGAAAATCCAATATTGTAAGATATTGTTTTATGGATTTGAATATTTGTTTAATATAAAACAAATTAAGACGGTTTTTTGTCCAAATTTTGTAAAGAGAATAAATTTGAACTAATAATATTACTTCTTTTATTAAATGAATGATGAGAATGATCAAATAATTTTTAATGAATAAATGCTCAAAAAACACGTCAAAAACGATGGATCAATAGATTTTTATTAGTATTCATATTGATACAGTGAAAATGATATAATGTACAGTATATGATACTTTACACTTATTCTTTTAAAAATGATAAAACAGGGTGAAATCAATTTCATTGAACCCACATGACTTCTGTTAATAAGCTTATAGAGTAGAAAAAAAATATTATTTTGGTATAGATTGGAACTCAATTATTTCGGAAGTTGATTGAGTTATTGGTATATATTTTTCATAGATTTCGAAATACTTAAAAGTACAAAAAGAGCTTCTAAAGTGACTACAATTTTATCTGGAGCTATTGTTCCAATATTTTAACAGTTACTAACTGGAATTTCAACAATTTTGGACTTGTGGTATTCAAGTAACAGTCTTTCGAATGATTGAAGTCAGGTTGTGACTAGAAAGATACATCAACTCTAGTTCACAAGATTTGTCATCTTCATAGTTTAGTCAGAAACCTCTCGGGATATGCTCGAAGATTCGGTCTTGAAATTTCACCGTAAGCTAATCTTAGCAATCATTGATACTCAAATCGTATTCATTCAATAATACCTTATAGATTTTTTTAGGAAATGAAAATGGATTAAGTTTTTTATATGGATATCTGCACTCCTTACAATACGAGAACCTCTTTTCCAGAGCTAGATTAGTGTTTAAACGCATGTTGAGGAAATAATTGTAATAAGAAAAACCTCTTTCTTCCTAAGAAATGAAGAATCCGACCTCTTATTCAATTCTAAATAAGTATCTAACCTTTACACGGGCCACAGAAGTAATATACATCTTCAATGGTATCCAACAGTCTCACATAAAAATACAGAGAGCCTGATTAAAAAATAAAAATAACCATCTGCAGGAAGTCAAAACTCATGCGAGATCTCTCACAAGAGTGATCTATATTCACGAAAAACACTAAACAGAATACTACACCAAATATGACAAAGATAATGAATATATTCTGTTACTATTGCTTATTGTTCTCGAGATAATCCTCTTCAAACAAAAAAAAAAAAACTTGAATGAAATTGAAAAATTAGAATTGTTTCTACTTTTTAGTTGGTAAAAACATCAGATGACCAATGTCTAGGTAAAACCATCGATAAGTGAAAAACATCGATATATTGATACCCATCCCTAGCAGTAACCACAGAGAATTCCTTCTACTTTGTGCAGTAACCTATAGTTAATAGTGGCTCTGGAAAAGCGAGTGGTAGGCCATGATGAGGCTGCTGTGGTCAACCAGGTGTCTCAGTCTTCTGATTTTAACACTCTTGAAAGTTTCCTGCAGACTTATTGTTGAACATGATGATTCCACCTTTACTGGCTCTTCTGCAGCTGTTTGCCTCTTCGATGAGCATACTACGATGCTCATTTTATCATAATTTAGCTTCAATCTGTTAGCTGGAAACTATAACTTGGCCTGACTGACAGACCTTTCTCTCACCTGTTCGATGGTGGTGCCTCGAAATATCAAGGTGGTGTCATCCTCAAAAAGTACTGCAAGTCGTTCATAAGCAGGAGGCCTAGGACTGATCCTTGTGGTACTCCATGCTACACAGCTTTCAATTTTGAAGTAGTACTACTCAGTTGGATCATTTTCTTTCTGCTTTCAAGGTAATATGCCACATTCCCTAGGACTGGGCCACCCAGACCATATCTCTCAAGTTTTCCTATCAATATTTTGTGAGGAACGCAGTCAAAGGTTTTACTGAAGCCACATAGTGTAAGGGCAATGGAGTCGCCAGCCTTAAAACCACTCTGGAATCTGTCTGTTCATGCGAGTAGAGCACTTGTGTGGATCGACCATTCTTGAAACCATATTGTGAAGAGGACAGCAGGCTGTTTCCTTTAAAGAAGTTGGTCAACTGCATCTTCATAGCTGTCTCGATCACCTTTGAAGACTGGAACAATGGAGATTGGCCTGAAGTTCGCAGGATTACTAGACTTCCCTTTCTTGTGTATTGACAACGTCCTAGCTGGAAACCTTCCAACCTTGAAACAGTCGTTTAGGCAGCCGTGGCAGCAGCCATTGGTTCTGCTATTTGTTTAGAAGTTGCCTTCAGCACAAGAGTAGAAAGCCCATGGTTCTCCTGTAACCTGGAGTTCATCAGCTTAGAAATGATGTTGATGACCTGGGTTTTGTCCACTGGTTTCCATGCCTCCAACCACTGTTGCACCTGGCCTATATTCGCCACCGGATTTGAGCCACATTCAGACAAGTCCACCAGTATGTCATCAACCACACCGACATAGTAGTTGAACTCATTTTCCAATGAGTAACATTAGAAATTTGTAACAAAAAATGACCCGTTAATTTCTTGTATAATTCTCTCGTTAATTTCCTTATTTCGGCCTTAGATCTCGAGATATGGTATATAGATTTTTAAAAACCTCAATAACTAGAAAACTATTAGTTAAAATTTAATGCTAAGGATATTGATACAAAAACTATAATAAACTACAATAAGATAATATTATATCTCTCCAAATGTTATAAGAACTAAATTAGTAAATGTGAGAAAGAGAAAAAGGAATTCTGATAGCATAAACCAAACATCGTATAAACTAGAGACCCCCTGGGTTGGAGAACTCGCTTAAAAACTGTTGTATTGTAATATTTGAAACCCGCAACTTTTAATTATACAGAGCTGATGAAAATTATGAAAACAGCAAAATATTTCTCTTACAAGAATAATTTGACAGGTTTCATTGGGAATCCTATTTAAAATGAAAAAAATTACTCGCTTCAACATCTTAGACTCTCTCATATGAATCCAAATCCATTTTTCTAAATGAGAAGGTGGTCATTTCGATACAGAGTTCATAAAGAGAAAATAAATGGCGAAAACCACTCATCGATAATATGATATCAAGCCGTATCATTTTGTTGTTGTAAAAGTTGTAAATTATGTTGTATATTAACCAGCTGAAATCATGTGTCAGCGCGTGTGATAGCTCCCAAACAGCTGATGTTATGAATGAATGAATGGAAAAACCAATGTAGCTACCTAGAATACTAGGTAGCCTACCTTGGGAAAAACTGTAGTAATTGCATGCAATGAATTCTTCAGCCGACTAAATGATAAATCATAACAATTTCTGTCGTATGCACTTTCAATGCTATTTTTATATCCTGAAAAAGGACGAAGGAGTGAGTCAATTTTGTTGTCCAACGAACTTGACCTGTAAAAAGTTTCGAAGAATTCGTATTCAAAATTTAAATCTGATTGATCAATTCTTTTTAAAGCTATTGCAGAAAATATAAACAGACAGACAACAACTTTGGCCTTCAGTAAGTCAAAAGTAGGAACTCGCTAACGCTTGTTCAATTGAGGAAGGTAGTTGAGATGAAACTGCTTTGGTTAATAATTCATCTCACTGATTATTATAGATTGAAAAACATTTTTTTAGGAAGGTTTAAGAGAAGGAGTAGCCTTGGGACGTGACAAGGGGTTCCAGGAGGGTTTCAATGAAGGTTTTGCTCAAGGCTTTGAAGCTGCCTACTCTCTCGGATATTTGAACTCGCTGGCGTCGTAAGTTTGAATTTTTATCAAGATAAGAAGTGTCTTTGAAAGCAAATCGGAAGGCATTGTGTTCTTCATCTTAGAGTTTGAAACTTTTGGTTAAAAAATTATCAAAAGGACCGTCATTGCTCTTTTGAAAAAAATCCATTGGAAACTTTACCTCAATTCAAATTCAAATTTATTTCTCAAAAATCATACACAATTATAATAATATAATATTATAACATCTAAAAATAATACAAGAAAATACTATTAAATATATAAAATGATCCCAAAACTGCAGTATATATTTTTTTATGTCCATCTATGTTTAAGGAGTAGCCTACAAGGTAAAACCTGTGCGTAGACCTAAGTTGCAGTTAATATATTTATTCAATATAAACTAAGAAATTAAACCAAAATAAGAACAAAGATTAGTGGAATTTACACACAAATATAATTTTGTAGATTAAATTAGATAAAAGTTAGTAACACACAATAATTATTATTCTATAATAAAAAAAAAACATAAAAACAAGAAACAGTTGGTGCTTAGAAGATTTTTTCTTCAGTTTTATTTGATCTTATCCATTCCTCAATCTCGCAATTTAGTTTTTTGCTCCCGCTTGTATTGGCAACAAAATGAGTAGGAACAAGATTTATTATCCTCTGTGATAAGTAAGTGGATTGTCTTCTACATACATTCAAATCCATCCTGTCTTGATGGAATGTTTCTCTAATAGGACGTAAATTTAAATTCAAGTTTCTTTCACGAAGAAGAAATTTATTTTTATTCTTCTTAATATATATTATCAAATTTTTTATGTACAGCTGTCGATCAGTTAGTACTTTGAATTCATTGAAAATATCGCTTGTAGGATAAAGTCTGGGTTTGCCTAGAATTGTTTTAATAATATATTTTTGAATTATGAAAAGTTTTTCAAAATGTATGTTCAAGGCTCCACCCCAAGCTCTTATTCCATATTGTAAGACAGCTTGTGCATAAGAGAAATAGATTAATCGAGCTATTTTCAAGTTATTTAGTTCTCTAATTTGATGAAATTTATATACAAGGTGCGGCAGTCAATCGGGCGATTTTGCAACAGCGCTTGTGTTCGTTTGGCTGGAGTGGGGAGAACGATGCTACGCCCATCGTGTAGAAAACTTTAAAGCATTTTAGTAGCAATGGAGCAGTGGACAGGAGCACAGCGTGCTTATGCCGTAAAATCATTTTATAAAAACGGGGACAGCTATGTGATCGCTCAGCGTGAATTTAGAAGAGAGTTCGAGATTCATCGTAATAATGCTGTTCCATCAGCCAATGCCATAAAGACCTGGGTTCGTAACTTTGAGGCAACTGGTTCTACAGTGAAGAAGAGAGGTGGTAGTGCAAAAAAAGGTCGTACACCAGAGAACATAGCGGTAGTTGGAGTAATGAGCGATGTTAGCAGAAGACTTACTGAGTGCATACATAGGAATGGTGGACGTCTGACAGATGTTATTTTTCAAAAATAAGACTTTTCTTTTCTATTTTTTTAGTTTTATGAGTTTGTAAACTAAATGCTACTATCTTTACTCTGTGTTTTTGTATGTTTCATGTCAATAAATCTAATCATTCACTCTTGAGAACGCTTTTAAAATCGCCCGATTGACTGCCGCACCTTGTATTAGAAATTTTATTTTTAAACACTTGCTGTTTATATGAATATTCCATCTCAGATATGGATCCAACAGTATTCCCAGGTATTTTACTTGGTCCTTTTTTCGAATTTCAGGACAAAAGCAGTGATTTGTTGATTGTTGACAATTGCAGTTTACTTGGTGTATTTTAATAATTTCTATTTCATGAGGTTGTGTTTGGGCATTGGGTGAGAAAGTCATGAATACGCTTTTAGAAGCATTTAAAGTAAGCAGATGTTCATCGAGCCATGATTGTGCTACTTTGAGACCATTTTCTGCGCTAAGGCGCACGTTCTCCCAGGAATTGCCAGTGAAAGTGAGAGCGGTATCATCAGCAAAGGATACGATTGAGCAGTTCCCAATGTCAACTAAACCTAAATTGATAAAGACCTGTAAAAAATCCCAGTATATCTGAGCGGAAGTAATGTGCGATAATAGTGCTCCCATTCAATTCCACACTGCTATGCAAAATTGTACTTGTCTAAAAAGACTATTCACTTTTCAGGAGGCAAAATACTCCAAATATAGCAGTGACAGGCTGTTAGATGGAAGGATTCATTTTACATAGAAGCTCAGTGATTAGTGATAACCATTAATCAAGAACCCTTCCTTGTACTCTTCACTGTCCGATCTCCTATTAAAGCAAACTTACCTGCTAGATATTCTAGACTCATTTTATCAATAATAATAGTATCAGAGTGTGATATTCCCTCATCAACCTGAGCTTTAGCCCACCAAGCTACCGATAATAGGAGTTTTGTGTTCATCTCTTCTAAGATTTTAAATAAATGTAATGCAATAATTCTGAACTCTCTGCAGATTCTCAGACAAGTCTGTGATGTCAGTAACTATAGTTGAAAGAAATATGAGAGGATCAAGACATGACTAGCATCACTTTCACAAGTAACATGAATTATTGGTATATTGATGAAGATTTATTATGAGAATACACAATATTTTTATCCATAAAGGTGAAACTAAATAATACACGGTTTGGCAATGAAATATGGATAATTTGAAATACCAATTTACACACTCATTTCTAAACGAAACTACTTTTTTTCGTCTAGTGTGTCTTCAATGTTGCCATTTTGACGATAGAGAGGAAAAAATTGGTGTAAAATTGATTACACACGAAAAATAAAATATTTTTAATGGGGTCCGTTTTTGTCCATACACTTCTGTAGACATTGTGAGAAGTTGTCCATACTCCTCTGAAGCGTTGCTGGGGGTATCGCTCGAATTTATTGTGTTATTATCTCACTCAGGGCTGAAAGTGTACGTGTTTCTCATGTATGCAAGTGCCTTTAGATATTAGCTAGCTCATTAAAATGGTCACAAGATGACAGGTCCGGTATTCCAAATATTCCACTCCTTATCTCAATGCAACGAAATCAGGCGTCCAGGGAAGGTCTGCCACAGAAATTCTGTAGTTTTTCTCGCTGTATGGCATCTTGGAACCATACGGTATTGAGGTTGATATGTTATTTTTTCAAGTTTTGAAGAAATATCATGCAGAATTGTGAGATAACATTATGGATTGACAGTGAAGTTTTCTCATAAAAAATAATGGCTAATAATAAACCTGCTACACCAAACAGTCAATTATTCGCCATTGCTACAAATACAGCAATGCCAAACAGAAAACACCAATATTTTCATTCAGCAACGTTTCCTTCACCACGGCAGGTAATGGTACTGAACACTGCCATCTACCTCTCACCTCTACAGAAGTGTTTTGACAAAAACGGACGTCATTTAACAGTTGCTAATTTTCAAACGTAATCAATTTCACTACAATTTCTTTCTCTTTAATAATTGCTAAAATGGCAACATTTGAGAAATTGAATTTTCGTTCCAAAATGAGTATGTAACTGCTATTTCAAATTATCCACAATTCTTTGATCAATTCTGTACTATAAACACCTTATGTCATCAAACCAATAAAGCCATTTTATATATCCATCTAATATTTTCTGAAAACGTATACCGTATATTCGGGGCTACTTAATTTCTTATTTGTAAAATAACAACATAGTATAGAATAAAAAATTAAAAAAAACACCCAGTTTCGATGCTAAAATAATTTTCAAGTTTTAAAAATAAACTATAATATAATAATAAAAATAATCTAATATATTTTTATGATGCGAATGTGTTGCTAAATAGTGTAATACTGATATTTTGTTTTAATTATTCAATTACATACAAAAATTTAACTAGAAAATGTTCTTGTTTTTCATTGTTCTAATGCATTCTATCATGATCTGCTATCTCAGTCCTCAATATTTAATTGTTACAATATAAGCTCATGAATTAAAGTACATTTTTAGAATTGGTGGTAGTGCAAAATTCATTGTAGTATCAAGTGGTTCAAAATTTGATGTTGTTTTACTTTTTCTACTATAGATTTATATTGAATTTCTATATTTCGAACTGTAAGAATACTTGATAATAATTCTGAAATTCGCAGGACCTTGAAGAGAAAGGAATTGGGAATCACTGCAGATACCAAATTTGATGATGCCATGATCAATAACCCTCGCAGAGGATTGTGTCAGATGTGTCCAGATACAAAGGGAAATGCAACAAAAGTGCAAATGTCTGAAAAAATGGAACAGTTTTACAATATACCAATAAGCGAAATTGTAACGCAGCAAAGAAGTATTGTTAAAGACGTGCTAGAGCAAACAAAACAAAAAATGATGAGTCACTTAAAGTCCTCGAATATTGAAATTGATTTTTCAAATTTATATTCTTGATTATTTCAAGCATTTACAGGTCCAGTGTATCACTGGCTTGCGAGGACTCGTCAAAAACATTTTCATGGGTGAGTCAAATATAAATAAGAGCGATGTATAGGCATAATTAATACATAGATAGCATAAAATTATTATTCTTTTGCTTTTATTGATTATTGAAAAATAAGAATTTAAACTTAGTAAAAAGTTTTCAAAAGGATGAATATTTAATTCAAACGTTACATTCCAGTGATAGGATGGGTGAGTGACTTCACTTACACTAAGATTGGTTAGAGTAGAGAGGAATTATTTAGTTCACTATTATGTTTTTTGCATGACAATAAATGTAATGTTCTTTTTATCATTGAATAAATCAATTTTTAATGTGTTTTGTCAATTTATTGATCTGTAGGCCCTCGTGATAAGTTGAGATTCTTCAAAATATTTATAATAGTGTAATGAAATTGTAGGCAACCTGTAAATCCTTTCCATTTTTCCTTGAGCGTCAAGGCATTTCATTATAGGTAACACAGGCACTTCAGAGGTAAATAGATAGATGACTTTATTTTTACACTTCATAAACATTAAATAGTTAGATTACAAATCAATTTCAACTTTGCCTTCAGAGTTTGAGTTGCAGTATCTCGAACATTTTCTGAATTTCACGTCATGCATTTCAACTAAAGAAAAAATTCTCCTCCGCAAGTCTTATTTTTCATTCGTTTTTACAGGGCTACTTGATAGGTTTATTATATAGAATCACAAGTACCCTTTTTTTCTTTGAATCATTACATGAAATTAAACATATTCATTAATAATTATATTGATATTATATAGGTGGGGTAATCAATGGAAATAATGGGTATTAGTGGTTCTATACTATAATAATACAATAATTTTCATTTATTCATTTCATAATAGATCTTGATGCTGGATGCCGCTATGCCGTTTTATATTAATAAAACAATGAATTATATTCATTATATTATTGATGAATTTATGAATATGAATGTCGGAGTTATAACTCCTTCTAATATTTGTTACATTAAACCTTTGAATTCCATGTCAAATGAAAATGCAACTCGAACAGTTTTGCCAAGAACCGTATAAACGGTGAATGTGACTACCATTTGTTACATGACACACTTCAAGGTCATATCCGAGTCCCTCCCAATCATTGATAAGTGTGTCTTCACACTTTAGTAACTCTACGAGCTTCTGGATTCAGCGATATCAGTTGGTACTGCAGACATAATCCTTGATGTAGCCTGATGTAGTCAGGTGATGTGGAGGCATTGCATAGTGTGCCGAGCACTATTTTTAATTCAGGCCTTTTCCCAAGTTATAATAGTAAATTTAATACGCAATAGACTAGAGCCATTATTGTAAGTGAGTTAGCGAAATAAATTATTTTCTCTATTATGAACGACCATGACTTGCTTTCTAGAGCTATTTAAATCTCTTGAATTCAAATTTTCTAAAAAATTAAATTTTTCATAACTTACTGTAATCATAAAGGAATAATTTTTCTGAGTCTATAATTGAAAATTCATGCTGTGAACGTGTTAACAGTCAAGATATTTGGTTTGGAGTTGAATGAATAATTTATAGTTGCTACACCAATTTTTCTGAAGTTTAAATAATTGTAGATGAAATAGCAATGTTATTCAGTTCAGTAAATCCATTAAAGTGAAAATCTTTTGAAGTGCTTAAAGATAAAGTCAAGTATCATTGAAGCTTAAGTTCAAAGTATTCTGAAAGTTTATATTGAAATTAATTATTGAGAATTTAAATGTTCAACGGTAGAATAAAAATTACTAGAAGAAACTAGGATAGGTGAAAAACAACTGATTCTAAGTGCTGAATAAATTTTTGTATTCTGTAATTCCGTGAATGATGATAGAAATTATTGTAATGTCAACGTACGTATTCTGGTCTCACGCGTCGGATAGTTGAATATCCGTATAGTATATTATATAGTATAGTATATGTATCATTATAGTAGTAGTGAAATTGAATATTGAGATTATAAAAGTCAACTCAATTAAATTAGGAAAATATTATGGGAGAATTTTTGGGGAACATATTTATTTTTGGACGAAAGTTGAGCTTGAACTTTTTACAGAAGAAACATAACCTATTTTTTGGAAATGTAATCAAAATTTGGGAATGTAATAGTTTTGGGCCAAGCCTGTTGTTCCTTCCCAATCATATTTATATGATTTGTTATTGTTCCCACGAATAAATAAATAAATAAAATAGGGAAAATTTTTGAAAATTTTTCGAAAAATCGAAGGTAATCAGAGAATAAATAGGAAACTCTTTTATTAGTTATTGTTGATATGTAGTTTTGAAAAGTTGAGTAGTTTTGGCCTTGAGATTTTTGAAATAAATAGTAAGGTATTGTAGATTTTAAAGTTGAAACGATGATCAAATCCTTGGGAATTTGTATGAAAATAAGTTGATTGAGATGAGGTTGTTAAGTCCCTTTATCAGTAATGTTTATTCTCGAAGAGGTGAATCAGTTTTATTATTGGAAATATTTTTTTAGGTGTGATTTTTGCGGTAGGCATGCGTAGTGATCGCGTAGAGTAAAGATCCGTTGTGTTGGTGAAGTTTCCTGTAGGCTGTGGGGATTTTTTTTTTTGGTTTTGTTGAGACTCAAGATTTAGAGGAGGACAAGGGGATGTCCTGCCTGTGTGTGTTGTTGTTGAATTTAGGTAATCGGCGCGAGTGTAGGTCCGTGTCCAGAGAGAACGGAGCACTGCCCGAAAGTTGTCCATGTAACAAATCAAGGAATTCAGCTGTGACTAACCTTGCAAATTTGTACGGAGGAATTGTTTAATTTTAGCGAAAGGCACCGAAGATGGTGTGAGCTAAGATTTTTTTGTATCTAGTAAACGGTCTGGTTCATTCGAGAGTTATGGGGCTCGTCGATAGAACAACGTAAACCAAAATCTAGAAGTATTTAGTGAGTCTTCGTAGTGATTGTAAGGAAAACAATCAGCGTAATGTAGTTTAGGGAATCCCAGTAAAAAGGTTCCTTAATGTTTGGTTAGAAAGTCAACCGCAAAATCACAAGTAATAATTGGTAAAAAAAGTTATTATTGAGTTTAAAGTTGCTTAGAAATTTGGTATGGCAACGAAAATTGGAGGTTTTGGACAATGAATTCAAATAATAAAATAATAATTAGACAATAAAATAGCAGAGAAAATTTTTTGAGTAGGTAATATTGAAATGGTTATTAGTGATAGTAGAAACAAATATTGTACAGTACTTAACGCTTTGAATTAAAATAAAATTAACAGTGAAATTTTTCCTAGTTGAATTTGAAATGAATAGGGAAAATTCCTTGAGTTAAGCATGAGTTTAAATTATTTTCTAGTTAGAGATGAGAAGTTGGGTAGAAATTTAAATGAGGATATGAAAGTAGAAATATGTAGGAAAATTCGTGTCAAAAATGAAATAGAATTTTTGTTGGGAAAATTAAATTGAGGTAATTAACAGTAGTAGGACCCTTTAGACATAAGTAGTCAAAAATAATTACTAAATAATAGAAAATGAATAAGAAAATCTTTTAATGATTAATAGTAATTGCAATCAAGTTTCCCATATGAATAAGTTGGGATGTTTTGAGATCTAGTTGAATATGGAGTTTATTGTTGAGAGGCTTCAGTAAGGTTGGAAATGTCAGGGAACTTGAAAATCAGTAATAGTATAATAGTAGTCTATGTATGTGTTAATGTATTGGTAAATTCCATAATGTTGATAATCAGAAGTCAAGCAGTACGGTAGCAGTCCTAAGCTAGTTGATGGAGCTGAATTTTCATATTATTAAATCATGCCCTTCCAGTGTTTAGAGAAAATGTCACGTACTTTGAGATAAATAATAATATGATCAATGTCGAGTCAATTTATCTAGTTGAAGTTGTAGGCAGTGAGAAAATGACAATACTCTAGTGACAAGCGAGATATAGTTTCACTCATAGTTTTGTTTTGACTAGCATTATGTCGTAGAGGTTTCCTACCGGGGTATTATAATTGAAAGTATTTTTCTCATTATTGTAGAATGCAAAATCGCGCTTGTGTCATAGCTCTCGTGTTGATCGAATGATGGATGCAGTTTCAATCATTGTTATCTTTTAATTGTAGTCTATGTAGAATAGTTTTGCCTATCGAATTGCTTTATATTGTTAACAATATATTTTGCGTTCTCAACACTATAGTTATGATAGTTAGCTTTCAATACATTCAGCAGGGTGAAAAAGCTTCATCCTTTACTATTATAATCAACATACTTCATCTTTTACAACAGCAGAGTAGCATAGAAACAATTGAAACTCTGATGCCTCTTAAACGTTTTTCCTTTGTTAGATTTTGCCAAGAATATAATCAAGGACTCAATAAAGTGATTGAACTATTCAAAATTATTATACTCGGTCCGTCTTTAGTACTTAATAAGTGGACACGCCCATATTTAGGATTCTTTCAACAAATCTTAATTAGTTTCTGTAAGTTTCAATAATTATATTAATTGCAGTCATACATTTTGCTGAATTTCGGAATGATTATTGAGATTTCTTTTGAAGAGGGCCCGCTTCAAATTGGATCCTGGTATCAATCCCGAAATTTGACTCTCCAAATTATACTGAATGTCTCGATGGTGACATATCCTGATTAGATTTCCTATTGCGTGTTTCACACCGTAAGGAGGGGGAGTGTGCCGACCACTATTTTTAATTCAGGTCTTTTCCCAAGTTATAATAGTAAATTTAATACGCATTAGGCCTAGACTAGATCCATTATTGTAAATGAGTTAGCGAAATAAATTATTTTCTCTCTCTATTATGAACGGCCATGACTTCGAGTTTCCCAGGATAGATATTAAAAATTGTGGCTCCGAGTCATCGAGGAATGTAGATTATGGAATTATCTCTAAAACTTAGCCTTCCTGTCGCGACATAGAGTGTGATAAGGAGTAAAACAGCAAGTATTACAAATATTACAAACTAATGATTTTGCAGTTACTATTTGGTCCTAAGGCTCTAGAAGCCACGCGACGATTGGTCTGATTGATTCCCTTCACCCAGTAGGAGACCTGTTTCTAAATACAGTAGTGGGGCGATTCCCCAGCCGAGAGACCAGATTACGTTTTGGAGGACACTCTGCTAAGAGTACTATGAGAGTGAAGATGTAGTCAATTTGTTTCGCCATTTTTGGGCAAGTTTATATCATTAGTTGATGTAGGAGTTAAATTTATTATTTTTATTAAATGTTATATTTTCTAGTAGTGCCATGTCCTGAAAAGTTTAATTGTGTTGCTTCATCATGTAGGAATAATTGTTGTGATTGATAATGAATAATTGATTCCTGATGATGTCTGCCATTCATAATAGAGAGAGAAAATAATTTATTTCGCTAACTCACTTACAATAATGGCTCTAGTCTATTGCATATTAAATTTACTATTATAACTTGGGAAAAGGCCAGAATTAAAACTAGTGCTCGGCACACTATGCATTGCCTCCACATCACCTGACTACATCAGGCTACATCAAGGATTATGTCTGCAGTACCTTTGCATTTTTGAAGCAAATGTTTGATGAGCAAAATGCTAGGTTTGATGAACAAGATGCTAAGATTGACAATCTGAAACAAGATCAAAATGCTAGGTAATTATATGAAACAAGAATTTGCTAACATCAGATTAGAACAGGTTAGTATAAACCTTCTATTAAAAGATACACATGAAACATTGATTGATAATTATGAAGATGAAAGCCAATTGAAGCAGGTTGAGGTACAGAATCAATTTATTCAAGTTTCTAATAATGTAGGCCTAGTTATTGTTGTTGAAAAAGTCAACCCTAGTGAGATAGTCAAATTGAGTAGAGAAGTAGGTAGGGAGTTGTCTTCATTGAAAGTCAACTATCAAGAAAGTACTATTGCTACATTGAAGGTTAGGAGGATTGTGAACAAATTGAATGTTTACATGACACAAGTTTCTGTAGAGGTTAGGAACAATGTAAACAAAATAAATCTTGCTTTGAATCGAGTTGATGAATTCAACTTTCAACTGAAAATTAAAAAGGTGTATGCAATGCATTCTCAAGTGAACTTGATTGACTTTTGTGAACAGAATGGCTACTTTGAACAAAATGAACTCATGAACCTATAAAAACCAAGTTGGCACAAAGTCACAATTATTGATGTGTTGGTATTCAAAGGTTGTTTCAAGTTGTTTACTGATATGATGAGAGTGAATCACATGATGAAAGGGTATTCCCCAGCACTATGTTAAGATTAGGAATCCTGTGTTATGCCAGGATTCAGAATAGCATAATCTCCACTCTGCGTATAGTCCATAATTGTGTCTTCTTTTCTTTCCTATAGCCTATTTTCTTGGCCCTGGATCTTTTCAAATTTTGATTCTTTCCTGTCTTTGTGTAGTATTCAGTAAATTTCTTCTATGATGCATATCTTAACCAATCTTGTCCATAGTCATTTAAATTTGTGAATTTTAAGTATTCTTTTGAAATAATGTTGGAAGTTGAAATAGTAGCTTATTTTCCTAATCTTTAAATTGTTGATAAAACTTGACTTTTCTAAAATTGATCTACTGTAGTTGACATGCTACCAAATTTATCAAAATAGGTTTGATAGCTTTCACCTATCACCTAAGGAAAGTCATCGGTTCCAGTTATACTAACCACGGTATTTAGATGAAAACAGTAAAGGTCATGAAATGTGTACCGTACACAGTGGCAAGCCAGCTAGATTATATCAAACCAACCAAGGTTTTTAACACCTATTGGCAATTTATGAAACTTATTTGTTAAAAACAGATGATTGGATATAGAATGACGTCAGCTACACCGGAAATTTAGCACAAACATGTGTGTGACACCTACTGTCTTCTTCTATTTACTGTGATACTAACATCTTGATAAATCATGAATGGATCTAATGCCTATGAATAAGAAGTCCAGCTCAGAACAAATCAAAAAATAATTTTCAAATGATTCAAAAAATTACAGTTTACACCAGAATAAATACATCATACATGGACTCCACGAGCAAGGCATGTCGTAAGAGGTCCCGAGGATGATACCTGACCAGAATTGACGTAAGGCCGTTTCGGGAGACGGAGGTTCCGCATCGCAAGATGACTTCCCGACATCATCAACTCAACTCTTAGAAGAAAACGCCGAAATAACATAATAACATCGAAAGGAAACACGACGGAAACCATCAACAAAGTGCGGTGCAGTGAAACAAAGGGTCATACAAAATTGTCAATCAAAGTGCGGGTTTGAAATTGGTGTTATTGACCAAATTTGGGTTCTTTGGGTTTTTCTGTTTTAGTTTTGTTCTGAAATTAATATTTGCAACTGATATTATTTGGTTTGGTGATGTATTAATATCTAACGTAAGGATAGTAACGCGCCCCCAGATCAGAGAATAAAGGTAATGTAACGTGTTAAATTTAATATGATTCTTATTCTCTTTTGTGTCAGTATTGTTGATATTGTGTTTGTTTTAAAATATTGTAGTGTTAAAATAGTGAACGGCGATTAAATCAGGCATGGTAAAAACTTATTGTAGTTTTCCTGACTCTAACCCGTTTGCCTGCATGAATTGAAATAGTATAGACTCAGATTTATTTTCTAGATGTGCCGGCCTACTTTCCAAATTCTAAATTTCATTCCAAATTATCTTTTTTTTATATATTTTAAAAGGTGAGGCACAATAGCAAGTTCTGTTATTGAGGCCCTCAAACGGCCTTTATGCAGAGAGGATAGAGACGGCAAGTGCCTGCAGGCCAGGGCTTTAATTACGTCACTTACCATGAATTTCTATTCACAAAACATCGGTCAGAATCGAAATTGATGGAAAGTGACGTTATGAAAACTCCAGCCACCAGTAACTTGCCGTCTCCACTTTCTTCGTCTATAAGCCGCTCTACAGCCAAATTTGACCAATTCTAGCGTATTGCGACGAAAATATTGCACGCACATACGCACTGGAACCAACATGAAAAACGGTTTGATTTGTTTTTTCACTTGACTCACCCTATCATTTCCAACTTCAAGTATAATGTATCAAATACTTGTATTATAAAGAGTTGAAACCCTAAAATAAATTTGTAAACTCTCTGTATTCTATAGACGGTAGCTGATACAGGTTTATTGATGTAATATCATAGAGAAACAATAACATAAATAGATATCCCATGGTATAGGGCGTTTATGTCGCAACTTTTACTGTTATCCCAAGCCGATAGTTCATGTAATTTTTCCCCATGCAGCTGTGTGACGCTGGGAAAACTGATTTTAATCTCAATAATGGGAAAGAACAAATTATTTGCTCTTTTCTTCAATTATTTGAACAATATATGTCTGAGAGTTTGAGGCATATTGAAATTTTGTATTATCTAAAAATAAGACATATATTGAAATATTCATATACTGTGTAATATTACATTTTTCTCGATTAAAATCGAATCTTCAATAAGATATTCAAAATATCAATAAAACTTGATAGCAAATATCGGTGTAATCGATATTCGGGCTTAACTTTGAACAACTCACTTATGATAAAGTTATTTTTCTGAATAAACACATAATTCTAAACAACATAAAGGTTAAATAAAAATTTCAAAACAGTTTAAAATAAAGTTTTATTGAAAAAATAGATATAATATTGTAAACTTGTATTCTTTATTAGTTGGCAATTATTGATGACGTGTCTTCGTATTGCTTTGGAGCTTTAGACGGTTTATTCCAGGTGTTTCTCTCAGGCGTCTCTCTCAAAATTGTTGAAAGGCTTGGCTAATGGTAAAGGTGTTTATGTCCTGTTGAGAATTTTCTAAGTAATTGAAATTTAAGATGTTTTGTTTGAGATCTGAATGTTTTTATGAAATTTATTGATGTTATTGAGCATATGTGGAGTGTAGATTTCAAATTTTTCCTTTCAATTTGTGGTAAATATTTCGTTTAATTTTGAAAGCCATAAGCCTGCCTTAAAACCTGTAAATAAAAGATAAGTACTCTTAGTTTGTAAGATTTATATTTTGGTCTAGATTTGAAACAATAATTTCTGAATTTTGTGAAAGCTTTTGAATCTATTTTTGATGAACTTATCAAACATATTTGTAACCTGAATCATGTTCAATCTATGTTCAGTCCATGTATGATTATTTGTTCTGGTGTAAACTGAATTTTTTTGAATAATTTGAAAATTATAATTTGATTTGCTCTGAACTGGACTTCTTATTCATAGATATTAAATCATCATTTATGAAGATGTTAGTATAACTGGAACCGATGACTTTCCTTGGGTGATAGGTGAAATACTATCAAACCTATTGGACAAATTTGGTAGTACGTCAACTGTATTATAGACAGTATATTTACAGTATTATTACTGTGAGTTATGAGACTATTTTATTCATGTAGATTTTAATGCAAACAAATTCATACAACTCTTAGCTCTGTATTATAAAATATATACTTGAAATAAATTTAAACTGGCGTATATACAAAATTGCTGCTAGTATAATTCTAAAACCATGACATATAACTGTTGTATTATTCAAAGGCAGAATGAAGTTCAAGTTAATTCATTATAATTTTTTTCTATTATTTGGTAAATTCCACAATATATGATATAATAAACTTGATTATTCAACGTTATCAACATGAAATTAAATTTGTTGATGATGTATCATTGTGTAGTATCTACAGTGCTGGATAAATGAGAAGTCTCTATACTTTGTTCAAATTAACTTCCGACTTGGGATGGACATGCGCAGCAGAGGAGGAATACAGCGGCAGAGATATAACATGAACGGCTATGTTGCCGTTGTGTATCGGCCAGCGTTCTCTAATTTCCAGTGAGTATTCAAGCGCTCATGTTAAACTTAGGAAGTTTCCTCTCTGCAATCACAGTCTCGACTGACTCTATTCGACAAATTGACAACTACGCCTCCACCTATGACTCAATCCATCACTGCAATTGGCTGATCACCCTCCACTTCTTTGCGCCGCAAATTCCTCCAAGTCTGAAGAAGATTTACATGAAGTATAGTTTTTCGGTGCAGGGGCGGGCGGAGGTATGCGTATGCCTGACTGCTGTCTTCCTAATTATAAAATTACCGGATAACACAATTACAGGTTGACTCATATAGCTGGTTACAACTAAGCTGAATGATCAAATGTTTTTGTTATGTATAGTAGCGTCTTGATGTTGTGAAAGGGGTAAATCGACCCAGGTATATTTCCAGTCCACTACTGTACCTGGGGCAGAGAAGTTGAATGAATGTCAAGAATGTCAATTCTTTGATATACAAGGTATTATCTCCATTAACAATTTACTGGGAAGTCGTGAATGAGATACATTTTCCAACAAAAATCTTATACCAAGTTAAAATCATAGATTTAGTAGTTTCACTAGATGTGAATATAACATTTCAATATACAGTACACTAAACATGCGAATTAGATAATCTTGTCAGTTTATAATATGGTTTGTTTTGGAATAGATGATCATTTACTGAACAGCCCCACTAAAAGAACTCATATATTTCAGCACTCTGAACAATCAGCTAAAATCTCAAGAAACTCTTGCTATATTAATTCATTTTCGACTGAAAGAGTGAGTGATGTCAGTATACAAATATAACTAGCTTTCATGTTCTCAGGAGGACAAAGAAAAATCCAACATCTCAGAGCTGATACTTGTCAAGCAAATTCTACAAAATCTTCGTGGACACTATACATTTTGAAAAATCTCCAATGAAAAAACTACGGTACACAATCTGAAGATATTTTTGATGAACTGGAAAAGACGAAAAAACAAAAAATTTGTTAATGCCCTGGTGAGTTCAATATATAATGCTTTTGTGAATTTCAGTTATCTTATAACTTATATTATTCATGTGTTCCATTTGTTTCTAGTTTTTCCAAATCATTGTATATCTTTCCCTGGTGTTGAACTCGAGTGACCGATGAAGCTCGCGGTACATAGAAGGGAATGTTAGTGG